>NW_011371361.1:899864-915545 GCF_000150735.1 Paracoccidioides brasiliensis
AGGGGGTTAGCAGAGGAAAAATAGTAAAAAAGATTTAGGACTAGCAAGATCGGAGAAAACCACCCACGTTTAAATCTCTAAAGGGGAAACATAATTATTTTTTTTAGAAAAAGGGGGGGGGGGGGGGGGGGGGAATAAAAGGTAACTGACAAGAATCTCTTCACTACTACCGCTTTCTGGGGCATCTTCAAGATACATGCCTACTAAATGCTTGGCCAGTCGACGGTCGTTCTGCTCGTCAATCCGGTCCAGAACAAGGTATACTAAATCAAACCGAGAGAGCAATGTCGGGGGCAGGTCGATGTTCTGTGGCACGGGGAGGTTGGGGTTATATTTGCTTCCAATAGGGTTGGCCGAAGCCAGGATGCTCGTGCGCGCATTCAGTGTCGTGATGATTCCCGCTTTGGCAATGGAGACGGTCTGCTGTTCCATCACTTCATGCAGAACGGAACGAGTTGAATCGTTCATCTTGTCAAATTCGTCGATGCAACAGACACCCCCGTCGGAGAGGACGAGGGCGCCGGACTCGAGGACTAGTTGTCTCGAGTCGGGATCACGGGTCACGTATGCTGTGAGACCGACAGCAGACGAGCCTTTGCCGCTCGTATACACACCCCGTGGTGCGATCTTATGCACATACTGTAGCAGTTGAGATTTCGACGTCGAGGGATCTCCACAGAGAAGAACATTGATGTCACCACGGTATCGCGGGTTGCCACCCTTTTCAAAGGTCTTATTTGTCCCGCCAAACAGCTGCAGCAGAATTCCCTTTTTCACGTCCTCCATCTCATAAATGCTCGGTGCTAGAGACCGTGAAAGAAGCTCGTAGATATCAGGTCTCCGAGCAGTTTCTTTGATTTTTGCCTCTTCTTCCGCTGTGACTTTCCTAACCAGCTCCACGTCTCCGGCAATCTGCTCGGAAAGCTCTTGCTCCACGGTCATGACATCAACACCAAGTTTCTTGCGGTCAGTTTTTTGCACATGGAGCACATCCACATAGGTCTTGAATAGAGATTTGGTGGTGCGTTGGCGTGGATTAACCCGAACAGGATTGCAGCGGAAAATACCAGTAACCACAACTCTATCACCAGCCTTGCAAACGTCTACCAGTTCGTCATAGGCACAGAGCGAGACCGAGTGAGGTGTTTGTCCGTCAGGGATTGAGTCGGGTGTTTCCTGGAGTTTAATGACCTGCTTATCAGCAAAGGTCGACCGGTTGTGGATGAGTTGCATGGAGTTGGGCATCCCGCAAATTTCCCGTGGACATTTGGTAGGTTCCGCAATCTTGCCGCGGTCGATATCGACAGCAACGCTGAAGTGACAAGCCTCGCAACGGAAAAATGCTAGAGTAGGTTATGATAAGCGTTCTGCTAAATATAATTTGTGTAGGGGGGGGCCCACTGCTTACCTTCCTTCATATCTGGAATGACAGGGGTTGCTCGAATAACGAGACCCTTGATACTAATGAGTTTATCCATGTCTGCAATTGTAACCTGTTAGCAATATTCTTTTTAAAACAAAATGTAATGGAGCCTGGCATACCTGCAGGATCCAAGTCTCTCATGTTGACTGTTTTAGGCATCCCAAAGGGTAACACCTTGTAAGTCTTGCTTTCTACATCCGCCAGCAAATTCGGCACTTCAGACTGTTGAACCTGTGCCATCCCATTTCCAATTTCAGAGCTGGGAGCAGGGGGAACTGAACTGCTGTCTCTTGCTCTGGGTTGGCGTCTTTGACTAGCGTGTGCTCTAAGAGCTTCCATTTCCTTCAATGCCAGCTCAATCATGACATCCTTCACAGTTTGATCCATAATAGGAATGATTTCCTGCGGGTATGCTTGGACCTGATGCCAGAGCTTGAGCGTAGACGGGTAAGCCTTCAGATTGCGAATATCAAGATTCAATCCCGTTACGCCCAACTGACGCATGTCGTTCAACATCTTGATGTATTCCTTTTCTTCAGCCGCCGCACCCATGGCGCGGGTTTCTTCCTCAGAAGCGCCGTCAGCCCACATGCGATATTTCTTAGCGTAGTTGTATAGGAAATTCTTGAACGCGGCCATTGAGTCCTGGATGGAGATATTGGTACCCCAAATGATACGCGTAGAGCTTCCACCCAGGGCGTCCGCTTCGGAAGTATCTGGCTGTATATTTGAAAATGTAGCATCGGAATGAGGTTCTCCCTCGCGAACTGGTATGCCATTCTCATCGACGAATACTTGTCTGCGGTGGCCTGAGGAGGAGGCAAATGCATCGGAGTGAATAGCACCTCTTCTTGTGGATACGTTGGGGACTCCTGTTGATCGGATGGATTGGGAAGACCGGACAAATATGCCACCACTACTACTACTACTATGGATATCAGCCGTGCGACTCTGGTGGTTGTTTGCACGAGTTGGGCTTGAGCTGGACATGTAGCGAATTGGAGAAGAGTCTGTTGAATATAAAGTTAGCTTTCTTTTTTCTTTTCTCTCATACACAATGGAGGATGCAGATATACCTCCAACAATTGGACGAGCATTTGCTCTGGGTGTTCTGTCCCCATCTCCAGCATTTGGTGCCTCTCCAATCGGGGAGCTGGGTCCCATTCTTGCATCTGAAGAAAGGGAGTGACCTTGCGGCTGCGGAGGGGAGGATGATCGAAAGAATAAAGGGGATGAAACGGGAACATTGGCCTCTCTCAACCGTCTCGATGTCCGTGGGGAACTTTGCAAGTTATTCTGTAGTTGATGGCCTCCGTTTGCTACAGATGGAGGGCTGCTTTGGGGTTGAGGATTGGAGGCGCTGGCGTGGGTAGGAGTTGAAGCTGCGGAGTTTCTAGCTGGGCGGCCGCGACGGCGGGCTGAACTAGGGGTCGACATCACTAGAGAGAGGGCGGCTCTTTTATGGGTTATGGGCAATAGAACTGAGATGGTTTACTGGATATGGGTATTTTTTTGCTGGAAATAAAGCACAGAAGATAAACCGAGAGTGCTGTCGTTGTCGTGGTTGTCGTGGTTGATAGAACTTCAAAGATAAATAAATGAGCGAGATGACAATTGTGCAGGAAAACTTCAGAGGGAAGTCGCGTGGTGAGACGCGGTTTCCTGGACGACGCGTAAAGTGATTCCTATTTAGGATAGCGTGTTAAATCTGTAGTATTACTAATGTATTATGTTATATCACGATTTTGGGCGGTTGTTCATAGATATAACTAAGAAACGAATAACTAGCAACTAAACTGATGGCTTTACATATCTTTACATCCTTCGGCCCTATTTCTAGAGCAATTATGGTTTATCTATAGTATACAATTTTGATGTACTTTTGGCCATTGTTGTTGACTTTGAGATCTTTGAAGCATGATTTTATGCTCCAGCAGTACTCCGTAGTTTAAAGTGTAATCTTCAGAACCTTTATTTTCACAGTCATTCCAGTTGAAAACAAACAGCCCTTTTGAACAAACAAACAAAAGAATAGACCGCTAATCATTACACTTTAATTCTACAATCCATATAAAAATATCTCTGTTTCAACGGTCGTTGATTACTGGATTTCTTTCTTGGGTGATACACAACCATCGTTTCACCGCCGACGTCATTTCAAACAATTGGCAGGGAATGAAGCCCTGAAGAAACACCAAAACACCCCACTGCGCTGCATGATTGGTGCTGCAGGCCCAAATGCATGTTTACAGGGACCGCCCCTCACGTTTGACTGTAGCCAGCTCAGCGGTTAGAAATTTTAGACGATACAAGGGCCCAAAACCCTGTTTTCTCATCATTTCAGGCTTCGGGTTCACAACTCTCTGCCCTGATTTTCCATCGATTCCACCAAAATCTTGGGTTGAGGATCAAATTATTGACGCCGGGGGTTTGCAGGAAGACCAGCCGTCACCAGGAACCCTGGGGATGAGGACATTGGAGAATACCCATGGAATCATTAGTTCAATGATCGTCGTTGGTGACGACAGAGCCTGAAAGGGTCTGAGAGGAGGATGGGGGCAGATGGGCCCGGGGGCTGTTCGTGATTGCCCGGTTTGCGGTTGGTGCCTCACCCAGGGAAAAGCGACAGCGACTCCACAATGAATCGGCTCGCCTAGCTACGACCTGCCGTTTGCTGGTAGGAAAAGGACAGGGAGAATTCTTGACGACGCTTGATGACTTCAACCCACTCGCTCAATACTTGCTCTCTCTCTCTCTCTCAAAACTATACATATATACACACACTCTCTCTCTCCCCTTCCCCCCGCTGGGCACGGGATTATTCTCTGTTGGCTTGTCAACTCCTAGTTTCCCCTCTTTCCTTTCACTGTATCTGTCTGTCTCCCCGAATTCCCACGTTAAACCTCGTCCTTAAATACGTCACTTTTGAAGGTGAGAAGCACAGTGGACAACTGAAAGAGGCCTGTGTACACACTCTTTCACTCTGCTTTGTCTAATTGGCTCCTTTGCCTGCATAAACAGCACACTTTCTTGTATCTTTATTGTTCACTCTTTATGTTCTCTTTCCTTCACTTTTCCTCCCCTAGAATACAAACATACGCACCCTCTCCAGTCTGCGAAGCCGGTACTTCACACACCCGAACCTGCCAGATCCTCGCCGACAAGACCTAAAAATACCTAAAAATATCATTCTCCTTGCACTCTCTAGCTTGGGGGATTTCTACGTCTTGCATTTGTCCATCCTACGTCGGCGGTGGGTTAATCTGTGGTTGATTATGATACTGGCCATCATTACCGAAAATGTCCAGTAACAACCAGAGCGTGGCCGCTGCGCTTGACGCACAGAGTGGCACGGGCCAGAAGACAGCGGGCATGTCAATTACCACGTTCCTGGCATCCCTAGCTACCGCTGTCATCATTTTCGCAGTCGAATTTCTCCTGTTTATCCTTCTCAAGGGAAAACTGACCAGGATATAGTGAGCAAATACTCATCTCCCCTTGCCCATCCCCAAAGGGAAACAGGGAATTGTTAAAAGACTATTTTAACACCAGGGACTTCTTTTTAAAAAAAAAAAAAATTTTAGCCAACCCCGAACATATCTAGTCCCAGAACGAGAACGCACAAATCCTTCCCCAGCTGGTCTACTTAGGTGGATTGCGCCAGTATTCAGGACTTCCAACTCAGAATTCATTCAGAAGTGTGGTCTCGATGCCTACTTCTTCCTACGATACCTACGAATGCTTCTCAAGATTTTTCTCCCTCTTTCTTTCATCATCCTCCCAGTACTTATTCCTTTGAACAAAGTGGGAGGAAAGGACACCAAACACGTTGCGTCTAGGAACGGCACTCGGTACAATGTGACTGGCTTGGATCAGCTGGCCTGGGGGAATATCGCGCCAGAACATACAAATCGATATTGGGCCCATCTGGTTCTGGCAGTCATTGTCGTTGTCTACGTGTGTGCTGTTTTCTTTGACGAGCTTCGTAGCTATATCAGGCTACGGCAAACATATCTGACGTCGCCCCAACATCGATTGCGGGCGTCAGCTACCACGGTCCTGGTGACTGCCATTCCTTCAAAATGGCTATCAGTGGATGCTCTTGATCGCCTGTATGATGTGTTCCCTGGAGGCGTCCGCAATATTTGGATAAACCGCAACTTGGACGAGCTGAGTGAGAAAGTGAAGCTACGTAATAAGATTGCTCTAGTTCTTGAATCTGCTGAGACAGAACTAATAAAGAAATGCAAGAAGGCGCAGCTGAAACAGGCAAAAGCCCAGGCCAGAAAATCAGGCAAGAAGCCAGCTGAAGTGGATCATGAAAAATTGGCTGCGGAACAAAGAGCCTCTCGTCTCGCTGAAGAACCTGGTATCAGCTCGGGGAACCCCCACGAAGCTCGAACCATCCAGGAATTATTACACGGCCGTCGCGAAGAAAGGACATTTACGCAGCAGGGACATGGTAATCGTGGTTTCATTCCACTTGTGGGTAATGGGGTGGGGTTGGTAGGATCTGGAGTTGCAAAGCTCGGGAAAACGGTTTGGGGCGGTTTCCGGAAGGTCGGCCACACTGCTGATGACAGATTACATGCCCCTGGTGGGTTTGACGGCCAGATGGAAAATGATGCTATAAATATGCATCTGGATCAACCAGGTGAAGCTAATGGCGCTGGTACCGAACTCGGATCTGAGAAGCCTGTGAATGGTCTGAGGAGAGCTGGAACCACTGCAGTAAAGCCAACAGATAATGCCCAGCATCAAACGGGAGCCCATGTCGATGGTTCCCCCGAGACCGATGGGGCCCGTCCGTCCTTGGGAGAATCGTATGTAGAAGGACCCCATAATATGGATGGGTTGGTTGATCAACAACCACACCCCGCACGATTGAAGCTATGGAAAAACTCGCGATCACCAAATGCCCATCAGGATCACCACGACGATGAGCACCCCTTGACGAACCCTGCCCCCGTAACACCATTGGATGAGAGAAAGAAAAAAAAGGCCTTCCGATTCAGCAGACGTCGCCCTGCTAAGGAAGGCGACGAGATTGAAGGGCAGGCATACCCGATGGCCTATAACGAGGAGTTCGAAGAGGATGACTATGGGGACCCTCTTTGGATGAAGTACGTCAAAGAAAAAGATCGTGAGACTATGCGTCTACCGATTTTTGGTTGGAGCTGGATGCCCACAATACCTCTCCTAGGCAAAAAAATGGATAAGATCTACCACTGTCGTCAGGAACTCTCCCGCTTGAATCTGGAAATCGAAATTGATCAGCAACATCCGGAAAAATTCCCGCTTATGAATTCTGCCTTTGTTCAATTTAATCATCAGGTGGCTGCTCATATGGCCTGTCAATCTGTCAGCCATCATATACCAAAGCAAATGGCACCGCGGCTGGTGGAAATATCTCCAGACGACGTCATCTGGGAGAATATGTCTATCAAATGGTGGGAGCGATACTTGAGGACTTTTGGGGTGCTCGTTATTGTCTCTGCCATGGTCGTTGGCTGGGCTTTCCCCGTGGCCTTTACAGGTTTGTTGTCTCAGCTTACCTATCTTGAAGGGCAATTTTCCTGGCTGCGATGGCTCTCTAAATTGCCTACCTGGTTAATTTCGGCAATCCAGGGCATCTTGCCGCCATTGTTTCTCGCTATCCTCATGGCCATCTTGCCTCTCCTCCTGCGATTTCTCTCCAAGAACCAAGGCGTGCACACGGGAATGGCTGTCGAGTTGACTGTGCAGAATTACTATTTTGCCTTTCTGTTCGTTCAGATATTCCTCGTCGTCTCGATTTCGTCTGGCTTTACCACCATATTCAATTCCATCACGGATGTGACAAGTATTCCTGAGCTTCTGGCTCAAAATATTCCTCGAGCTAGCAACTATTTCTTCTCCTACATGGTGCTTCAAGCCATGTCTGTCAGTGCTGGTGCGCTGGTTCAGATCTTTGGTCTTGTCAGCTGGTTTGTTTTGGCTCCTATTCTAGACAACACTGCCAGACTGAAGTGGGCGCGGACCACGAATCTCAATCAGATGCAATGGGGTACTTTCTTCCCTGTATATACGACCCTAGCATCAATAGGTAAGTTCGTGATTGTGAATTTGCCCATTTTGCTGATTTTGTGCAACCGTTTCTAATCTTTATCTGCTTTATTAATAGGCCTGATCTATTGTGTCATTTCCCCACTCATCATGATTTTCAATGTGCTCACCTTTGGGCTATTTTGGTTCGTTTATCGATACAATACTCTTTACGTTACGAAATTCCGCTTCGACACGGGAGGTCTGCTTTTCCCTAAAGCTATCAATCAACTTTTCACTGGCATATATGTCATGGAAATCTGCCTTATTGGCATGTTTTTCCTCGTCAGAGACGTGGACGGAAACTTTGCCTGTGAAGGTCAGGCTATCTGCACGATAGTCGTCTTGATTCTAACAGTTGGCTTTCAATACCTCCTCAACGAAGCGTTTAACCCGTTGTTCCGGTATTTGCCGATAACACTGGAAGACGAGGCGAGCCGTCGCGATGAGATATTCGCTCGTGCCCAACGGAAGAGACTGGGTCTGATGGAAGAAGGCGATGAAGACGACAACGACGACGACGACGAAGAAGAAGAAGAAGAAGAAGACAACAACGGTCAAGACCATGACAGTGACTATAACCACTGCGAAAGACCAGTGGAGCATGGGAACATCAAGCTAGGCCGGATCGACGGCAGGAAAGATAAGATGGGAACGATGACCCGACAACTCGGCAAACTTGTGCCGGGTAGCCACAAACACAAACGCATCTCATGGGCCGATCGATCCAGAAATCGCCACTCCAAATACTTTGGCGGACGCTCAGACCCCACCATCCCGACCATCAAACACATGCGCGAAAAGCTAGCAAAGGACGCAGAATCCCAAGTCACGGCAACCCATGCGATAGGCCAGGCGCTTTTTTCAGGCATCCACGATGAACTGGAAGATCTCACGCCGGACGAACGCGACCAGCTCGTCCAGCGGGCGTTCCAGCACGAGGCGCTGCGCATGAAACGCCCCGTCATCTGGATTCCGCGGGATGATCTGGGTGTTAGTGATGATGAAGTATTCAGGACGCAGCGGTTTAGCAAGCATATTTGGATTAGTAATGAATATCAGGCGTTGGATGGGCGGTGTCGGGCGATTTTTAGTCGGAGTCCGCCCGATTTTTCGGAGGTGGATTTAATTCAGCTTTGAGTCGATTGAGCGGGCGATAAATTGATTATGCATAAGCGTTTCCTGTTTATTTTTTTATTTTTTTTTAAATTTTTCCCCTCCCCTGTGTGACCAGTATTCATTGCTTCTCTTTGTCTAATCTACGTATTTTCTCTCTTTGCATCAAGGAGCAAGCGCTGGCGTTTTCTCGAGAAAGTACCTATTTTTCGAGTTCATGAGGGGCAAGGGAAGGAAAGGAAAGGGAAGAAGAGATGGAGGAGATGGAAAAATCATAACTCGAGCAAAAACCATAGATAATTTCACAATTCCCATGAAACTTGGCCTGCTGGCATGTCGCAACCACACCCTTATGCATTATCTTAGGGCTTCGCGGTGTGCCTGTTTCCTGCAACTTCAGTAGATGATTTGACATGCCTATCCACATCTACTCCTCTTTTTATAGTCTATAACGGTCACCTCATCCCGCATTGTCCTGTTTGTATATAAAGTCATAGACGGAAGGAAAGAAAAGAACATATATATTACCAGTAGGATATTCGCAAGAAGATCAACTCCGGATTGTATAACGCATCATGCCGGATTTCCTGTGGAAGTGGATCTAGAGTGGAACTCCAGACCAGCACATACCTGCATCGACATGAGAGTGAGAAGAGCGCAAGATACCCTTCTGATTGGGAACAACCAACTCGTTTCAAGTTTCTTTCTGCCAACCTTTTTTTTTTTTTCTTTTCTTTTCCCATGCTAACCCTGTTGTACTATTGATGTTTCAGAGAACCTTAGTGCAAACACGCATCACTTAACAGTTAGCCACATGTTGCTTTGTTTTGTGCAAAAATTTCTGGGGTCTGCCAAATCTAGATGTCAGCCACTCTGGAGTAACTACGTAACAGCCCCTTTGCGAGTGGTTTTTTTTTTTTTTTCTTTTCTTTTCTTTCCGCGTCGCCTCGTCAGCCGCTACACAGTATCCGGAATAGCCTTCCTGAGATTTTATGCAGTAATTTCAGAGGAACTCTGTTCACCTGTCCTCGTACCCAGCCATATCGTCCGCAGCAAGGTCATGCATAAAGTGGTCCTGGCTACTGGTTTATTCGGGGCTGGTGGCTCAAGCCGTGAAATGTGCCGAAGGGTTGTGTTTGCACATATTATCTTCCGCCTCTTCTCTCAGGGAGCTCTTGTTTAAAACTCAATGAGACTGGTCTGGGCAAAAGGAGAGACAAAAAAAAAAGCAAAAGCAAAAAATGTCGAATCGGGCCAAGCACTGACAGGCAACACGTTTTGCCATGGCTGAACCTGACGCCGTTCATTGGCCCTTCAGCTCCCCAGTGAGCGTGTGCTTCTGCTGCTTCCACCAGGCTGGAGCGTCAGATGAAACATATTTTAGTGTGGATTCTGTGAACTTGTGCTTTTGGAATTATTATTAGCAGCTGCCTGGGCATGGACGATAGGCAATTGGGGCGGGGGGGGGGAGGGTTAGTTTAGTGGCATTTATATATCCCTGTTAAACCAGTTCATCCATGAAAACAAATCTCTTGCAAGGAGCCTTGTGGCTGATGAAGATCGGCATACATAAGGAGACCGACTGAACCTTCGACAGCCCAAGTCGGTCGAATGTTCCACTCTCTCCTCTTCTTGTGGCCCATGTCCATCGATGTGTCGGTTATATTTTATTCCTGGTCATACACATAGTCATATATATATCTGATCATCTTCTCAGATAATAGAGAGTGGCTCACATTGTAATCAGAAAGACAGACATACTTACCTTGCCCCCTTAACTTACAACCTCATTCTCCACGGAGTCAGGCACCCGTCCACCACACCAAAAAAAAAAAAAAAAAAAAAAAAAAAAAAAAAAAAGAACCTCGCCTACTCTTGAACAATGACCTCTCGCTCCACCCTCTCCCTCACATCCCTCCTCATCCCCCTCCTCATCCTGAGCCTCCACACAATCCCCACAGCTGCCTCTTCCTGCATCCGCACCAATGACGTCGAGCGTTGCTGTCCCGGCACCATGCGTGGCGGCATAACCTACGACAAAGATGGCCTAAAGCCCCAAGGCGTCTGCTGCATAACCCCAGACAGCACCCTCGAAAGAAGGAAAATCGACCCTCTCCGCTTCATCCGCCGCCAGACGCTAGGCACCAACGGCCTGCCCACGGAGTGCGACGATGGCGAAGTCACCGTCCCCCTGAGCGCCAAGGACTATGACAAGCAGGTATCTTCCGTCGTGGCTTCGATTAGCAGTGAGGCGTCTGTTGCCTCTTCGGCGGATGTCACTGCTGCTGCGACTGAGAATGCTCGAACCACTCAGACTGCCACCACGACTCAGGGCGCGGGCACGACTCAGGGCGCAGGCACCAGCCGGCCTGCGAGTCCGAGCTCGACCATCAGCACTGGGGGTATGCCCGCGGCGACGGGGCGGATATCATATTTTGCTGCCGCTGGAGGGGCCGTGGTGGCCGTGGTAGCTGTTGCTGGCGTCTTGTAGAGAGCAGAATGCTGGAGCTTACCATCTACATTCTACCAGCATTTAGGCTTTTAGAGGTATAGCAAAATCGCAGTATTTCCCAGGCTAAAGGATGGTCTTTTATGAGATGGTTATGCGTTTCTTTTCCTAAGTTCTGGTTTTCTTCTGGTCGTTTCCCCGCCCCCTTTTACTTCACCCTCATTGTTCTTTTTATCACCCTGATCTTCGCCAGTTAGTGCCGGATTTGTTGGTTATCAGAGAATTGCCTCAGACACAGCACAGCTGGATATGGATATGGATTTGGATGTTGAAGTTTGATGCTTATCACTCTTGGAAAAAAGAAGGACCGTGTTCTCAGATTATTTTTATAATAAGACGAAGTCGATAATTTCTTTTCTTCCTAATGTCTGCATAAAACCCAATCACAAAATGGTTCAATCCCAATGTCATGAATCACCAACTGTCTATGACATCATTTCCAGAGAATCAGCAACAGCAGCAACAACAGCTAACAGGAGAGAATCTTTGCAATTGGCGGGTCCCTATACCATAGAGCCACTATTGTAAAACACAGCCCGGTTCCATATCAAGAAGTGAGCTGTTGTCAAAACCAGGAATAATACGCCATATCGGACCATCATCCAGCGGGAAATGGCCGGATATATCTTTTCCCAATTTACCCCGCTCACGAAAAATTCATTGATTTGATTAACCCCAAGCCCCAACCGGCCAAGCACGCTCGATTTCTTTTTCCCCCCTTCATCACTTCTCTACTTTCGTTTCCTCCAAATATCGCAAATAAAAAGGATAAAAGCCCTCTTTCATCATTGGAGATTGCCTCGCCTGCCATATCTTACCCTGAATACACTCCTCATCTCTCTCCAAAGCCATCATCATCTGGGACCAGTCGCATTCCAAACTAATCGAAAAATGTGCAAGCCAGCCACCTGCCCCACCTGCTGTAAGTGCAGCACACAATCCCATGTTGAATCTACGGAGTAATTGACAAACTCCACATCCCATTTCTCATTTCACATCTTGCATTCTCATCTACTCCTGAATCCGTGTCCCATTTTTTGCCTTCAAATACCAACCCGCTAACACCTGTCCCTCCCCCCCCCCCGCCTCTGGGAAAACGGAAACCCCATCACAGCCAAGAAAACTTGGTTTGGCTGCGGTCAGCACATCGCAGGCGTCATGGACACGATCCCCACAGAGGATTGGTGTACCTGCGCTCCGAAGGCCAAGTTTGGCGAGAAGGAATATCCGCCGCGCACTGGTGAAGGGAAGGCTGCCGAGTCTAGCTAGAGCGGGGTTCCGCCAAACAGATGGTGGTGTTTTTTTTTTTTTTTAAGGGGGGGTGGGGATTGGAGTCTAATAAACTGAAGATGTTGCTGCTATATACATGATAGAGGGTTATGAGAGAGAGAGAGAGAGAGACGTTAATATTTAATAAAAACACAGTGGGAATAATGGGATGCGGTGTCTGACAATGATGGGGTTTCGAGGGCGGCTTGTATTTGGTTAGTTGGTTCGGCAAATGGGGGCTTGAAAACAAAACGCCGGTGATTCTTTCTTTTCGCTTCCTTCTATGTAGATATATATTTTGATTCTTGAGGGACGAGGATGAAAATCTCATGCGCATATTTCTACCTGGGGATTGGGATTTCTCTTAAGCTCTACAATAGTTACGTATCGAGCGTCCTGTATTCACGATACTGCCCCGATTTCATAGTTGCGGCGCAGCAAACTTTCGTCTTAGTACCAACCAAATAGTTACGCACCGGGAGGTTAACAAAGGATATAACTCAACTCCCCCGTCCCTCGGGCCTTTTTTTGGCCCCTTCATCTCTGTGTATATTGGACGTCCTAAGGTTTCTTTAATGTCCAAAAAAATCTTCGAACTCCCAGTGTTTCCCCCCGCAGGAATATGTATATATCTCTCTCTATATAGATTTGGATATAAAGAAAGAAAAGTTTTATTTATTGGCCCCTTCTTTCCCCGGAATACCCCCGGTTTGTGCCCAGGGTTTCTCTCGCTTTCCCCCGCGTTTCGGTGATCAACCCCCCCCCCCCCCCCACGAAACCAGGCCAGTGAGAGTTTTCACCGAATTCCCCGCCACCCGTATTCTCGATATTCAGGTATCAAGGGTGCAGCTGCATCAGATGCAACTTGCCAACTGAATACAGAGTTGAAGAAAAGCGTACACCAGGCAACCGGAAAAGGCAACAAAATATGCGTCTAGAGAGCCAAAGGGACCCAGTGGCTGGGCCAGAGTCTGGCCCTGAACGTCCGTTTCCCATGAAACTCTCTGGTCCAGTTATCAAGGGGTTCGGGAGGGGTAGTAAGGAGGTAGGTTTGTTCTTTATGTTTATGTTTATTTTATTTTATTATATCATACCTTTAAAAAAAAAAAAATCTTGCTTTTTATCTCTATTCCTCCTTTATACATTTATATTCAACTGTCGATTGTCCTTTTTCATTCTCTTCTCGTGGATGAGTATCCCCCCCCCCCCCCCCCCAGCGGGACTGCCCGATGTCCGCTTGTCTTTACGATCCAATCCCACATTGCCTTCCTTGCACCCGATGCATCAGTGGGATTTGTTAATGAATAGGAGAGGACATGAATAAACTCTCCTCTTGCTGCGCAATGCACTGCATATTAGTTCTCTTTTAAGTTATACTCCTGATATACCCTTCTCCGCCTCTCTGCAACTCCGTTACTGCATAAGAAAGCTCTCAGGATGAAATAAATAATGTACCATGAAAATGTTGGATATCTCTTTCTCCTCGAGCATCCTCTCTTTCTCACTCACCGTTTGCTGCTGTTTTGTTTTCTCTTGCCCTTTCCGTTATCTACATCAGACCGAAAGGCCTCTGCTAAAAGCAAATACGCAGCTCGGAATCCCCACCGCCAACATTCCCCCTGACTCCCTTTCAGCATACGGACATGTCGAGTCAGGCGTCTACTACGGCGTCGCCGCCCTTGACCCTTCCAAATTCAGATATAAAAGGGATAGCGATGCCGAGAAACACACAAATGGTGCCCTTGAAACGCCTCCACCAGAGCCTACACCTGAAGATGCGGATGCAAATGTCTTCCCCTGCGTTCTGAGCATAGGGTATAACCCCTTCTATAAGAATACGGTTCGGTCTGTGGTATGTAAATGCGCGTATTTTTTTTTTTTTTAAAAAAAACAAAATTATCCTCACTTTATGATTTAAGATTGCCTCCTCACCCAAAATGAGAGGAAAAAAAAAAAAAAAAAAAAAAAAAAAAAAAAAAAAAAGCTGACCAACTTCACCCAGGAAATCCACCTCCTCCCCCAATTCACCAGTCCGAGTTCCAGCATGAACGGCTCCCCTTCAGCCCACCCAATCAACAACACCGCCCAAACGAACCAGCAAACCCAACCAACCAACTTCTTCCGCCTGCCCGATTTCTACGGTACACGCCTGAACCTGTTGGTGCTGGGCTATATCCGGCCTGAATACGACTATGTTAGCCTTGAGGCGCTGGTGGATGATATCCGAATCGACTGTGAGGTGGCGAGGAGGAGTTTGGAGAGGACGGGGTATCTGGGCTATTTGAAGGGAGCTGACGGCGGAGAAGGAAAGGGAGTGAGGGAGGCGAGGGACTGGCTTGAGGGACTTTTAGGTGGACAAAGGCCCATGGGAGTGAGAGTTTTGGTGGAAGCTGAAGCCCATGCTTTTTTTATCTTCTATTTTCTTCCTTTGATACCAAACTCAATCTTGGTTTTGGATTCCTGGGGAAATTTTTTTTTTTTTTTTTTTTAAAAAAAAGAAATAAATAAGTTTTCCCAGAAATGGTGTCCCCAGGGTTTCGGTTATAGACTGGATAGAAGTGTTTTGATTTAAACCCGAGGTTTATCGAGGGGTTCCTTTTTTTCCGGAGTGAATTTAGAATCAAACTCAAGGACGAAAGCTTCATTCATCGTGACCCATCATCATCATATATATACAAGCGCGCATTTTCTCACCGCCTGGCTGACATACACTAGCAGATACAAGAAGAGAACAGAATATATACAATGACATCAAACTCCTCTCGATTCCCACCCGTGGAAATCACTCTTTTTCTCTCCACAAGTAGTCGTAAAGGGAAGGAAGAGGGCATTTTTGTACGAGTATCTCTGGAACAGGAAAGGAGATGATGATGAAAAAATAAAAAGAAAAAGAAAACCCGAACACCCCTTTTTGTTCCGCCCAGTGGGGGTCATTTTAAGTAGACGAAAAGAAAGAAAAAGAATATATGAACAACATGCGGGGCTTTCTCCAAAATAAACAATACCATTAAAAGAAGAACGTGTTGGTCATCATCGTAGATATCAGGAGAAAAGATGATTGTCGATAGGAGCGGTAACTTGAATCAATATATAGAAATAATGCCAAATAAGCTAAATCAAGTGAGAAAAGAAGAAATTAATCTGTAGACATCCAAGACCGCAGACCTTAAGCCTTCAGCTAAATGCAGGGTAGGAACTATATCAAAGCGAATGAACTTGTTAGTAGGACAATCCTAGAACCCCCCCCGGGGGGGATCCACCAGGCGGGGGGGGGGGCCCC
>NW_011371361.1:915645-1445484 GCF_000150735.1 Paracoccidioides brasiliensis
GATATGGTGAGTGGTGGAAGCGTAGCGAAATATAGGCAAAATATGGTGGAATGCCTACATTCATTACAATAAGCATAGGGATATCAAAAACATCTCTCTTAACCGTCCAGCAGTAACTGCACTCGACCTTCCCATCTCGGAATCCCAACTGATTCATCCCAGCCTCACCGGCAATCCGACTCTTGCCCCACGCTTGTTTCGGGGATAACTTCATAGACGACGCACCAGAAAGATCGTTTGGGATGACATTGACATTTCCATTGGCATTGACGTTGGTCGCGTTATTGCCACTGCCATTACTGACACCGTTAACTGCTGATGTCGTTCCGTCTCCAGCACCAGCACCAGCGCCATCATTGGCGTCCGTGTCATCGGCAGCGGTGCCACCACCACCAGCAGCAGACACCTCCCCGTTGCTATTCCGAAACAATCCTACCCCATCTTCCTTCGTCTTATACTTCAACAGCTTACACGTAGTCATAACACTACCCCGCGAATCACCAAATGCCAGCTTCGCGAAATCCTCATAGAACTCAATCACACTGTCGTCATCTAGTAATTCAGCGAGGAAGACCGGCTGCGTGCGCCCCGTGGGTAGACTCTGATTGTCCATCACCGTCATCGTTGCGGAGTTGCGCGAGTTATATGTACTGCTACCACGCGACGATACACCAGACGAAGAAGAACCGCCCGTATTGACATTCAAATTCGGCTCCTTGCCCAATAATACCTCCTTCTTCCATCCGGTAAGGATGCTAAACTCTTTTCCCACAGCGGCAATCTCTCCCGTCCGTCGACAAACAATCGTCGGCGTCCCACACGCATCAATGAAATCCTCATATTCCCAGAGTGTGCGCTGAAAACACTTCTCCATAAATATAAGATCGTCTTGGTTTAGCGTCTTGGTCGTGGCGATGAATGAGGGGCGGATGGATGCAAGCGCCTTGGCAATTTGCAGGGTCTTCTGTGGCGAAAAGCGCCGTTGGATGAAGGCCGTCAGGCTGTGGAAGCCACTTGTGTAGGAGTACGGTTCCTTGACGCTTTCGTAGATTGAAGAGGGGCTGCGGTAGCGACGTTTCACACCTACTTGCATGTTTTTGAGGCTGGGGGTCGATATTCGTGGTGGCTGTGGTTGCTGCTGATGTTGGGTATTCGTTGGAGGCATGAGAGTGGTTCTGGATGAGAAATTAACGCTGGGATCATCAAATTGGGTTACTGTTGTCATCTGCGGGCTTTCCGTCGAGCTGGGACTGGCAAAATTCATCGGCGCACTCTCGATGGCGAACGCGTGCGGGTGATCAGCCATCTGGCCTGAGACGCTATTCTGATTGTAGATATTTCGGGAATTGGTCTGGCCTTGCCCAGCCGGATTCCAGTCATTGAGCACCGGGTCGCCGCCAAATAGGAAGGGGGATTGGTTGCTGGAGCCTTCTCCGAAGTTTTGCACCGTAAATGTACCAGAACTACGCCCAATTGATCCGCGCCGGGTGGCAGAGTCGCTGGGCGGAGTGTCTCCGGCTCCCGTAGCCAAATGACCTAGCATTCCGAATTCCAAAGCCCCATACCGATTTCCAAAATTCATGCTGGCAATGTCAAAATTGAACAGTGCAGGGTGACTTGGGTCGAAGAATGTCGGGCCATAGGGATCGGGGTTTTGAGAGGCGCTGGAAGATGGGGTAGTGCCGGAATTTTGCGCCATAGACGGGGAAAGAGTGTGATTTTGCGGATTGGAGGAGAGATCAAAAGTGGGTGACGCGGGGGGCTGCGCTTGGAATGCGCTGGGGTTCATTGTGGCATCCTGCATTACTCTGGAGGGCATGTGCTGGCTTTGTCGCGATTTCGCCTGGGTGTAGACGGTGTTGTAGTTATTGGTAGACGGCGTCGAGAAGAAATTGGTTGAGACATCTTGGTGCGAAGGTTTGTTGTTGCTGTTGGTGTTGGTGCTGTTGTTGTCACTGTTAGAATTGGTACCATTTCGTTGTTGCGAGTTGGTGTTGATTTTATTTCGCGCCGCCTGTGCCTGACTGTAGAGATTTCCTCGAATGCCTGGTATGAGAGCTTCGTTCGGGGCATCATGAAGATATTTAGCTTTCTTCCGTACGCCGTCGTGACATGTATCTTGTAGCCCACGCTTGATACATCGCTGGCAAGGTCGCTCATCCCCTTTTAAAAGTAGTTTCACACCATGTCAGTTTTCAAAATTTCCCCAACAGCAATGCACAACAATTAGTAATAAGAATATTAGTAATAAAATCAAAGTAGAGGAAACTGGAACTATTTTCAATCAACCTCTCTCTGACTGACTTTCTGTCACGGCGTAATGAGCGGCAGGGGTAAGGAGTCAGGGCAGATCAATGATCATCCAACATAAGGATTATAAAATCGAAAGGAGTGAATAGGTAACCCAATTGCTTGAGTGGTGGGGTAAAATGCTAGGAGGAAATCACAAAACAACGAAGATTAACATACCACATGTCAAATGTGCCCTCTGGCAGGCAAAACAAGCTCTCTTCGCCTTCTTCCTCCTTGGGCGAAGAGGGTCTTTGGCGCTCGCATTGTTGGCACTGGCAGCTGTCGATGAAGTGGAAGGTCTCTGATGACCATTTGCAACCATGCCATTGCCAACTCCTTTGCCGTTGGACAGAGGTTGCGGTCGCGACTCGGAGGAGTCCCAGTCTCCGGGGTTGTTGGCCGTTGTCATGGTGTTTCGGGATTCTTGTTCTGCAGGGGTAGTAGTACTAGGAAGCGCCGGGGAGGGTGACGGCGATCCATTTCTGGCGCTGGAGGTCATAATATGCAGATGTGGGGATATAGAGATATATATAGAATATCAATATATATATATTGATTTACCTAGGAGGGTGGGAGGGATGGCTGTGCAAGAGATGTGGGGGGCTAGTAGGGCTAAAAGAAATGCGGTGCGGCGGCAACAGAGAAGAAGGGGGGGGTAGGGGGGGTTTGGGTGGGGGATTTCTACTGTGGCTGCGTCCTGTCGATCGATGCGATGCACACGTTTGTAGTTGGAGCTTTTCTTTCGTCTGCAAATAGCCGAAGGTGTTTTCCTTCCCACCTATCCTTGTGAATTAATATTTACTTATTTATTTTTTTTTTTTCTTTGAAAAGAAATAGAAAACCCATTTATATTCCTCTTTCCATTTTCCCCCTCCTTTTTTATATTTGATTAAAAGGGCAAAGACCCCCCGAATACTAATTTAAAAAAAAAAAAAAGGTTGCATTAAAAGTGAAAGAGATTCTTACTGAGACGTATCAAACCACAAACACCACACTGTGTTGAGACCTGTAGGGTAATGGCTGCTATTGATAAGGCCTTCGAATTAGGGCTGACAGCACCGACACGCACGAGCGGTTCGAGTGTGGTAACACAGCAGCTGTGAGGTGTGCTTCAGCCAAGCAGAGGAACAGCAGAGGAACAGTAGAGAGTGGGATCACGCGACCAACGGCCAGGGCGTTGAGAAATCTGACTGGAGGATCTAACCTAGTGCAACACGCGAGCTGATCGAGTCTAGTCGATTTTGGATGGGCGAGGTGGGGGGAGAGGGGCTTGAGAAGCGAAGGGGGAGACGGCTCGGTGGGGGTAGAGGCGGAGAGAGAGAGAGAGAGAGAGAGAGAGAGTGAGAGTGAGTGAGTGAGAGTGAGGGGGGAGGGGGTGGCAGAGTAAACGAGGTCAACCAAGCTAGGTCAAAACTTGCCGTCAGATAACTCGGGCTGAAGACAGAATCACAGAGGGACAAGGCTGTCACGAACTGACGAAGTCGTAGCGAATGGGCGCGTGGAAAGCGTGGCTGATGGCTGAAAAGTGACGATGCGACATCACAGAGGGGGAACCATGGAACTGACGGTAGTGCAACCTGGAGAAACCCTACGAAGCGGCAGTTGGTGGTTTGTCCGAGGCGGCGATAGGGGAGGGATTGTGATGGGGAGTGCTGTGATTGCGGTTGTGACTGCGATGGTGATGGTAGTCAATATGGGATGGTGGTTATTAGATTAGCTACGGAGAAGCCGGTGGGAATTTTAGATCGTGGTTCAAACAGGGCCGGACGCACGGTGGACGGGAAGGCGGGTAGCGCGCATTGACAGACATAGGGGAGTGTTGATCGGACTGGGGCTAATACGGAGGGATGTAGAGAGGAAGAGGAATCGGCGGCATCAAGAGGGCCGGGGTATAAGGGGGTGGAAGCAGGGTTTGGCGGGCGGGCAGGGAAGAGAAAAGGGCGGGGGTGGAAGATACAGGATGGTGGATGGAGAGGAGCGGGGAGAGAGGGGCCACCAGAGGAATGGAATAAGAGACGGATAAGAGAGCCGAGTTCTATGCGAGCAGGGCGTATGGTAGATGGAATGAGGGAGGAGAAAAAGAAAGGAAGAGAGGAACAGGGAAAAAGCAAAGAAGAGGAGAGAAGAGAGCAATCAATCGGTGACTGACTGACTGACTAACTGTCAGTTCAGCAGCAAGGAAGTTTTTTCCTTCAAGAAAAAGAAAAGAAGAAGAAGAAGAAGAAGAAGAAGAAGGGAAAAAAAAAGACGGTTAAAACACCTGCAGGGGAACAGACAATATCCCAACACTGGAGACTGCAAATGATCAGCTTCAGCTGTGTACGTACGTAAATAAATAAAAAAAATTGGTTCTTCTACTTAAAATATCCTTATTCCCGAGAATTTTCATGTGTCTCGATATCATCTCTATGGAAACAGCCATTCACGAGAGCAAGTTACCCACTGCATGAATACACGAAAACACATATATAAATAAACTACATAATTTACACCGGCATTTTGCTGTTTCTGTCAATCCGTTGCCGCCCATGGCCACCTGATTGATGACAGAGACTGAATTTGTGTGATTATTGTTCAAATCTTCAAGGAGCAACAGGAGGCGTTAACCTTGGAAAATCCACCCCGAGGCTTTTGCATCTCTTAGCAAGACTTGGGACAAAAAGAGCAATCGAGAATGCTTAAGGCAAAGGAGATGCAAAGATGGATAGCCCGTCTTTCACACACTCCTCAGACAATAAGCATGCGGATATGTTTCAACCTTGAAAGCCGAACATTTAACGACGCGGGGAAAGCTTTTCTGGCGATTGAAGAGTTAGGTGTGTGGGGCGGGGGGGGGGGGGAGAGACTCCTAGCCAGTCTCGGATATTATTTCTGCAGATCGCACACTCTCAGAAGAGCTACGATGAAAATGGATGAATGGATCATTTTTGTTTACTGTTCAAGCAGTCGGTTTACAGTTGCGGATTCGGCTCCGGGGCACGCGACATATTCTCGGGTATTAACTAATGGCTCAACCATGGGCCACACACAGCTCGTATCCACGTCTCCCTGTTCCAGATTCATGCCGAGGTCAAGCTCCGACCTGCTTCCGCGCGGGGGTGAAGCAGCGAATTCGGAGCGCCAACCAAACATTCGTCGCAAGCGCTGGGCACGGTTCAATACCTGCATCCCTGTATCGTGCTGGTTAAAACATCCATTAACTAAGAGTATATATAATTCACCATATCGTAGGGACGCAATTTTTCAGCAGAGGCGAGCCTTTCGTTCAAACTGGTTACTTTTTGCTCAGCTTGTGCTCAGCTTGTGATACCCCAGGGAGGGGGGGCCAAAGCCCGTTCCAGCAGAAATGAAAATCCTGACCTCAGTTTCAGCTTTAGAGCTCTGCATCTCTCTCACACAAGGGGCCTTGCGCGCTCTCAAAGTCGCCCGATCAGATCGTCGAATTTCATCACAACTGCCAACATGTCTTTAGAAGGCTCCAAAGTTCCGGTGTCATTTATCCACGTGAGTGTCTCGCAGCAACAGAACAGAAAATAATAATAATAATAATAATAATAATAATAATAATAATAATAATAATAATAATAATAATAATAATAATAATAATAATAATAATAAAAATAAAAATAAAAAGAACAAAAGAAAAAGAAACACATTTAAAAAAGCAATTTAAAGCACTTCCAGATCGCGAGCCAGCATCGCGAAACCGATGAATAGGCTCGATTGGATCAATGACATCGAAGGAACCGTGGGGGAACAGTGAATAAATGGACCAACTACCACCGGCTTCAAGTCCTGTCTCCTGACTCCTCAATGGTTGAAAAGACTTCCCCCTTGACCGCCCTTTTTGTTTTCTTTTCCCATGCCCATGCGTCCCATGTCCATGTGGGAGAGATATGGATATGGGCGTTTTGGTTTCCCCTGTTTTCTTGTCCTTTTGCTTCCCTCCCCGCTTATCTTCACCGTTCTTGCTTTGAACACCACCATTTTTGCACTGTCAATCGCCGTTCCATCCGGTGGCCGAGTAACTAGTTACAGACATGATGTCACGGCTATTTTATGCGTGAATAGCTTCCACGGAGCATGCCCTCGCCCTGGCCATTGGCATGAACGCCTTGACCTTCTTCCCCTCTCCCACTCAATCCACGGAACCCTCTGCGCACCATTTGCTCTAATCAACCATTAACTTCATCTTCCGGTCTGTATCTGAGGGATTCGCCGATCAATTGCCGTTTGTACACACACATGAAGCAGCTCTCTCATGTAAATTCTCAACGGGCAGCAATCCAGCGGACGCAGGCAGTTAAGAAAGTCACTTGAACGATTTGGCATTGAGTTGGTCAGGCCCCCTGTCAGGTGTTAACCTTGAAAGTCCGTCCCAGAATCGGTAATGGTCGTAGAATGGCCGGGTCGCAGAGCCTCTGAGTGCCTCAGTTGCTGAGAAAGAAATGAATTTGCCAGCCTATAAGCGGGATGCGGGCGGGCGGCAGGCCCTAAGGCTCACTCGTGGCTTTTTAGTCCTTTGTGGCTTGTTCACTTGTCAGCAGCTGCGCATAGAAAGAAGCATAGGATCTGGCTCAGACACGATTCGGAAGTTGTTTGCCGTTTTTGACTATCTATATTCCTCCTGTCCGCAGGAATCCAGTTGGGATTTTGACCGGGAATTCAAAGCAACCTATTATTAGGTATTCTTTACATATCTCCCCTCCCAATCCATACTGCGGAATTCCAGGAGAAGTGAAAGCGGGAGAGGAAAAGAAGCAAAAGAAAATTTTTTTAAAGAGAACGGAAACGCAGCCGTTGAGAACAGAATGGAAAACTTTATTTCAGTATAAAGTCAGATCCTCAAAAAAGTGGACATACGGCCGGGCAAAATGCAGATTACACATCTATGCGGTCTTTGCTGGATTTAATGTAAGCAGCTTACATTGTACTAGAGATTGGGGACTAGCCTTTGCCAAAACCATCGCCTCAAGCTCATCACATGTATGTGATGCTGCTACTGTCTAAGAAGCTGTCCTTTTGATTTTGCCCTGATCTTGAAATCCACCATGGCCATGGAGTTGAATAGGGCCGGCATGGCTCTGCTGGCATCCAGAATTCGGCCGAGTTGCCATGGTCCCTGTTGGAAGGAAGAATTCATCAGATTTAAATTATACAGAGGTGTAGACCCTTAAGATCCGATACTCTAGGAGAAGAGGCAACCTGGGTGACCGATTTAGCCTATGGAGGGAGAGATGCGACACAACCGAAGAATACAGCTGAAGCAGAATTTCGAGAAGCGTTATCGAAGAAATGTCTATCGAGATTATGAAACCCAACATATCCCTTTCAATCTACTTCTCTTTTAACCCCCTTCGTCAACCCCCTATTCTGCATGCCGGACTCTGTTTCTTACCACGAGACCTCAAGGACTATGAAGTGTCACAGCACGGAGGCTCTTGAAGACGGAGACGTGCCACAGGAAAACTCTCTGGATCCCTACGAATGCACGAGGAAGCATGCTCCAGCCCACGCACGTCAAACTCGAAATTGACCCCCTTTTTTTCTTTATCTCCCGTCTCTACTTTCCGGGGGACATCCGGTTTGGTCCTTGCATATAATTCCCCCGTCAATCTGCCAGCTTGCCGCCATGCATATACTCCGCTTTAATGCAATATAGAGATGCCAACATATAGCATACGCACATGCGTAGACAATGCTTGATGGTATCCCACCTTGGTATCTCTATCCCATTGGCTGTCCATTGCAATACTTTATGGTTGAAGGTTCGTGTTTGGCGCGGCGCAGTTAAGATAAATCTACCCTTTATCTCCGAGTGTAACCGTTCGAAGTCGTGCAACAGGTCTGAAGTAGACAGTGGGATCTAAATTCTAAATTAATCAAGCACTTGAAAGGAAAATGTGAGATGCAACAACAACAACAACAACAACAACAACACATCTTTTCTTTTACGTTCCCTTTTTCCCTTTATACAACGAAGAGGTTAGTAGATCAGTCATCAGCGGTGCATACCAGTTGCACATCGTACACCGTAAACACCCTCGTTCTCCACACACAACAAAAGCAGGGGGACGACATGACAACTGCAATGAAACCCGCCACAGCCAGCTACAACTGCGGCATATTGTCCAGCTTATATGGATACCGTGGAAGACTCATAGAGAAGTAGAGATGACAATAGCACGGATCCGTTGTTGCTGTCAATTCTGTATTCTGTATGCAAATTAGGACACGGGCAAGAATAAAAACGGGCATTAGCGTTCTTATATCTGGCTCATACATGTGCAATCGGCATGTATTACCATATTCGACGTAGGAAATAAGGCAGAAGGAAGATTTGTTGTACAGGTATAGTATCCACCTTATATGTCGTGCACTCTTCATCCCGTTCATGCATGTGTGCAATGCGCGTAAATGCAGCGTAATGGATTTTGGAATAAAAGGGGTATGTTTAGAAAGAAGTATATAATCAGGTAGTAGATAGGTTCAGTCTTACCCAAGCAAGAAATGAAACGAACCCATGCCCTGATCGAGCAAGTTAATGCGCCATAAGAGAGCTGATCGATGTGATTGTGCAGGAAATTGTGCAGGAAACATAACAGCTCGCCATGCCCAGCTGTTCGATTGCAACTCGCGTAGTTGTGTACTGGCATATTAACTATATTATGCCCCTCAAAGCTCCGCAAATGGATCTGTTCAAGGCTAGATCTAATTCATCTGAAAACCCACTGATCCCTAAACGGTAAAACAATTCGGAAGATTGTTCAGGGACTGAACAGCATATCTGACGCTTGCTTCACTGCAGACAACAAGTCGGAATCAGGGATAAGAGAAATAGAAAGTGTCCGGCAGCCGGTTAGTTAGCTGTCGAACCACAAACAAGATAGGCAAGCTCATAAACAGCAGAATTTTATGAACCAAGAAAAGGAAAAGCAAGTAAACATATCTTTTGCGGTAAACATAGTCTCAGTTGGAAGTATGGCATCCAGGTTGTCGGCCCAACAAATTTCCGAGAGGCTGTCTTCGTCCCTTTTCAAACCGAGTCTTGGCACTCAAAAGCACATTTCGCATCCTCCGTTTCTTCTTCTCTTGCATCTACATTGGAAGCCAACTTTCGAAACCCGCGAGATGACTGCTCAATATCAGAGTCTAGCATCTAGCATTAGAATGGACCTGTGCCTCCTTAATTGGATGCATGCATGTTTTACAGCGCTAAAATTGCGGTGTTCACATTCATGGATACGCTGATAGCAGTCTCCCAAGTGCATTGTTAACAAGAATGAGAGAAAACTCATGCAATGGTGTGCACTGAAGCCCAATCTTCAGAGATATGGGTCTGGGTGCATGGATGCTGTGATCCCTGTTGGGGATAATGTGAGTGGTCCACGCGAAGAGCTTCCGCGCTGGTGATATCGGTGCCGGCTGGCCTGTCGCTATCCCTAACTAAAGGGAAAATAGAATCAGCTTTTGTGGAAGGGTGTCGGATATTGGAGAACAAATTTTTACTATGTCAGGATCAATCCCGCTCGCGATCATTTATCCGCTCTGCAAACCGGCGGGTGGCGTTGGGACTCGAAGGAATAAGTGTTTTTTTTAATTCAATGGTATCGTTTGGATTTTATACCACGAAGTTCGCTTTTGTTAACATATGGTGGCAGAGAACCTTAGCTGTTTAGCGTGCACATGCTTCGGTGTCTTGATATAACTGTTGTTGCTGGTAACTGCCATCCTGTAAACCGGGGAATCAAACGGACAAAAAAAAAAACCAGGGACGCCTGAGTACCCAATTCACACGATGCGTCAGCTTGGGTCACAAACCTAAAAGCTGACTGCCGGCATTCCTCCAATGACCTAGAAAATATATAAACATGGTTCTTGTGTTCATCGCTGTTGCTGCTCATGCAGTTTCTGCTGTGTATGTATGCGCCAATATGGCTATATCCATACGAATGAACCCAGTTGTCAATCTGGACGTCACGACAACCGCTCCATAAGCCTTTCTGTCCTAGACCCCCTCTTGTCCACGTTACTAGACATGGAGTATTGCTGGGGCCATTGTAGCGTCTAAGTGATTATCTCACCACCGGTGATACTTCAATGAGACTACGGTCCCATTTTTCCACTTGCTGGACCACTCATGAGTCTTGAGAGCAGCATTCATGCTTAATCTGCGGGAAGCTTTGGCCAGGACTACCCGCGGATACCTCGGTTCCGAATTGTGCTTCCAATTTCTCGTGTCGGCAAAGGCCATGAAAGCCTTGTGCCGTTGCTTTCCCCCAAGACTCCAGGTCACTTCGGTTAGACGTATATTAATGCGTAGGTTGTCTGCCCCTCGCATCATCCCCCCATAGACTAGCCGCGGCAAAAACAAAAGACCCTTACAAGATGAATCCACGATTCTATCAACTGAACTCCCAACACCCATCAAAAACTGATGACGCAATTCATACCAGCATAACTGCACGTTATGTTGACACTTTCCTTTTATTGACGTGGCGATTTCCTGTGGACGCCGCACACATGGATCTCGAAAGCTTTAATGTCTCCTTGCCAGATCACTCTCGAATCAAATTGTCTGTGACCCCGCGCTCCCGTTTGTTCTTCTTTTCGCGAGGGGAAAGAGGAGAGCTGGAGGTGGGGGAGGATCTACAGTACACAGTCACAATAGGTGGAACAAGCGGAAGAGGCCGAGGAAAACCCGCTAATAATTTTCTGTTCCAGACAATTTTGCCCAAAACCATGCATATTAGTCAAATAAAATGGGGAAGGACTGTTGACTGAGGTTTAAAAGATATCAGGTACGGGACCACATCAAAGTTGAAACAGAGCACGGATCAGAAAATCAGCATGCTCTCTTAAACGTCATCCAATTCTCTCTTCAAAGGTAACATGGAGTTGTGTTCGTTCGGTTTCGAGAGCCGGCGTCATCAATAATTTAATCAGCGAAGACTAACCCCCATGTTCGGGTAAGGGTATCCGATAGATATCAGCAGACGACAGATGATCCCTAGTTTGTTCGTTCGGCTTGAAAATTCGAACTTCTTAGTGAAATATTATAACTCTGAAGCTTTTATAGTAGCTCCCAAGGGAAGCGAAGATCTAAGTTATGTTCGATCGGGAGTCAAAGCTCGATCACTAGTGTGGAACAGGAAAAAGGGGCTATCTCTTTTACGGGCCTTATCTGAGAAACAGAGTTCCAGCATTTTCAACCCGAGGATTAGTTACTTGGCGGGAAACCAAAATTGTCCTGAAGTTTAACCTTCACATTTGGAGGTTTATCTCAAACTGTACCATTATTGTTCAGGACCTGAACCTGACTCCGATATCCTTGTTCCATCAGCCATGCTCTTCCAGCTTATATGAGTTTATGTTACTTTCAGATCTATATGCCCTGAAATTTCGGGATGGCCGTGGCACAAACTCTGGAACTAATTGTGGATAAAAAACTTGCGCCTGGTGAAATATCTGACTACCAGTACTTTACATACCCCCCTCCTTTCCAGTTGTGCTGAAATGCTACTACTAAATAGGATGTGCAAGAATCTTAACTGATACATGGACGCAGAATCGATCTATCATATATATCGATCCTATCCTCTTCGTTTCCTGTACAAGGCCATTGTAAAAGCACAGATCAGACAGCTCAGCTGGCATCGACTGGGTTTTGGAGGTTCCATCACCCCACTTCCAGCAAAGGTCTGGAACTATGATAGAGGGGTGCTGGACAAACCAACTAAAGAATACTAGAGGCAGACTACTCCGTACACTGATTTGATCTTGAATCCTAATTTCTCTAGTTCATATGCAAGTGCGGGAACCATGCGTAAACTCAAATGTCTCGACATCTCAAATTGACTGCAGATAAATTTTCTGTCCATACCCTGTTCGTATCGACATTGGCCTCAATTGAAATCATCTCGTCAAATCACAAAGACTGCCATGTTTATCCTCGGTCTCCAACATAGCCTTATCCTGCGGGAAAAAGCAAAGACGGCTATAACAGATCGAAGTTACGGAAGGAATTGTCATCCTGCGATATCAACTAGCAGCCATTGCAGCGATGCAAGTATTCCAAGCCACCAAGCGAAGAAAAAACAAAGAATGGAAAGGATAATAAGGTTCATGCAACGTAACCACGTCGTGATAAACCAACAAATAAACTTATCTTATCAGTTGCCCCGCCTTTCGCGAAATTTCTGCTTGAAGA
The DNA here is from genome assembly GCF_000150735.1 of Paracoccidioides brasiliensis. Classification (NCBI taxonomy): domain Eukaryota; kingdom Fungi; phylum Ascomycota; class Eurotiomycetes; order Onygenales; family Ajellomycetaceae; genus Paracoccidioides; species Paracoccidioides brasiliensis. The sequence goes on from NW_011371361.1 coordinate 928,148, forward strand.
CTTGAAAAAGAGGGATGGTTAAGAGGATGTGATTCATGTGTTTCCACTTTGAATTTTCATTTGAGGAGATGCACCGGAAACGAGCGGGGAAGCACAACTGCAGGCGCACATGACATTAGGAATACCTTAAATTTGAGGATACGCACAGCATCATCGAGATGAAATGAATAATGGAGGGGATGGCGGGGTTGAATGTATCCCAGTTTGTAAGAAATCCATCCCGCTTTCACATTTTCCACAACACAGACATCCGGGGAGTTCATGTTCGACAGCCTGAAGGCTCGGAAAGTTCACGGTTTGACCAAAATTCATTGGAGCTGCGTATCCTGCACCGGGGAGGCTAAAGTCGGAAACGAATTAGGCGGTTCTAGATTGATTGTTGGTCGTCAAGGAAGGGAGTGTGTCATTTGAGAGGAAACACATTCCCCGGTTGGAGCCTGGTATCCCCCAGCCCTGACCCAACCAGGGAAACGAAAGGGATAACTTTCTTCTTGAGAAGTTCTTGTACATCTTTTTGCTGCTCATTTAGGTGAAGCCTCGAAAAAAGATTCTTCCCACCAGAAGCAGAGCTCTTCGATATAACTACTGGTGGGGGAAGTGGGAAGAGTGGTCTACCTGCACAACCACGTCATATTGCATTCATTGTCGGCTGGATCAGAAAGCTGGAGATAGAAGCGATGCGATAATGTGTGGCTCAGCTGAATCTTTTACTGAAGGTGCCGTTGATCTGTTCGTCTCATGTCGGATTTCTTGACACTGGCGTAACCTCTTTCCCTGTCTGCCAGCATGAACATCCATTCAAGGATAATCAGTTTAGCTCACGGCACTCCTGTCTTGCGCCAGCCCCGGGTTTCTGTACGACTTTCAATTTTTCAGCCTAATCCCCAAAGTTCTCCTGCATGCATGGAATTGGGAACAGGTCTCTTAGGTTGAGGCTGGGAGGGTTCTCTGACTGGATATTCACGGGAATCCTTGTGAGTAAAACCTTCAGCCTCTAGCACTACAAGAAATACATCTTGGTTGGCCTCTGGTCTATAAAATGCCGGCTCATATCCTCGCAGTTTTTCAAATTAGAACATTCTCTATTGATTTTACGAAAATCTGATCTCAATTGATTGCCTCCAGTTATATTCCTTAGCATTTATATCAATCAGGCTTAAGTTGTGGAGACGCAATGGCGCCCATTCCAGTTACGGGTGTCCAGTCTGGAAATGGCCCTCGTGGTGAAATTCCTCTTCGTCTAGAAATCCATGAATTGCAAAAGGATGTCCCCAAATGGAGTCTTTACGTCCTTGCATTGAGGATCTTTTACGATAGACCTCCAGAGCACCCCAAATCATACTTTCAGATTTCAGGTAGGACTTTAGGCCGCAGATTTTCTACGGTTGCCTCCCTGAGCTAACGTGGACTTCAGGGATTCATGGAATGCCATATCTGCCATGGAACGGTGAAGAGGTTCCTAAAAATGGACCAAAACCAACAGGCTATTGTACCCATAGCACCGTTCTTTTTCCGAGTTGGCATCGCCCATATGTTGCTCTCTACGAGGTACTTCACTCCTTTTGCCATGTGCTTTGTGGTAACAATCTGCAAAACTAATGGAACCCAGCAATGCATCCAAGAAATAATAGCCACTGAGATCTTTCCAAAAATACCCACGAGTGACAAAGATTATGAGAAGTATAAAACAGCGACTGAAACCTTTCGGATCCCCTACTGGGATTGGGCGCTTCCTCCTCCAGACTCACAGCAGGAGGTTATAAACAAGTGGCTCCCTCCGACCTCTCAGGAAAAGGAAGTTCCAAACTTGGTCCCTGGCTTCCCCGAGGTGATAGACAACCCACTCTATCAGTATTCCTTAAAGCCAGACGGGAAGAAGACAACATGGGGTGACTATGGTGTTGGTACACTGCAAGTCGGACCCACCGAAGATGTAGAGGTGAGTTTCTTGTCTTTTCCCCCTTCACGACCAGTTCGCTAATGTAAACAAGTATGGAGATTGCGTCGGCCTCAGTAGGTGCCCCGAAAAAAAATATTACTTCACCAAACAGGAGGCCGAGGCCGCTGGCATAATGTGGACGCAAGACTTCCCCCAGAAATGGCGCGACGGAGAAATATTGACTTACGAGGTATACAAGAACTTCACAAACACTCTGCCTTGGTTCATTCCAGGCACCCCAGATATTTCAAAGAAGGACCATGATGCAGCCGAAAATATTTGGCGTCTATTCAACTATTCTTTGACTTACCCGGCTTTTGCCACTAACGGTGATCTTCCAAAAACCGAAGACGAGGTAAAAACAAAACACTGGTATCAGAGTTTGGAATCAATTCACAATAATGTCCACCTTTTTGCTGGTGGTGATAACAATGGACACATGGCACAAGTCCCTGTTGCTGCTTTTGATCCATTTTTCTGGCTTCACCATGCGTGAGTTGCTTCTGCTACCATCAACTTTTGGAAGAAATATTAATCGAGTTTCGGCACAGCAACGTCGAGCGATTCTACTCAATATGGCAATTTTTGAACAGTGATAAATGGTTTGAAGACACGACAGAGATTCTGAAAGATGCATCTGGAAACATGCTGAACGACAAGGGCGAAGTTGTTGAGAAGGAAGAAGATGCAATGCGTATTACTGTTGGCCCAACCACTCCACTTGCACCTTTCCGCAACAAACAGGGTAATTTCTATAACTCAAACGGCGTGCGCGATTGCACAGTATTCAATTATACTTACCCAGAGCTGCAAACCTGGAACTATCCGAATAAGGGCGAACACGAGATCGCAATATGGTCTACAATCAACCGGTTGTACGCTGGCTATAAAACAACTCTCCTCAAAACCAGAAAGACAACCAGCACCGAAACTCTTGAAGTTGTCATCAATGTCAGCTTCTACAAGTATGTTATTCTCCCCCAATTTGGGACATCTTTTCTCTTCCAGTTGCTAAGAAGATACAGGTTCCTCTTTTCCGGCATGCCTTTTAATGTGAAGATATACCTTCAGCATGGTGATAAGAAAGATCCTTCAAAGGATTTGATCGGCAACGTGTATAACTTTAGCGCCCCTTCAACTGCCGGTGGGAAAGAAGTTTGCTCCAACTGCACAATCCTTGAGTTGAGCAGTGCTACTTGTACCGCCCAGCTGGTCATCAGCCATTTGTTAAGATTCTTCCCTCTTTATCCGGGTGACGAAAACATCGATATCGAAAACGGTGATCAGGTTGAGAATTTCCTGAAGAAGCGCCTTTATGTTCAGGTTGTCACGGTGAGCGTCGACATATTTATTTTGCTCTATGGGTGTAATGTTCTAGGCTAATTCTGGATCACCAGTCGACCGGAAGGGAAATAGTTCCCCCCAATACAAAGGATAACAAACCCGCCATCACTGTGGCTATCGCCCACTGTAAAGCCAGATACTCGGCTGACATTACAAAGAGAACCGAATTCAACCCATTGCACAACTTCGTTTCCCTGGCAGGTGACGTTGCTGAGCTTTTGGTCGTTGGTACAGGTGCCCTAGTCCTGTCGGCCACTGGTTCTATTCTCGGGACTATTAATCCTGAAGGAAAGGTGGCTCTCAGGGATGGTGCTACTAAGAGCCTTAAAGATGTATCCGGTATCTCCAATAGAGGGGCGAAGGATCTCGTCGACCTGGCAGGCGGCTTAGCCACGAGCGCATTAACCACGGGACTCAACGTTCTCGGTGGCGGTAAAAAAGACAATCAAGGCGGAAGAGGCGGCGGGCTTGGACTGTTTTGATTTGGGAGAAACTACTGCAATGGATGATAGTGAATGAATTTCGGCAGTTGTGTCCCAAATTTGGAAACGATCACACTAACTTGGAAATGCTATAACTATTTCACTTTTTCCAAAGTATTTTCTATCTCGGGGTACTCGACATCTCCACGCTCCTTTATTGAAAGTTGACATGACCCCAAATCATTTTCCAGTGCCCCTTGTGTACGACAGTATTCAGGTACAGCTCCGGGGATGAGCTATGTACTTAATACACTATGACCAATTGCAGCAAATGGTTTTTATCTTTGGCTTTCTCTCCTGTAGTACAGGTATAATGTGCAGAGGTGTTATCATTTAAAACAGGAATAGGTCACCAGTAGAAGTCGTAAAATGGTCACGGACTGGACTCTTCAGCTGTTGATTAGACTAGTTAACCAAACATGGAACAAGTTGCTCAGGTAATTTCTTACAACCCTTGCCATACGAAAGTCTTGGAAGCAGTGATGTATAACTATAGATGAAACTGAATTAAACCTCTCTCTAAGAGAGCGCACGTTCAAGTACAACAGACATATCCATATAAAGTATACATTAGGAACATAAGGAATTGATAGGAATTGATATATGTCCTTGACATGTGCAGGAGTAAATATGTTATTATCTACATCAAAAAGTCTAGAGGAAAGAGTAAAAGACAACTTCGCCTTGACTCTATTTTTCCAATGCCAAAACCGATGTCAATAATTACATGAGTTGTGACACAACGATGCATGCTTGCAGTTGTTTTATTATTATCATTAGTTATATCTGTAACGCCATCAACAGCCAGCTAAAGATAAGCAATTTTTTGCTCGTTAGCCATTAGCATTCGCGAATCGACTCTTCTTTCGTATCTGTTTGCCGTAACAGAAAAATATGTAGCTATAATCAGAGGATACACATGTTAGCCTGATGAATATTTGCCAGATTTGGGTCAGCGTTTCTCTTTGCCTCATGGAGGGAGCCGATGCTGCTACCAGAACCGATCATTCTGAACTCGAAAATATTGGAGCAATCCGTATATCGAGCAGATGAGATGTGGGGTGGTGTACACATGATCCACGACATGGGAGAGGTCTATGCACAGTTACATGTACCGTGCATCCGGATCGTGTGTCTGCGTCAAAGGGTCACCAGCGACATATGAATTGCACACAAATGCTATATTTGCAAAAGATCGTATTACTTCATACTTACGGGAAAGGAGCCATTGCGATGGTCAAGAAGGCCAGCAGTGTGGAAGCCCAGTTAAAGCCGAGTCGGTTATACACTATACCATGCATTAGTTATAATTGCTTATGAACTGGTAGTTCTGTGTGCGGACTAAGACAGGGAAAATCCTTCCGTGTATCATTGAAGCATGAAAATACAAGAAAAACAAGGGCTGGAGATCAGCCATTGCACCAACGTACGTACACTGTATTCCAAATAAAGGAAAGACGGCGCCAAAACTACACCGTAGAAAACAGTTTGCTGCGAGAGCACTGGCAGCGTAGAGGGGATATGCATCGACGAGGAATGTGAAAATGCCGGAGTAGACAAGAACAGTCCTGTAGTTCATAGGTTTAGGTAGATAGCCCATAATAGTCAGCTCAAATCATTTGTAGTAACATCGTTTTGCATCCTGATCAGTTATACCGAAAATCAAGGGTAGTCAAAGCTCGATTTTTTTTTTTTTTAGTAAGAAATGTATGAAATTGATAGAACTCACCCCAGGCCAAATCCGGCGCTTCCAATTATTGGCACGATCCAGTGCACATGTTGGAATATCGTCCAGGCGAAAATTAAAATGCCGATAGATACAAGTGGAGCACCGGCAATTGCTGAAACAAGATCCGTTACAAAGTATATCTAGAATAGAATAACTTTGTCAAACTGTAACTTACCTGGAGGAAGCCTCCACTCCGGTTCGAATTCTCCCAGTTCACAAATCATGTTCTCCCGCTTGCGAACTAATCGAGCGTAATTCCTCCGCCAGAGTGGGTCACTCAAGATGGCCAACATCATTCCAATAAAAATGCCCAGAAAACTTAATCCAACCTGGGAAACAGTAAACCCATGGATTGTCATGAATACCAGCTGGAAAGAACCAAAGAAGAGATAAAGAATACCTAACAGAATGGCTGAAAGGATGCAGAGATTCAAGCACATGGGCTCCAGTGTTAAAAGCAGCATCGGTCTGTACACAGAGCGCAGGATTGTCTGGAAAACGGACCGCTTTGTTATTTCAATGGTGGCCTTCCAGCGTTCATCACCAGTTTCCCGCCTGAGTTTGATAGCTTTGCGCCGGAGCAGCCTTTTAAGCGTTAGTCACACACAAGAAATCCAGCGATGTATATTGGATTTCTTAAACGTACACAGGATGATAGGTCTCGGGAACTATCACAATAATACAAATGAGGATGGAGCCTGACCATATCAATATCATATAAAATGTCCATCGCCTGCAAAAGATATCAGATTCCAATTGCTTGAAAATGTGGAGCTGGCACTACATACCACGTAGTATATTGAGATATAAACCCGCCCAACCTAGGGATTCATATTAACGATCGTAGCCACATGGAAATTTCACCCAAGACATTCTTACAAAAGGCCCAGTTCTGGCCCAAATAATGGACTTGCAGTGTAGATCAACATCGGCGCACCAAGCTCATGGCGAGCAAACATATCGCCAATGGTGGCCCCCGCCACGCTCAGGAAAGCACTTCCTGAAATTCCGCTGAAAAGCCTCGCGATGAGCAGAGTCTGGATATTTTGGGCTACGGCGCACGGAATAAGCCATATCAGGAAAAAGGAAAACGACGTAATGTATATTATCCTCCGTCCATAAAGCTAGCATATAAGGTTTTTCAGAATAGTGCCCTCGCAATCTCAGTATACAGAATTGAACCTACTGACCTCTGATAAAGGTGCCAAAACCAGTGGTCCGAGCCCAAGCCCTAAGATAAAAAAGGACAGCCCAAGGGTGGTAACAATCCGCGAGCTATGAAATTCGTTCATTACTTGCGTATACGTCATGGCGTAAATCGAAGAGGTACAGGTCCTGAAGCATGAGGACTCAATTAGTGTCAAAAATCTGACTTGTACATGCTGGACGGGAATTGGAGAAAAAGGAATGGATACATACACACAGATGGAGCCAAAGGACACCACCAACACGATGAGCCATTTCCTTCCCAAACTCCTATTCCGCGGATTCCCGGGGTCATCATATCCATCCCAGTTCACGATATATTCACTTTCGGGGTCGGTCGGCAGTTCGTCCTCCTTATCTTCCTCCTCAGGCTCCTGAAGCCTACCGTTTTGAACGGCAGGATGGGAATATCCGTCCGACAGCGAATAGACTCGACTCATTGAACGGGAGCCCCCTGTGCTCGCTTCGCTAAACGACCGTTGGATGGATGAAAGGGAGGTCTGTGTCTCTAGTCTCAAAGATCGATCCTCAACTCTCGATTTTGCCCGTCGAATTGGTTCAAAATACGTTTCATGCTGGTCCCTGGGCGGACCCTTATCCTTATCCAGATTTTCTTCATATTCCTTTGTCTCCTTATCGTATTCCTTCGCCCTGTTAGAGGGTCCTTCTGAAGGTTCTTGCATCTCTTGGAACAGTTGTTCAAACGACACTCATACAGTAATTTTCTTGAAGGGTCGGAAGGGTTCGCCGGGACTCTACATCCCAGGGAATGAATGTCTCACCAACGAGAACGAACGGTGATGCAGAACTTTTATGCTTTGTTGGCAAGATTAAATAAACGAAATCTCCAGAATATTAGGACCTAGAGGCGCCAAGGCCGAGTCACTTTTCCAGGAAACAAATTGTGGAGTACGGAGCTTGTTTTGCTCGGGGTAGGGAAGTCAGCGGGGGATATAAAGCTTCCGAGTCGTTGAACGACAGCAGCAATGCTTGAGCTCATACCAATATCAACCCATGATAGGAGGAAAATGACATGATCCGTTTTCAGCCGAACCTTGTTAAAGACTTGCACAATAAAACTATCTATGACAGGAAATTTCGCCATCGACGGCCCGGCAAAGAACTAAAACAGGATAAAAATAAAGTGCTGCTCTACTACTTCTTCAACATTTTTTTGGCAATGCCATTTCAATTACCAAGGTTGTCTGCCGAAACAACGCCGACGATGACTTCATCAGCATTGGATCAGACTCGCTTCCTAGGAAAGGACGGTAAAAACAATAATAGGACCCCCGGGATTACACAGAGGCTACCTTGCCTGTTGCTATGCAATTCCGAGATCCAAATCAGTTTTCAAAATTAAAATAACTCCGGATATAAAAATGATGCTTACTCGAGTCCCGCACAACTCCGTAGTTGGGTGGTTTTTAGTTACCAAAAAGTCCCCTTCGTCTAGGCAAAAATTGTTTGCCATGTTTGCTCCCAGGATTCTTAGTCATCCATAAACCTTAACTAGTTAGTTAGTTAACGTTTAGTTAGTTAACTTAAACGTAATTCCCCATTGAGTGAAAGATTAAATAACTGTAGCCCAACTAACTAGATTTTAACCTGAAATATCTACACTCAACAACAACTAATTAATTTAATTTAATGGACACTAGGATTAGGACATCTTGTTCTCTTATGACCAGACAAATTGCAGTTGCTGCACTGTTGTGGAGCTCCTGAGTGCAGATGAGAGTCTGCTGGCTGAGGCTTGCAAGATTGAATGACAGGCTGTTCAACGGGCTCAGTAGATGGAATAACAAGATCCTGAGCTTCCTGTCTAGTTAGACCCTCTTCAGATTGAATCTGATGATTAGATCTCTTTCATTTTTGCTTCGCAATCTCATTGGTGTTGAATATATCCTGATATTGCTTCTTCATAATAGTGGTGTTGACCATTCTATATTCACAGGCCTTGATAATTTGATCAAGCCCTTCTTCCAAGCCATGAGGGGAATTTTCAAGGCGTTGTCCCATAAGATTCTTGACCTTATCTGCTTGCTTATGAAATTGCCGTGGGTTGCTAGGTGTTTGAAGTATTCAGGATGACCCTGAGTTGCTGGATCAACTACTTAGGGGGGGGTAGGAGTTCAGAGCTGAATATCCAGTTGCTGGACAATCTGATCAGGTTCAAATGAGGCTATTCCAGTTGCCATGAAGCCACTTTGAATTTTCTGAGTCTTTAAAGGCCTCTGTATGTGCTGCAGGATAGGCATCTAAGAAGTCATTCTTTTTAATAGTATTGAATTCAAGCTGCATGCATTTTTCCACCAAGCCTCCATATGCCCATTTTAAAACAGCAAAAACACTAACGTCCAGAGGCTGTAGAAGGTGGGATGAATGTGCTGGCATGCAGAGAGGAATAATCTTATTATCCTTGCAAAGCTGATCAAATTTCAGGATAAGATGACTGCCATACCCATCTAAGATAAGAAGAATATGAGTGCCAATTCTACATGAATTGGCAGTAGGGATAAACACTTTAGTAAGCCATTTCATCCCTATTTCATCTATAGTCCAGTCATATGGCAAGCCTTCAAACCAGCCTTTTTGAAGATTCTGAGCTTTCAGAATAATGTATAGAGGTAGGGCCCAGCCTAACCATACAGCATTTAATCAGTCTTGACATCCAGTTCTTGCCAACGCAGTAAGGGGTAGAGGTGGATTGTCATTGAGTAAGAAGATGGTTGGCCATATTCTCTGCAAAGGCTGGCCAGGGAGGTAATCCTTGTTTAGATAGACCTAGCACCCATTCAACTACCAGATTCTCTTCAGCCTCAGTCAGCTTAGTTAAAATTTGCACATAAATTCATGTGTGCAGACCAGCCCTTCAGTCAATGATATAAAGTAGTGTAGGGAACATTGAATAAGTGTGCAGCTTCAGCAGTTGAGGTTATTTCTTGCTTTTTAATAGCAGATATCACAAGTTCAATTCTTCCCTCTATTTCTATAGAGTTTCTTGCTTTTTTATTAGAAATTGGTGGCATAATTGCACATTGAAGTGATGAGTTAGGAAATTGAAACTATTTAATTTAATCTTTCACTCAATGGGGAATTTCGCTCGATGGGGAAATTATGTTAACTAACTAATAACTACTCCGCAGTTAAAGAAGAACTGTTGAAACCTTTCACATCTTCATTTCTTCCGCAACGCAATGGATGTGTTGTTTTCTCTCTCTCGTACTACCCGCCCGCTGAAGAACGGCATATATATCCATTACCATGCATCCCGGTTACACTGGCAAGTCTCAAATTCTTTCTTATGCAGCCGTTCTATTTACTCTGTAACTAGCTGAGCCAAGTATCCACGCACATCATTCGAGCAACAGCTCCTGATCAAGTTTATTGGTAACCATGATATTTACCTCTTGTTTACTGTGCCCGCCGTGCATTAACAAAGGGGACTCCAGGAATTCGTTTCCAGTCTAGAGGATAATCTGACCGAATGGCAGCTTGGTTGATTGCAGGGGTTGCTAACTGCGAGAACGACTATATATGGTGGATAATATATTATGTGATCGAAGGGTTATCTACGGTAAAGTCTTGTCGTCTATAAAGCGTTGTCATCTCCAGCCCTATCAAACCCTATCACATGTGCCTGATAGACTAGTCGCCTTTTACACTTGAAGCTCCTTGTTGGCCAGGGAGAGAATAAAACTACGTGCTAGTGAATACGATAAGATCTGCTAATTGAAGGGATTGTGCTTATACTGATCTAACGACACCAATTCAACTAACTAATGAATAACTAACCACCGATCTTAGAAGGCATGTTAGAACGCCTCTGGCAAGGCTAAGTCCTCATTCCAACTCCGCTCTCCCGACAGCTCTTGGTAAACTACATGTTCCAGAGAAAAGGCGTAGCCGCCTATATAAAAATTATCATCCGTAGCGCCTTTCCCCACAGAATCCTTACTCCCGTGATCATAAGGAAGATGAAAAAAAATGTATAGGTGAGAGTTCTCATGGGAAAAGCAAAGATTGAAATGACAAACACCCAACGTCCCAGCACTGATAATCCAACAAGGCAAACTTCCCAACTGTACACGCAACATCCAAGTTTCAGCCCACGCCAAATAATCAACGTAGCTCTCGCTATCTGATTTAGAATTTTAAAACATAGAACTTAGGCGTGATTGGCTATGAAGAACAGTTCTCTTAATCCTAGAGAGGTTATGAGGGAAAATAAGCTTCGCAAGAAATCCATGTGTTCCAAACCCAAACCGACCAATAAAAAAAAAACAAAACAAAAACTGGAAGCAGAGGGAGTATACAAAAGATAAAAGCAAGCATAGAGAATGACAACGACCGAAAACTAGAACTATTTTGGCCTTATAACAATCAATCCCATCCTCTCAAAAAATATATAAATAAATAAATAAGAGAAAGCCAAACGGAGAGGATGCTCAGAAATGTTAATTAAACAGCAATTTCAGGAGTCTGGTCAGCTATTCCGCCTCCAGCTTCGGTTTCCGCCCAAGAACCCCAAAGCCCTTGCTTGGCCCGGATTTTCAGACGTCCACCAACCGTATTAGGACTTTGGTCAACCGTCACAGCATTCTTTGTGGCCAGCACAAGCACTTCGAAAAACATCTTTGTGGCATCGCTCTTGCTCGTGGTCCGCTCGGGGAGGAGATCTTGGAAATTGACACTATTTTTTCTCGATTGGAATGAACCCTCCTCGGATGGCTCGCCGCCAAATCGGTCTCGTAGAAGGTGGACGGCATGTTTTGTCCCTAACGAGATAGGTCCGCTTTCTGCCGCATGGAGAACACTGCTGGAGTCGTTGAAGCCATCCATATGATAGCCGGCACCCTCATCGTCGGATACATCGTGCGTGCGTTCCTGTGCTTCCTCTTCGCCAACGATGTGGATCTCAGATCCCTGGCGCAGGGTGGTGTCACCTTCAAGGACAACGCCTTCGTCTCCGTGTAGGTATGCATCTTCCTCATCCACTTCGAGCTGGGGCATTTTGTCAGCACCATCAACATCCATGTCAGCAATGCCACTGTCGCGTTTCCGTTTAAGTTCACTCGACTTCCGCACTGCGTCAATTGAAAGCATATCACGCAATTCGGGTGCCCAGTTCCGGCAGCTGCTACCTCCCATAACGCTAGAAACAAAGTCACCGTTCTTTTCCATATTCATCAGTGTCAGTAGCAGAGGATCGCGTGGTAGAATTGATGTAGGTTTCAAAATTCTCGATCGGTCAGCTTGCTGCTCCTTTATTTGGTGGGTTGAGATCACAGTATCGACATCTGGTAGGATGATTTTTCTTCTCTTGACTCTTTGTGTGTGGCGGGCCTCTTCGTTCATAAAAGTATCATCAAGGTCTCGCACAACACTGGACCGCACCGATGAGAGGGGCGATTGAGACCCCCTGACGAATTCATTGGGTTCTTCGGCAGGTACTATTGTAGTGTCTTCTTCGGCAACCGGGACGCCCAGTTCTTCTTCAATGCCACCCATTTGCACATCATCAGTTTGATGTAAGAAGGTATCCACATTATCGTGAGCATCTTCTTCAATGCTTGGCTTGGCAAATTGGATTCCGGTATCACCATGTTCAAGTTCGAGTTCACCGTCAAATGTCCTGCGATCATCGCTGAAAAGATCATCACCAACAGGACGAGGAGCAGGTGCATCTCGTCCAACTTCAATACTCATCTCATGGCCCAAAGGCATGTCATCCTCGCCCAAATCAAGAACAAGACCGGTATCGTCTTCGAGGTGTGGTCTCTCCATAGGCGTGGCGAACCTTTGAGTAGAGATCGTATCCGGAAGAAGTTGGCTTGACCAGCCTATTGAAGATGCTGGCCGCTTCCCTTCTGTTTCTAACTGTGGCATTGGCTGTGAGAATAAAACGGAAGTATCCAGATTCATAAATAAATCAGACTCTGTAAGCATGTCTGGTAGGGTAATTCCACTGGCGGGAATAGGGACAGAGCTGGGGAGATCATTATTGTTTGTCAATCGAAAGGCCTTATTGGGCTGTTAGCATTACATTTCCTACCCCTTGAGCCTAGTAGTGGTGATACGAACCATTTTAATTTTCATCAAAGCCTCATTGCAATCATCAAGAAGGTACCTAGTTTTCCGACTGTAGATGCGGACGACACCCAACAGTAACTGGCCACTCAATCGCAAGGCCATTGGCGCTTGGCCCTGATCAACAATTGCGCTAACACTGCTTTCGATATCCGATTGCAAAATGTGGGATTTGGACAGTTTGCGCTCGAGGTTTGCGGAAAGCCAGACTCGAGCCAACGGCCCTGTCTTTGATAAGAGGGTCTCGGAGTAGAACATGGTGAAGAGATGGAGTTGAAAACTCTGCGCAGTATTAAAGTGTCTGTATTAAGATAGTTCAGGATGCCAGAAGGCAAGTCAACAGCCAGTGCGACCAAGTTGTCGACGGGCAGTCATCGACGCGCTGGGTGGTCTGATGTAAGAGTGGACCAAAGTCTGAAATGGCGCGACAGGTTATACCAAGAAGCTGAGGAATCAAACGTATCCAAAATCACGAGAGGATGGAGAGGAGTCAACTATTCGAAGCAGCAAACACCCAGATAGGGTAGAAATCGCAATCGGCAGATGTGTTAAGGATGGCGACGGAGGTGACAAGGTGAAAATAAGAGGGGTTGGGGAGAATTGGAAGCGCGTTGTTTGAAATGTCCCAAAGAAGAAGAATCGGGTGGCTGGAAGTTCACGTGTAACTATATTACGTCAGCTTAACCTTAGTCAGCTTTGACTGCGAAGCTTGATACGACCCATCTATTGGAAACAACTTTGGAAACAATTCGTTATTCACAGCCAACATCATGTTGTGGCCGATATTGATATTGGTTCATCACTCCGATATACCCTGGCCCATTCACGTGCAGGAGCCACAAGGTTCCCACTTGTCGCATTCCAATCCTGTGAAAACCCACGGGTGTAGATCTCGGACCAACAAGGTGATTCAATTCTTGAGACACAGAGCGATATCAAGGACATATATGTGACCAATTCACGAACTTACTACTTTTTGAACTTGCGCCTCTTCTTCTTCTTCTTCTTCTTCTTCTCCTTCTTCTTCTTCTTCTTCTTCTTCTTCTTCTTCATTTGCACTGCCAGTGTTACTCTCTTACATCCCCTTGGCAGGAAAAGGAGAATGTGATCTCTGGAGACCTGAATGAACACATGGACAGATTCTGATAAGCCATGGCAGCTCGGTAAGCATTTGTTTGTAGTTGAGACCAACTCAATTCAGCAGGATTTGGAGAGCAAGAGAGTTTATCCGGAAGATTAGCAGGGACCTTAAAAACTCCCAGCATCGTCCCGCAGATCGTTAGCATGTATCCGTAAATCTATATATGTTGGCTCCCTAAAGGAATTTACTATTGCGCGAATTCAACAAGAATATGCAGATAAACAAAACATGCCCACGTTTTCAGGTTTAAATATTACAGCTTCCCTAGTAATACCTCATTCCTTTCATACATTTCATAATCTCTCGTATGTCCTGGTTTTGACGTTATTAGCAAGTAGCCAATTGAGTTTAGCCTGATCCGGGGTTTTTCTCTGCAGAGTTTCCTCCCAACGCTAAAACCGCTGAGGTAATAATAGTTCCATCAACGGCCTGGACAAGCTGAGCCTCACTGTCGGGATTTTTGGCAGACAGCTAAACGTCTCCAACGAACCACGACGACAACGACATAGAGGAATACCTTGAATACCTTCACCTTGACGATTCCAATTTTTAGACTTTCAGGAATTCCGTCTTACCACCACTTCTGTCCCGTTTCAACATCAGCCTATAACCCAATATTCACCCCCCAACCTGCTATTCCTTTTCACCGCTGTAGTTGTTCACTAATTCACCAACAATTCCTGACTTTCCTACCAAGCAGTTCCCAACGCCAAAGCCCATTCCATTGATATATGCTTTTATCGCTCCTACCGTATCCCCGGCTTTTGCCAGCCTCGTCACAATCTCGGGATGCCACACTGCCGGATCGTCTCCCTCGCATCCTGAGCCATGTCAGGGCTCCCACCCCCTACCTCCTCACTCCCTCTCTACAATGTCCACGAATCCTCCCGGAAGACCCCTTCCCCTTATCGCACGAGTTCCATTGCATCCTCATCGGCCACATCTACATATTCGAAACTCAGCCCGCAGGAGGTAGCTGACCGCTTGTCCACCTCGCTCATCCATGGCCTATCCCCATCGGACGCTGAAGCTCGATTGCTGCATGATGGTCCCAACGAGCTAGCTTCAGAAGACCCAGAACCCCTCTGGTTACGGTTTCTGAAGCAGTTCAAGGAACCGTTGATATTGCTGCTGCTGGCTTCTGCAGCCATTTCCTTCTTCATAAGCAACTACGATGACGCAATCAGCATTACGCTTGCAGTTACAATTGTTGTGAGTGTCGGGTTCGTTCAGGAATATAGGTCAGAAAAATCACTGGAGGCATTGAATAAGATGGTACCACATTATGCTCATTTGATTCGCAATGTGCCTCACCGTGATTTCGTCGCATATACTACGCCGCAAAGGGCAAGCAACGTCCATGAGTTGGAGCTGCAGGGGTTGACAATGAATGGTACGCCGCATCCGGTTTCATCGGCAGAAAAGTCTTCTACAACGGTCTTGGCGGGTCAATTGGTCCCTGGCGATTTGGTTTTGTTCTCTACTGGTGATCGGATTCCTGCAGATCTTCGTATCACAAGCGCAGCCGGTCTTTCCATCGATGAATCTAACCTGACGGGAGAAAATGAACCTGTCGTCAAATCTCCAGAGCCGCTGGGAAATCTACAAAGCGGTCTTCAACCGCCAAAGGAAAATCTTCGACCCGGCTCTCCTCACTACGATTCACCAGCTGCTGGAACGGTTGGGACTGATCTTCGGTTGAATGAACAACATAACATTGCTTTTATGGGTACACTGGTACGGTCCGGCTATGGTCAAGGCATTGTTATTGCCACTGGGTCTAATACAGAGTTTGGAAGCATATCTGCTTCTCTTCGAGAAATCGAAAGCCCCCGAACTCCACTTCAGCTCTCAATGGACCGCCTAGGTCAAGAGCTGAGCTACATGTCATTTGCCGTCATTGGATTAATCGTGCTTATTGGGCTCTTACAGGGCAGAAATGTGTTGGATATGTTCACCATTGGCGTGTCTTTGGCTGTTGCTGCTATCCCAGAGGGCCTTCCCATCATCGTGACTGTCACACTAGCTCTAGGCGTGTTTCGAATGGCCAACAGGGGTGCAATAGTCCGAAGACTACCCAGTGTGGAAACGCTAGGTTCCGTCAATGTTGTCTGCAGTGATAAAACGGGCACCTTAACTCTTAACCACATGACTGTTACAAAAATGTGGCACTTTGATTCTGACGCTCCTTTCGAGATAAACAAAGATAGCAAGTCGGTGAATTCCAGTGCTGCGGCGCGAACTATCCTTCGTGTCGGTAATATTGCCAATAATGCTCGACTGTCGCGTGCGCATGCCAATTCCCCGGCCACTGCTGCCTCAGCAGCAATATTATCGTCGACCGTGGACCAGTCCTCTGGTGCAATTAGAAGTCGATGGGTCGGCCAACCGACTGATGTCGCCATTTTAGATTTATTAGATATGTTCGCTGAAGATGATATTCGGGACCGGATTAGTGCGCGGGTTGCAGAAACTCCTTTCAGCTCTGAGCGAAAATGGATGGGCGTGATCATTGGCCACAGCAGCCCTCAGTCAGAAAATGGGTTTGGGAACGGAAACGGTTCCGAAGTTGCGTATATTAAAGGTTCTATAGAGGAAGTTCTCAAACGTTGTGATACATATTTAACTAAAGACGGTCGAGAGGTAATTTTGGACGAAGCTCGACGCCAAGAAGCGAAGCAAGCAGCTGAATCAATGGCATCGGAAGGTCTGAGGGTTCTTGGTTTCGCGAGTGGTCCGGTTCGAGATGTAGGGAAAAGTGGTTGTCCATTTGGCAGTCAAACCGCAATGCCTGGACTTCTAGAAAAAGCAAGGCCGGTTCGAAACAATCAAGCAATTGACGACGCAGTTTACACTGGCCTCGTGTTCTCCGGGCTTGTCGGGATGAACGATCCACCCCGGAAGGATATCCACAAAGCTATCCACAGACTCATGGCGGGTGGAGTCAGAGTCATTATGATTACTGGGGATGCGGAGACAACGGCTGTAGCTATTGCAAGGAAACTTGGAATGCCCGTTAATCCCTGTCCACAAGTGGGAGAGGTTCTCAGAGGAGAAGACATTGAGCATATGACCACTTCTGAATTGGCCCAAACCATTTCCAGGACTTCCATATTCGCAAGGACCAGTCCAGACCACAAGATGAAAATTGTTCGAGCACTTCAGTCGCGAGGGGATGTTGTTGCAATGACAGGTGACGGAGTCAATGATGCACCTGCCCTGAAGAAAGCGGATATTGGAATCTCCATGGGTCTATTGGGTACAGATGTCGCCAAGGAAGCTGCAGATATGATTCTGACAGATGACG
Organism: Paracoccidioides brasiliensis; assembly: GCF_000150735.1. Classification (NCBI taxonomy): domain Eukaryota; kingdom Fungi; phylum Ascomycota; class Eurotiomycetes; order Onygenales; family Ajellomycetaceae; genus Paracoccidioides; species Paracoccidioides brasiliensis. The sequence goes on from NW_011371361.1 coordinate 945,389, forward strand.
ATTTCTCAACGATTCTAAGGGCGATTGAGCACGGCAAGGGCATATTTTATAATATTCAGAATTTCATCACATTCCAGCTAAGTACCAGTGTTGCGGCGTTGAGTCTTGTGCTATTCAGTACAATGCTGGGATTCAAAAACCCGCTAAATGCAATGCAAATATTATGGATCAGTAAGTTTTTTTGTTTTTGGCCCCTGCATTCTCCCAATTTTCACATTGGAAGGGAAAATCCCTTAATGCTAACCATCATATCCCCCCATATAGATATTCTTATGGATGGTCCACCCGCCCAATCCCTCGGTGTCGAACCCGTCGATCCCTCTATCATGAGTCGACCTCCACGCCCCAAACATGCCCGCGTGCTCACCAAACCCCTCATCCGCCGCGTCCTGACCTCAGCCATGCTAATAATGCTCGGCACATTCGCCATCTACGTGCACCAAATGTCCGACCACACCGACGAAATCTCCGGCGCACACTCACGCGTCGTCACCAGCCGCGACACAACAATGACATTCACCTGCTTCGTGCTGTTCGACATGTTCAACGCGCTAACGTGTCGGTCGGAAGCGAAGTCGATCCTGCGCGGCGAGTTGCCACTTTTTGGAAACAAGATGTTCAATTATGCTGTGTTCGGGTCGCTGGTTGCGCAGGCATGCGTTATCTACTTGCCGATGTTGCAGGGGATATTCCAAACGGAGGCGATTGGATTTTGGGATCTGTGTATTCTGGTTTGCACTTCTAGTACGGTGTTTTGGGTTGATGAGGGGAGGAAGTTTTTGGATTGGCAGAAGAGGAATAGAGGGGTGGGGATAACGGGGATTAGGGTTGGTGGGTACAGTGTTAATGTATAAAGTTTAGCAGTGGAAATGAAAACAAGAGTTGGTGGGAGTGGAGTGGGATGGAGAAGAGAATTGGCTCATGCGTTTTATTTGACATTCAATTTTATCAGGCCCTTTTCACCCCGTTTCTTTTTAGAGATTTGTTCTATGAGCATTTGCATTTTCTATTCAATATCCTGTCACCAGGTTGGCTCTGTTCGATTACCTAACATCTGCTCGTCTTCTGTTTTGTTAACGGTGTTTTGGTGTGTATCAATTTTCTCTTTGTTTCCTTCTGCTCTATCGTGTCCTCAGCATCTAGCGAAATTGGAGAAGGGTGCTACAGAGATCTCCTTTACCTGCATAGATTCTTTTTATATCTTGAAATCTTTTCTGTTCAGCACGCGGATTCTATATCTGGCCGTCAATCACAAGAAAATCTGCAAAAGATTTCTTTCTCATCCGGAATCTCCCTCCTTAGGATTGATCTAAGTCCAGATCAACTTGGCTGGAGGCGTCGTATTCTGTTCAACGGCATACTGACAGTTGTTCAACCGCACTCAACCATTTCCAGAAATGCCTCTGATCTCTTCACCACCAACTGTTAACAATTGCACTTGAATGAGATGAATGAAGTTGACATCTAACTAGAGATTGTCGTTGAAGCAACAGACCTTTAGAGTATAATAGACCAAATTAAGACTAGTGCCCAGCCCTAAAACGTGCCCACCGCCAAGAATCTTGGCCCGTGACTTCCTGAGCCATCAGAAGATTGAACCTCCTCTCTCGACGCCGACATCCTCTTCCTCCAATCTTCAACGCCTTTCATGCAATTACCTATTGGTTTTGGAGTTAGTTGGTTTACCGGCTGTATATGTCTTAACCATCATACCCAAATCTGGGTTGAGGTCTGCGAGGTGTGGACGGCCGCCAGTGGAAATGTTAAAAAAGTCCGAACCTGCCTCCTCCTTCGGGCTTCAGGTCTATCCATCCTGCAAGGAGCTCACTGTCTGATGTATAGCCTCCATACCTGACGAAAAAGTGGTCCTGTTCACCTTGGATTCCGTCAAGACATTGGATAACCTCACAATGCGAAATTTCTAAGTGGCTGCCTAGGCATCACCTAGCAGGTTCCAGGAAACGGATGTCGGGAGGGCTCACATTCCTCAATTTCTTTCTCTCTCTCTCTCCTTTGATTTTTTTTATTCATACCCAGTCAGGAGAATGAGAGAGTATGAGCAACCGCATTCTCTTACCCTGGTTTCTCTATGAACCGGATATGGTGCGGCGGAAGCAGACCGGCCCCGACAAAAAGCAGCGTGCATCCCCAGGCCGCTTATTTCGTCTTGTGCTTTGCCAGCCAGCTGAACAAAACAGTGGTGGGCCGCGAGGACTCACATGATAAAAACTGCTTATACAAGGGGTATATGTCGATTAATATCTAGGTGTGTATATGCATAATAAAACATTCATTGACTAAAAATTGATAATTGAAACGAAGAACGAGCCTGTTCTAATTTCAGAACGAAAAAGAGAAAAGCCCAACCACTTACCGGCAAAAAATAAAAGGAAGAATGAAAGAAAAAAAAGCAAACCTGACAATCGAAAACGCGATATGGTATATATACGTGCTCCGTGAAAACGAGGAACGAAACAAACAGATAGAAGAAAAAATGGAAACCGAGAATGGATACAAGCAATAATTTATTTTTCGCCCTCGTCGACAGCAGGCGTAGGAGGAACGGACAAGACCGACTTCTCCTGCTGGCTCCCAGCATCCTCAGACTCGGACTCTGATGGCGCCACAACCGGTCTTCCATTGATAGCATCAGGCCCCGTCGCCATCACACTATGCTCATTCGTACCATAAAGGTGTGCGCGGGGTGTCGCATAACCATCTTGGCTCTGCACATGATTCTGCGGCGTCCACGCAAGATAATCGCGGCGAACCTCAACATAGTCATACGCGAATTCACCTAGCTGATCGTCGTCCATGCCCAGCAGCTCAGCCTCTTCCGACGCGCGCAGGCACAGGCCCGGAATGATGTTGATGGCATAGGCGATGATGGCGGAGACGACGAAGGTGTATGCTGCCGCAGCGACTATGAAGGCGATCTGGATGTATAGCTGCTTGTAGTTGTGGATGAGCCAGCCGCCAATGCGAGCGCCGGTGTTGACGCCGTCAAGGCCGACTACGGCATCTGTACCGAAGAAGGCGTTGAAGATTAGGCCGACGACGCCGGCGACGCCGTGCTCAGCGAAGATATCCATGGAATCGTCGATGCGGATCCAGTATTTAACTATTGAGATGATCAGTTGCGGTTCTATTTTACGTTTAACTAGTGCAGAAGTAACACTGTTCGGGAAAGTACTCACTTTTGGTGCTGTAGTTGGCTACGACTCCCGTCACGATTCCAAGAACTACGCTGGCCCATGGTGGAATAAAACCCGAGGCAGGTGTAGCAGCAACAAGACCGGAAATGGTGCCAGAACACCAGCCAACCATTGACCATTTGCGAGCCAGTCGCCAGTCAAGGAGCACCCAGGTTACAGCAGCAAAGCCGGCAGTCAGGTTCGTATTCCAGCACGCCATGACTGCCCGCAGGTTCGCTCCAAAGGATGAACCACCGTTGAAACCCAACCATCCAAACCAAAGGAAGACAGTTCCCAGCAGGATCAGCGAAACATTGTGGGGGCGGAAATTAAGCATCATACGCTCATGGCGTCGGCCCAAGACCATTGAGTACGCGAGAGCAGACATACCAGAGCAGATTTCGACTGGTCCGCCACCTGCATAATCCAAGACGCCGTATTTGAATGCCCACCCGTTGATATTCCAGACCCAGCAGGCGACAGGGCAATATACTAGCGTTGCCCAAAAAAAAATGAAGACCATAGCCGGTAACAGACGGCCACGTTCAGCTACCGCTCCCACGATGATAGCGGCAGTAACAGCGCAGAATTGCATCTAACAGAAACCGCCAAGCCAGTCAGTTCTTACATGCTCGCATTTGGAAATAGAAGAAAGAAAGAAAGAAAGAAAAATGTACACATACCTGATAAAAAGCAAATAGCAATCCCGGCACCAGCGGAGAGCCAGGACTAGGATCACCCAGTGTCTTCATAAGGCCGAAATAACGCATATTGCCAATGAACCCGTTGGTTGCCGTGGGCGAGAAGGCAAGCGAATAACCCCAAAAGTACCACTGGAAAGCCACAATGGACGTGGAACCCATGCAGGCCCATATCATGCTGAGGGCGGACTTGCGTCTAGCGAGCCCGGAGTAGAGGAAGCCCAGTCCTGGTACCATGACCATGACCATTGCGGAGGCGACGAGGATGTACGCCTGGTCGCCAGATTGGAACCATTTGTTGAGGTTTTCGACGCCTGGTTATGAGTTAGCTTTTTTAAGCATTTTGTGTGTGTGTTTATATATATATATTTGATTGTTTGTTTCAAGAGAGAAGACAGAAAAGAGAGGTGAGTGGTGGGAACGTACGGGAATTGCCGCCCAGATTTGCATTTGTGGTGAGGTTGAAGTTCGAAGGGGCACCGGTCCAGTTATACGAGGCATAGTCGGGGGCAAATGGGCCCTTGGAAGCCGACATTGTACTCCCCCTGGAATGCTTTGTCTTTGTTGCTTCTTTGGTTTTATATATCTTCCTTTCTTTTTGTGTTTTGGCTATGATATATCCTATTTTTAGCCCTTTCTTTTCTTTTCCCTTTTTATATTTTCTTCCCTCTCTCGCTGATTGTCAAAGTCGCCCAGAATTTGAATATGCGAAGTACGTTTTCCCAGGCTATCTATGGGGTATGGGAGTTAGTTTAAGGTAAGTTTTAATGGCAGGCCTGTGTAACTATAAACATGCTTACATATAATATATATTATTTACTAAGTTCAGGAGGCGGTGGAGAGGCAAAAGGTATATGGAGAGAAGAAAAACGAAGTGGAGCGAGGTGGACGAGGAGGAAGGATAAGAAGAAGAAAAGGAAAAGAAGGTCAGGAGAGAAGATGGAGATGGAGATGGAGATGGAAGAATGAGCTGATGAGGAGGAGGAGGAGGAAGAAAAAGCCGATCAGCGTTTCACAGTGATAAGCGGGAATATATATGGGCGGGCTGGCGGGAAGCACAGCTCCGTCTCAATGTATGGATCTGGATAAGAGCTGGAGTTTTGTGCCGAACGTTACCAGAACCGTACCTCCTAATTAAACCCGAGAGATTAATAATGAACGAAAAGGAAAAGAAAAGAAAAGAGAAAACCCATCAGCACCGCAGCGGGCGCACAGACAGGTATCTGAGTGAATACAAAGAGATACGAAAATGTGACTCGATCTCGGCAAAGCTGAAAGAGAGAGAAAGAAAGAAAAGCCGATATCTATTATGGATAATTTTAATCTGCTAACTAGTTAGTTTAACGGGCAATCGTTATTATCATCTACACGGATCTAGCATATCCATTCCTAGGCCCCGGCCCCCGGCCCCCCCCCCTCCCTCCGTCGACTATGATTGATGGGAGGCGAAGGGGAAGATAGAGATACGAACATAAGTGCACAACGCCTGGGATAAGCTATCTAGGTGCAGTGCAGTGGGCAGTGATAAGTCACTAGTTAGTTAATAGAAACCCGACTGATTAGCTATTCTTATTATTTAAACACAAACCATCCCCAGGTCCTTCCCCAGAGCCCAGAATCGGATCCTGCCATTGGATAATTAGTTGTTGGATACCCAGTTGGTTCCATGATAGCGGGCTAATTCCCGCCCGATAAGAATAAAGAACTGCGAAACAAAGCAGGTTGTGTAGCTGGAGAATAAATAATAGTATGCAGTCATGGACGCCCCCCCCCCCCCCCGGGTTCCGACTAATCACTGCAGAAGTCGCCCCATTTCCCAGCTGCAGCTCTCTTATCTCCGTGTGTTGACTGGGCCGATAACGCAGAGTCCAGGGGTTTTGTCAGGGGCGTGGAATAAACCACTACGGAATATCCCGAATATCCCGAGTATCCCTAGAGACACATAGACATAGAGGCCACACATGTTTCTCTCCCAGTTATTTCGACAGCACAGCATAGAACACAGCACAACAACAGTTACTATAATCCCTCATCAGACAGATTGTTTCGCCAATATATATATATATATATATATACACCCCTCTCACATCAGCTGGGTTCTGAAAAGGGAATTGCCAAAAAAAATCTTCCCTCCAGTTATTTCTTTTCTTTTATTTCGTCGAGACTCTTGTCACTGCTATTGGTGGGTGATAAGCCTGTCCTCTCTCATTGGACCCTTACCTGCTACCTCAGCTGCGACGGCTGTCTCCAGCAGATTGGCGGGGCTGGGCCCTGCAGGGGTGTTAAAACTGTGTACGGAGCACGCACTGTGCAAACGGCCTCGGGCGGTCTCGCTTGGCCAGGAAACTGACTCATTATGCACAAACGTATTAGCTTACCAGAGCCTTATCAGGATGGATCAAATGGGACAGTGGGGACGCAGTTTTTATTTCCGCAGTCAAATCTAAGGTTAGATCCCGCTGGAGGCGTCGGATGGGGGCTCCTAGGGCTCTTTGAGGTGGGGTATTTTTGTGTCCGTTCGCGGATTCAAGGTCGACATTAGATATCCTAGGCTCCAAAGTTAATTGACCCACTCCATATATTGGTATTAAACGTTGGACTGGGATCATGAGGGGGGAGATGGATGTAGAAGCGCAACTGGAGTTGTTGTTCGGGCTCTGGATGAGGGTTCATCTATCCAAGGATTTGATTCGGGCTTGAATTCGGAGGTTTTGTTTATCTTTTGCCCGAATTAGCTACTTAAGGGCTTGGGCGGGGGGCCGGGCGCCGGGAGGAGGTGGGGGGGGCCGGTGACGGTGCCGGTCGGGTGGTTTCGGGAGAGCAGTTGTACGTTGGTTAGTTATGGCTCTGACGTCGTGGAACTGGCCGGCCTCGGGGGTGTCCATATGGAGGGCTTGCCTAACAACGAAAAGCAGATCATCACATGGAGAGATTATGCATGCTGGATGGATGTTGCATATGCTACATGGCATTGACAGTAAATAGTAGATAGATGGACAGAGAGATTGCGAATGCATGCACATAGCACCCAACTGGGTATCCGTACCGCATCTATAACCCTTCGGTGCTCTCATCCAAGAATGTAAAAAAAACCAACCACAAAATGCAACATGCACTCCACTTAACCCCATAGAAGAAACCATATATATTACCAATCCCCAAACCCACCCCCCCCCCCCCCCCCCAAACATACTCAGTACCCAATAATCCCCCTCGCCCTTATCCGCTCCTCCACGCTCAGCCGATCCACCACCTCCTCCATCCCCCCCTTAACGACCTCCTCCCACTCCTCCTCCTCCATCCCCATCACCATGACAATCTGCAAACACCTCCCAAACGCCTCGCGATGCCGATATCGCACCCCGCCATACAACCGCGCCCGATCCTCCTCCTCCGCCGCCCTCCCACCCCCCACGTCAACCGCTGCACTTACAATCCCCATAACATCCCGCTCCAACCTCGTCGCACCCAACGCATTCACGCGCCCATGATACGACCAGATCCGCTTCTCCAGCAGCCGCGCCAGCGCTGCCACAGTCACGCCCAGCAACTTCTCAAAGGCCCGCCCAGTAAGGATTCGCGCAATGGGTTCCAGGAGATCCGCCCACGCTAACGCAAAGCGGCGACGCACGGCACTACCTCCGGCACCCTCCATGCCAGTTTCGTCCAGCATCTCGTTGTCGAATTCGGGGCTCCCGTAGTACTGCTGCTGGTGGTGATGGCTGTCGACGGCCCGGTCGTCACGCGGTTGGTACTCGACGTCGCGAAATGACTCTGCTAGGATCGGTCGGAGACGGGACTTGATGACGGTGTTGGCGACGACTTGGATCCCGTCGTTGATGAGGTCCGTGGCTTTGGAGTCGAAGGAGGAGCAGAAGGATTGTAGCAGATTGCATACCTCCTGTGCCTCGTCGGCGAGGGGGAAGAGGTTGGCTAGCGGGGATTCGCCGGGGACTGCACCGCCATCGCCAGCCCTATTGTTGATGGCTTCCGTTGCCGTCGTCGGCTTAGTGGGTGGTGGTTCGACGTGGCTTTTCACGATGCGTTGGATGTAGTCGATGGCTACGTCGAGGTTGTTGATGAGGACAAGAAAGGCGATGATTGTGGCCTCGGGGGGTGTGCCTCCTGACACTGCTCGTGGGTAGCTTTCGTCCCGCATCTTGCGCTGGATCATGCCGATGAAGTCGGAGCCAAGGACGCGGGAGAGCGTTGGCATCACGCTGGCCATGACGGCGTGTTGGGCGGTGCGGAGGGATTGTTGGAGGACTTTGTTGACAATGTACATTATGTCGTCGACGGCTGAAGTGATGTGGGGTGGGTTGGCGCGGAGGGGTTGGTGGCGGTTCAGTGTCAGTTCGGGTGGCCCTTCGTCGAGTTGGAAGGCTTTCTCTACTGAGCGGCGGAGAAAGAATGTGGTCATTGAGTTGAATGGGGCTATTAGCCGGTCATGAACCTTTTGGGATAGCGTCGACTGAACTAGGAATTCTGGTAGCTTGAATTCCGCCTCATCGTCATTCTGTACTTTTGTTAGCCTGTACTTGTGCTTCCATATACCAAGGAATGTCGTATTGAAAACATATGCAAGGACATAGTAAAACTGAACCTACCCTGCATTTATCAGCCAAGAAGCGTGAATACAAAGACCACCTCCCCAGCATAACAGCCGCCTCATTCAACAATCCATCGACTTCCTTCATATCAACCCCTTCATCCTCACTCGATCTATGCAATGCCACATCGCGATTGGCCGGCGAGTTCGCTCCGGGCGTCCCCATAGTCCTTGAAGCTGGTAGGAAGCTCTGGACAAGGAACGTAAAAGCATAAGACTTGATATCCGTCAACTTGCGATCCACATGACGGTCATCGCTCCAGGACTCCAAAATAATCCCACCTTGGACATCCGCCTCGACCTGCAACCTTTCCACAACCCTCGTCATCTTACCCGAGCCATAATGTCTCTCAACCAAGGAACCATGCCCATCAATAATCTGCGCAATATGTTCAAACAACTTCGTCAACGCATTCGCATAGAAGAACCCATCTTTCCTCTGCTCCGCGCCAGCCCCAGGATACAAATTCGCCCTTGCCCGCGCCGCGACGCCCTGGCACACATATCTCCCATATACATCCAACCCAACCTCCGACCTCCCAATAAGGGGAAACAGCTTAAAAAATCTCGTAATCTTCGCATCATCATTGTCCTTAACCGCCTTCTCAAACTCCCTCAGAAACAGCCCGCACAACGACTCCGCCGCATTCTCCAACGTCACGCTTGGCGGATCAGGAACTTCAGCAGTAGGCACAATTTCCGCCGCAAAGTCACTATGTAGCACTTCACGGGGAACCTTCGAAGCACGATTCATGTAATTTGCCGCCATTTCCCAATCCTGCGATGCGCCCATGGACCCCGCGACGCCTAGCACGCACGCTTTCAATTCTACAACTTGCTCCACCACGTCTAACGTGGCTTTGACACGGGACTGCTCGAGGTCGAGACGCCGGACGGCGCTGGAGATGCGGTCGGCGGTGCTTGCGGCGTCCGATAGCATGCCGTGGCTGATCGTGCGGGTGGTGCTGGCCTGCGACCTGAGGTGGGCACGGAGGAGATCCAGTCGGCCCAGTTCGCGGAAGAAGTCGTTCTGAGAAGCTACGAAGGCGTCAAGGCGGGCGGTTACGGCAACTTCGCGGTCGTGGAGGTGGGATAGGATAGCTTTGATGTCGGCAACTGTGCGGGCGTTGTAGATGTCCGTGGGCCTCGACAGGTCGGGATTTGGTCCCACTGCATCATTGTGGCCATTAACTTGTTGATAATTTCCGTATGAATCATTGGCTTGGTTTTCATTTTTCTTTGTTGAGGCGCTATCATCCTGTGTCCTATCCTTGGTTACGAGGCTTGATGTCCCCCGATCGTTATATCCGTTGAGAGCCACAGCAGCAGCAGCAGTCTTCGGGTGGGCCATTGATACCCCATCCCGATTTAGATAATCGAGGCTCTCCAAGCTGAAGTCCATCGATTGGAATCTAAGCGTGGGATTAAAGGCGAAGAATAGGAATATCCATTCATACCCGCTATATTGTTGTCCACAGAGTTGTGACGTTGCAGGTTCAAAAGTCGAGAGGCGTTAAGCGGCTAACGCCGATAGCCTAACGTCGTTTAGCTTTTGTTAGCCGCTCTGGCTATAAGCGACATCCCAATCTCAAATTAACAAATTCGGAACAAAACCAACAATACATATTTACACATACATTACTTGAGGATTCGCAGCTGTTCTGCTTTACTTTTCCCTGTCTCTCGTTAATTCCTTCCGCTATCAGTGCTAGTTACGTTCCTCACACCCTCGTTCTACCATTCATTCCACTGGCCTGGAACCTTCACTCAAGCTCCTCAGTTCGGAGGCTACTAGCTCAGCTTTCTTTTTTTCATCTCTTGTTCTTTCAGAGGACCATACATATTGTCATTCCGGCTTCAAGATAGGCCGCCGCCGGAGACCCACACATCAAAAGGGCTCATCACGCCGCCCACCCAAAATGGGGAACGAAATCTCCGTTCCTGTGGACGAGAAGACTCCGCCAGAAACACTGAAATCTCGCTCCCTTGAAGGCATCGTTGACTACATCAAAGAGAAAAATGTACGACGGATTGTGGTTCTCGTAAGGAAGCTTCTATTCCACTAACATTTATACAAGAGATCATACAAACCGGAAACCAAACTCTGCTAATACCCGTTGGCCAATCCCACAGACCGGTGCGGGAATCAGTACCGCAGCAGGAATCCCAGATTTCCGCTCTCCAGACACGGGCATCTACGCCAACCTAGCTCGTCTAAACCTCCCCCACCCAGAAGCCGTATTTGACATTTCATACTTCCGCAAAAACCCCCGACCCTTCTACTCGCTGTCTAAAGAAATGTTTCCAGGCCGCTATCGGCCCACCATAGCACACACTTTTATTAAACTCCTCTATGATAAAGGCCTCTTATTGAAGCTCTTCACTCAGAATATCGACTGTCTGGAACGGCAAGCTGGCGTACCGGGGGGAATGATTGTTGAAGCTCACGGGAGCTATGCAACCCACTCATGCATTGATTGCAAGTCTCCGTACCCAGACGACCTGATGAGAAAGGCTATAGAATCCAACGACATACCCCTATGCCTCAAATGTTGTGGATTTGTGAAGCCTGATATTGTGTTCTTCGGAGAGTCACTGCCGGAAAGTTTCTTCATGAACCGCACGTTAACCACTGCGGCGGAACTGTGCATTATCATGGGCACAAGTTTAACTGTACAGCCGTTTGCCAGTTTACCTAGTCTGTGCAAAGAAGGTGTCCCTCGTCTCTTGATCAACCTGAATCGAGTGGGAGGGCTCGGTAGCCGGCCAGATGATGTATTACTGCTGGGTGAATGTGACGATGGTGTGTTGAAATTGGCAGATGCGTTGGGCTGGCGGGATGAGCTGGAGGAGCTATGGGCCAAGGTCAATCCCGAGAAAACAAGCCAAATGCAGGAGGATAATAGGCAAAAGCAGGCTCGAACTCGTGATGAAAAACTACGTGACGAGGTTGAGCGGCTGACTGAGGAAGTGGAACGTATGTTGCATTTATCACGATCGCATGAGGACCGGGTCCGGTTGGAGTTAGAGGCGGAACAGCAAAAGGGAGGAGTACATTGGAAAGCACAAAAGCTGGACAAAAGTGAATCCACGGATAGATCTGCAGATGATGGAAATCAGGATCGAGAAATAGAGAGGGGTAGCGAGACCTCCATCCCTGAACAGGCCGCCGACAAAGTACGGGAACACCAGGCTCAGCCAAAGCCAATTGGTGCCGCAGCACAGAAGGGAGAATCATCACCACCGCTACTGAAACAGCCAAATCAGGACACTGGTCAAAAGACAGGGGTGAGATAAATGTAGACTAAAGACCGTTTACTCTGTAAGGGCTCTATGGGGAAGCAAACATTATCCGACTCGGTCGATATCGACTATCGTGCGAACCGTTTATGAGAAAATTATGAACTATGAAGATTTAATGATGATGACAACCAAGATTACGGGCATTTAGAGTCTACATTTTGTCGTGCGTTCAATTTTTTCATATATGGACTCACTCCCTCTGTGTTCTCTTTTCTATTTCGGTCTCTTCTGATTTCTTGCTTTGATTTTCCTGGTCACACTCATACAAACACTATGATGATGATATGAAAGATTTTTTGGTTATGATTGATTCTTATGAAGGGGCCTTGTATTCGCTATTTATGGCTATCTTCCCTTGTCTATTACTTCTCTCGAGCCCTGTCTGTTTCTAGTGGAAGAATCTATACGTATTCGGGAATTTCAGGGACTATGACGTCGCCGCACTCGAAAGTGATCCGGAATAGCTGCAGTTCGGGGGAATCAGACAAAACAATAGTCAAATATCACCAATGCTGATTCGTATGTACAGTCTATATAGAGGAAGTGGAAGTGCAAATAGCATGAGGAATTGGAAGAATCTAACATATTACCTGGAGTTGTTAGCAATTGTAGATTCCATTAACACAATGTCAGCTTCGCCGATTCGGCAAAGGCGGGAAATCCCAACAAAAAATAACCCTATATCAACTCCACCCTCAGCCTCAACTTTCAATCCCGAATTCTCCGCGTTGCATCTTCACCCGTCTTCACCCGCCACGTTCTCTTCTCTCTTCTCATATATATATTATACTGAGAAACCGCCACTTGTATATACCAAATCTGTTCCTCATCTACCAGTCTCACAACTCAGAGGCTTTAAACCACAATGCCACCGCCTCCTCCTCGCCGAAGTTCCTCCCGTAAGGGTGAGTATACAGCAGCAAATTCCCCTTGAGATATGCATAATATCTTCCGGGCATGAATGATCATTTGTACTCATGCGCCAAATGCCAATATGTCAATATGCCAATTGCGAATGAGTCCAAGTCTGACTCAATCGGACCACTGTAGGATCAATGGCTGATATGCCAACGGAGTTGCTGGACCAGCTCAAAACATTGGAGGAACTCTTTACGGTGGATCAGGCAAAACTAAAGAAGATCGTTGACCATTTTGTCAAGGAGTTAGAGAAGGGTGAGTTTGTTGCGCCCCCCCCCCCCCCCCCCCCCCCCCCCCCCTTTGCCTCGCACTTCCTAGGGAGGATGCGACAGAGAAGCGGGTTTGAGGAGCAGAAGAAACTATGCGCAATTGCCATTGCCATTGTGGGATTTTCATTAGAGATATATATCTGACGGTTAACCTAATTTAATGGATAAAAAGGCCTAAGTGTCGATGGAGGAAACATTGTGAGCTTACCCAAATGCTTTGTTGCTGCTGTGAACCTTTCTCGCATGCCTCCAGTTGGGGGTTACAAAATCATCCAGTCTTTTACTGACACAAACTTTCTTCAAGCCTATGAACGTAACATGGGTCTTGGGGTTCCCCACTGGCTATGAGCAAGGCACATACCTCTCCCTCGATATGGGCGGTACCAATCTACGAGTTTGTGAAATTCACCTCACCGAAGAGAAGGGCGAGTTCGATATCACACAATCCAAGTACCGAATACCCGATGAGCTGAAGAACGGAAGCTCAGAAGACCTCTGGGAGTATATTGCCGACTGCGTGCAGCAGTTCATCGAACATTACCATGAAGGCGATATATCCATCCCGGATTTCCCATTGGGCTTCACGTTCTCCTACCCCGCCACGCAGGATTATATTGATCATGGAGTCCTGCAGAGGTGGACCAAGGGCTTTGATATCGATGGGGTGGAGGGCCATGATGTTGTTCCAATGTTAGAAGCAGCATTGGCTAAGAAGGTACCTATAATTGGAGGGCCTCCTCTTTTCTTCCAATTCTATTTTAGCCAATGTCATCAAAGAGTATAAATCCAGATTGTTCCTAACAAAATTAACAGAACCTCCCAACTAAGATCACCGCTCTAATCAATGACACAACCGGCACTCTCATCGCCTCCGCTTATACCGATCCCGAGATGAGAATCGGTTGTATATTCGGCACTGGCGTCAACGCTGCTTACATGGAAAACGCCGGTTCCATCCCCAAAATTGCCCACTACAACTTACCCCCGGACACCCCTGTGGCCATCAACTGCGAATACGGCGCCTTCGACAACGATCACATCGTCCTCCCCCTAACCCAATACGACATCATAATCGACCGTGACTCACCCCGACCAGGCCAACAGGCCTTCGAAAAGATGACCGCAGGCCTCTACCTGGGCGAAATCTACCGCCTCGTCCTCCTCGACCTCATCGACAACAAGGACAACCTCATCTTCCCCAACCAAGACGTCTCCGGACTGCGCAAACCCTACTCCCTCGACTCCTCCTTCCTCTCCTACATCGAAGAAGACCCCTTCGAAAATCTCTCGGAGACTCGCGACCTCTTCCAGCGCAAGCTGGGCATCTACTCCTCCTCCTCTGAGCTGGAATTCTGCCGGCGCCTGGCGGAATTAATCGGCACTCGTGCCGCGCGCCTCTCCGTCTGCGGCGTTGCGGCCATCTGCAAGAAGAAAAATATCTCACATTGTCATGTCGGCGCGGACGGGTCGGTGTTTAACAAGTATCCTCATTTCAAAGCCAGGGGTGCCAAGGCGCTGAGGGAGATTCTGGACTGGCCGGATAATGAGCCTGATCGGATTGTGATGAGTGGAGCGGAGGATGGTTCCGGTGTTGGTGCGGCGTTGATTGCGGCGTTGACGCTTGAGAGGGTTAAGAAGGGCAATTTAGTGGGGATTCAGAATAAGGAGACGATAACGAAGTTTTGTTGAGGGGCGTTAGGGGTGGTTTGATGGGTTTGGGGTTTGAATATGGAGTAATAGTGGAGAAGAGGAGGGTTTAAAAACTAGAATAGCTTTGCATATACGTAACATAAAGAACCAGTCTCGGTCGCTCCCAATCCATTCTCCGTCCAGTTTCGTGCTTGAAAGTTTTAAATTATCATCTCTATATAAGCGTAGTTCTCTGGGAACCTTTCTCTGGGGTTCAATATTTTTTCATACGTCCTGTGATCCATGTCTATATCTTCCATCAGTGCTCCAACTCCTGCCTTGCTTCCCTCGTTTTATTTCCATACAGAAGAAAAGAAGAGGCCCTGGCATCGAAGACTCTTGTCCACATACGCGCGCGCGCGCATGCAGACAATACGAGCAACAGACCTAGCCATGAATCTCCCACAGTCGTATCTTCCCCTGCTCGTTCGCAACAGCCAACATATCCGAAGTGGGAGCAATTGCAACTGCAGAGATGCGTCCGAAAGGTGTGTTGGACGTCGGCCAATTCTTATACACAGTGCATGACGGGAGATGAACTATGTGCAGGTTGGAATTAGTAAACTGAAGTTTCACATGGAGCATAGAAATAAGGAGGGCGTGTGAAGGGGAACTGGGTATAGGTAAAGGAGATTTCATACTCAATCTCAACGCATCCTTCTTCCACCGACTAGCCATGACAAGCAACTGCCCATCTGCGGAAAACACAAGATGGCTCGTCGGCGTCGTTAGCTGATCAAGCATGCGCGTAGGTATAGGATTGCGCGGAATCCCATCCCGCCCTTCCTCGCCATCACCAACACCATCACCATGGGCATCCATCTCAATATTCTTCCCTTTTGCCTTCCTACCAACCTCCACCGCCGCCACAGCAGCCGCCCATGGCCTCCGATCATAAATATTCACAATCCCACTCGAACTCCCCACAGCCACCCACCTATCCCCACCAATCTGCGCCCTCCCCGATTTCCCACCCAGCGCAATAACCGTAGCCCCCACAGCACCCTCATCAACCCAGCGCGCAACAATCCGCTTCTGCCTCCCATCCCACTCGCTAACCTCTCCGTTCTTGCCAACAACGCACATTCCCTGCCCATCACTCCACCACGCAAAATCCGCCACGCCATTATGGCTGTCGACCCGCACCTGCGCAACCCACTGCAGCGTTGTGGTGCTGAGGATATTTACGATGCCGCCACCCTTGCGTGTGCTGCCGATAACCCCCATCCATCGACCGCATGGAGAGAGTTTGAAGCGTTCCATGGTCTTTTGCTCTTCTTTGCGGTCGGGGGGGCTGTTGATCTTTTCCACTTTTCCCGTGTCCAGGTCCCAGATGTGGAAGTAGCGGCGGCGGCCGGAGAAGTAGATTTGGTTTCCTGTGAGCGAGGAGAAGGTGCTTGTATGTAGCGGGGTGCGGCGGATGTGAAGGGAGGTGAGGAGGGGGTTTGGTGAGGCCGATTTGGGAGAGATGTGGTGTAGAAATAGGGTGGAGGCAGGGCCGGAGGAGAGGAGGAGGGGATAGTGTGGGTGGAAGGTGAGGGAGTCGACAGAAGACTAGGTTTTGGATTGATATGAGTAGAAAGATTCGGAAGACGGAAAATCAATCACTGTAAGCAAAGGGGGTAAAACTTACAGGTTGGCCCCGACCAACATCCTTCATCCGTTGTATGTCCAGCACCTCCTGGCGGAGTTTCCGCTTCCCGCCACTTTTTGCCGTATCCTCTCCTCTCGTAAGATTGCCAGCATTCTGCAGCAACCGTGCCAACGGCTGCAGAGACATCTCCTCCTCTTCATCCGTATCCATCTGGTCAGAACCGGAAACGATCTCTACATCGGACTGCTGAGCTCCCGTCTTCCGCCTCTTCGAACTTCTCCCACCCGTTGCGCTGGACGAATTCGCCCACGCGGGAGTAGGATGTAGCCGTTCAAACTGCTTACGCAGCCGCCGTATATACTCCGAGCCCGTAACAAGGACATCCGCTTCGGAAACCCGTAGCTTTCTCAGCCGATTTTTCCCAGCTAGAGAGATGGTGATTCGCTCATCGTCGCTATCCTCCCATGCGGCCGGGGGTTCATTTTCATGCTGGCCGTCTGCTGTATCCTGCGTGACATGAGACTGGACGTCATCGGCAACAGCGGAGCCAGAATCTAGGAAGAAGAGCTATCCAGATAGTAAATAATAAATATTAGCGCCAAAGAAAATTACCCATACTGAGAGCCAGAACCCGAATGATGGACATACATCCGCATCATCAACCCCTTCCAGGCCCTCCTCCTCCTCCCCTCCCTCTCCCTTTTCCTGTGCGCCTTCACTGCCACTACCCCCCGCAAGCACCAGCTCCATGCCCTCAGCATCGTGTTCCCTCAACGCATCATGGAACCCGTTCGCATCGCCGAAAAGCAATCGTTCCAGCTTCTCCTCCGTCTCGTCCTTAGGCATTGGTTCATCATGATCACTCCCGCTTTCACTGGCAAGATCGCCTTCTAGAGCGCCCTGGGTATCAATGAAAAAAGCTTCTTCCTTGGACTGTAATGTAGTGGCAGTTGAAGGCGCCTTTTTCTGCTTTAGGCGCACTTTTTGCATGGTGGGCATTGCGGGAGGTTGTAGGCTGGGAAGCGGGAGTAAATTAGGGTAAGGAAGATAATAGCCTAGTTATACTGTATGGAATAACAGGTAACTCCATCCATGGATAGCAGCGTGGGCACTCCTCTCTATTCAACAAGCAGCCCGGTTGCAAGTTTTCTGTCTTTGGTCGTTCTACCAAAAAAAAAAAATTAAAGCTTCGAATAAAAATGATGCCTGAGGCTGCATATTTTAGCGGGTGGAGATCATGTGATCCTTAACCTATTATTGGTTCCTTGAGCAGAAGCCGTGAATTTTCTCCCCGACGTGACTTTGAAGCATTATCAAAATAACATATACGAAAATGTTTTCGCTACAAATTCATAGACATGAATAAGATTAATATTGTGATAGCATTATACATAACCCCTATGGATTTCCTGACAAGGATCGACGCATCTACCTACATATGCATAGAATGATCAAGATCACCCCAGCCACAGATGACCAATCGAAGATATTCTCATAGTCAAACGGCTTGGGCATTAGAAAAGAGAGGGGGGGAACATAAGTAGAATCGTAGCTCAACAACAAGTTTCTGTCTATTTAATATAGTGCCGCAGGCGTATATATCACCAGATTAAAAGAAGAGGTAGAAAGAATAAATTGAACTTTAGAAAAAGAAAGCACGAGAAGAGAAAAATGCCTATCATCCACTGGGATATTAATACATGCACCTTGAAAACAATGTTGTAAAAACCAGAATGGGAGCTTAAAAAAAAAATGTACAATGCTGGGTATGTAAGTTGCATCGGAGCCCAAACCTGGCGTGGGAATGCGGAGGCCTTCCAAAGAAAATATCCGCAAACGAGATGGGAAATTGAAAAAGAAGACATAATAAAAGGAGAAGAAACCGAATGCTTTCGCCAACGCCATTCACCGGCTAAAAACGCGGACAGAGAGCAGAAATGAACAGTGCAATACAAGACGGAAACTAGTGTACCTCGAACGCAGGGAACGACTCATAAGCCTCTGTGGAGTCTCATGAAAAAGGGGTTCAAGAATAGTTGGCCGAGGGAGACGGTGGGAAAACGAGAGAGATATCCGCATCTCAATCGATCCATCAATCGATCACTTGCAGCGTCTTTCAGTCAGGTGTATATCCAGCCCAGAACCATCATTCAACGACACCATTATCATCATCATCGTCGTCGTCGTCACCACCACCACCAGATTCCAGCGTCCTCTTCACCCTCCCTTCATCATCATCGTCATCGGGAAACACCATATAATCCTCATCATTTAAGTCATCTCTATCAATCCCCGCCAACAACGCACTCCTTCTATGCCGATCATCACCTCGCACCACATCATCCAGACTATCATACCTACCAGCACCGCCAGCGCCGTCAACCCCACCAGCGCCATTCCCACTCCCACCGTCCTCATTATCATCCCCTTCCCCATCCTCCACCTTCTCACTCGGCTTCTTAATGAAGGTATCAATAATATAATACTGCACCGCATTCATAATGACCGGAAACAGCAACATGACGAAAAATATTTGCACAGCTGTATTCCCTTCCGTCCAGCGGAGGGCCCAGTCTCCCACCTTGACGATGAAGGGAAGCATATGGATGAGGATTATGACACAGGTTTTCATACAGAGCAGGCCGACGAAGTAGATCATGGACTGCTTGAACCACCATGTGGCACGGGGAGGGCTGCCGTAGTTGCCGGATTGGATGGATTCGGGGGGGTTGGCGAGTGGGGTGAAGAGGGCAGCGTGGTTGAGGACGCGGAGGATGAGTATTAGAATGGGAATGCCTAGGGTTGTCTGTCACAGTATAAAGAATACAGCGGTTAGTCAAATCCAAAATGCCGTACAATGACTGCTCTCTCAACCCTATCTCTGTGACCATATATATCTATATCTATATCTATATATATATATATCATATAGAAATACCAGTACAACGTACATCAATCCCCAAATTCAACAAATAATACGAGCACGGGTTCGGCTGGTACGTCGCAGTCACGGGTATCTGGCCCGCAGAGAACATCGACGCGAGCAGGTTGGCCAGATGCAGCATGGCAGAACCGAAGACTTGCTTGGACACGTCGAATGCCCATACTTTTATAGGGCGCTGGGGCCTTTCGCGCCAACGCTTATAGACCAGGGCGAGAAGGGCAAGAGCGCCCAGGGTGACTTGGACGAGGAGCGCGAAGGGGCCTAGGAGCTGGCATTCGCCGTTGTTGTCGTCGGAGGGGGTTGGGGGAGGGGAGGGGGAGGGGGAGGAGGTTGCAGCGGATACTGGTGAGGGACGCATGGTTTGTAGGAAGGATGGGGGGGATAGGGATGGAGATAGGGACAAAGAGGAGGAGGGCGAGAGGGGGAAGAGGGAGTGGGTTGTTGCGAGGGCAAGGGAGGTGATGGCATGTGAGGCTTGTAGATCTGTCATGGCTGGGTTTGTTGGAGGTCAGGAGATCGAGAGACCCTGTTACGTCTCGCGAGTGGGAGGATGTAACTGCCTGTGGATCGGAGGCATGTGTCGTGGTGGTTGGCTTGCTTATTTCCTCCTTCTTCGGCTTCCTCTCTTGTTGTTCGCAATTGTTATTAGAGAAATTTCGATGGTATTATAATATATACAATACTACATATCTGTCCGAGAGGTTGGGGAATTGTTGTAGAGGTTGTTAGTACGCCAGAGGGAACTCTTCGAGTCCGAGGCTAAATGGAGGACTAAGCAAAATAAATAACTAACTAGGTAGTTAAAGGAACGAAAGTTATGAAGCCGATGCTTTCATTGCTATCGAGTAAGCCTTCTGATCCGTTGTCTCGAGTTTTTTTGCCTGTTGTGGCGGTGTTTTGAGGTTGAGGTTGAGAAATCCGCAGAAGTTCGCGGGCAGTAACTATAAGCTAGGGCAACGTGGGGGTTAGCGGTGCCGGTCAGGTGACCCCCTTTCGCCCTGCCGCTGGGTGCGGCAAAAAGGAGGAAGTTTTCCTCAGAATTTACGCTACAACGGATAAATGTTAAAAATGTAGAATGGTTCCTAACTGTCATTTCCAAACAACAAAAGAACCACTTTTGCTGCAGGTGGCATTCAGAGAGCGGCGCAGTTGGACTGGGTTCAAAAGGAAAATGGGAGGCGAGGTTATAGCTACGGCGTGTCTAGCCATATTTTGCCATACTTCTTCCCTCCCAGTTGAGTCGTGCCACAATATATTACTTTCAAATTCAAATTGAGTGGGAAATGCCTATATGTATTTGCGTGATCATTCTGTTTAATCCTCCCCCCCACTCCTACGCCTATAACAATAACAATAACAGCAGAAGAAACAATACTAATCCCGAACATGAGTCAGACGTGACATCATTTAATATGCTGAGGAAATGAAAATGAAAAACATGGGCCAAAAAAAGGGCAGAGCAAGAACAGAAAGTATGAGATAGAGGAGACGATCTCAAAATATCCAATTATCTCCGTTCTCTGAAGCAGTCGATGAATGGACAGCCAAAGACAGGATTGGTACCAAGCAGTCTTAGCTCCCGCAACGTTTCGAAACTTCCAGTGCTAAACTCTTCGATAATATCCCCACGAGTGACATGTATGGTTGGAAGGATGACCCTCTTGCACTAGAAGAGCGGGATACACTTGAAAACGAGAAGAGGAAATGAGGATGCGTCAGGAAAAAGAGAAGGAAAGAAGAGAAGGAAAAGAAGAGAAGAAAGGGAAGTAAGAAGAAAAGGTAATAACAATGGGGAATTGAATAAATAACAAGAACGTAAAGTACATGAACAGAAAGAAAAGAAAGAAAAGAAGGGAGAAAAAAAAAAGAAGAAAACCAAAAATGATAAATATGAAAATCAGTCGATGCCGTGTTGCTGTTTAAGTCGTTCTAGGTTTTCTTGTCGTGCGGCCAGATCTTCTTTCGATCTGGCCATTTTCTCTGGTTGGTGGTATAGGACTATTAAGTTATGGACATGTTAGCAAAGCACCCTCCGATACAACCCCATTCCCATACCCAATACGCATCGCGAGATGGGTGTTTTATATATATATATATACTAACCAACAAGGTATCTATTCTGGAAGTTAAAGCCGTTCAATTTATCACAGGCCTGCTTTGCATCGATGACATCCTCGTAGACGACGAATGCGGTGCCCTTGGAGTTTGTGGCGATGCCCTGGCGTATTTGACTAGAATCCGTTTCCAAGAGGTATGGTTAATGAAGTGAAGAGTAGGTGAATAGCACAAGGCAAGAAAAACACTCCGCCTGGTAATAGCAATGTATGGATACACCACACCGCGCGAATGCATGTGATGGGGGAGGAAGCGAGAGAGTGAATGACCCTTACCGGATAGGCCCAAACTTCCCGAAAAGGTCAAACAGCTCCTCTGCGGTGACGTTGTAGCTATGTCAAATAAAAAGGCAGAATTAGATCTTCGTCTGGAGTTGTCGTTTAATCGCATGAAAGGGAAAAAAGTCAAGGCAAAATTATATGTTTGGCAGAGTTTATATTTGGCGGATGCGAGTTCTAAATTATTCTGCGAAGAGCGAGACTGAACTACACACCTGAGATTCTTCACGAAAAGGATCCTAGTTTGTTTTGGCGCAGCATATGAGCATCCAGCATTCACAAATTAGATAATTTATCTGGGCGAGGAACGAGGATATGTTGGTAGGTACCTGTTGGCTTCCGGGGCAAGCTTAGTGCTGCGGCTCATATCTCTTTGGGCGGAGTATGCGGCGATAAGGCTAGTAGCTTGAGAGTGAAGACGGCCACGGACGGGCGGGAGTATTGACCGGAGTGATGGATGATGGGGGAGATATTGCGGGAATGTTCAAAAGGAACGGAGTGGAATGGAGAAGTGAGGGGAGACGTGGTGGATGAGGCCACAAGCCGCTTTCGACAACCTTGGGCTGGATATAATGCGCGAGACCCGCCTTGCAAAAACGCACAAATTCAAGCTTGGCCGCTTTCGTCCAACTTAGCGTGGGATGGCTGTTATGCAGCGCACTAGTTCCTATACGGGCTAGTGGATCGTAAGCCGCTTGGAAGGGTTATGTAAGGCTATGTTAATAAAGTTAACTAACTAACTAAACGTTATAACTAGTTAACTAGGTAACTTTAACTAGTTAATTAGCTAGCCTCACTAATGAAATTCCCCACTGAGCCGATCAACTCCACCGAACCGATCACCAATCCACCAATAGCAAAGCTACTCACCTCGATTTTAACCCGGAATATCTTCACTCAGCGGCAAATAATTATATTAAATTAAATTACACTAGCGTGAGGGCATCTAGATTTGTACGCCTGAATGTGAAACAATTTTTGCATGAGTGTTTCAATGAAGCTCAGAAAATGAAAAAATACGCTCAGCTAGCTACTTTTCACTTGTCAAACCCTTTCTACATTGAATTCTGTGATTAAATCTTTAATGTTTTTGCTTCTCTTTCTCATTACAATAAACATATCCTGGTAATATCTTTATTATAGTGATATTGATCATGTTATATTTATAAATTTTAATAATTTAATTAAGAATTTTTTATTAATTTAAAACTTTTAAGTTTTTATTTTATAATAATTTTAAACATATTTATCTGTCAATAATTTATAGAGATTGTTAGTTGAAACCCCGAAATGATTATAAATTACTAGACTAATTAACAGTAGTTTAAATAATACAGAATAATTCTTCCTGATTAGAAACTTCTTTGCTAGGGGTAGCTAGCATATTGAAAAATATACTGGATGGAAAGGATTGAAATGAAAGCTGATCCGCTCATAGGTCCACTGTGTCTGTAGGATATAGTTACCAAGAACAGGTTACGTGATTGCTTGCTTGCTCATGACTAAATGAGTAACCACTTATTCAGAACAATCCAGTTTCTGGTCCCCCAAACAAACCCATGTACTTTGTGATCATTGTCTTGTCCAAATCGGACTCCACTCCTGCATGCATTGCATTGCATGCACAAAATGGTACCAAAAAATGAAATACTCAATCGACAACTAGTTCCCAGGTTTGCCTACAATCCGCTAATTCGTCATAGGCTCAGAGCCCCGGACCCAATGCACTATTTTTGGAGGGTTGACCCTATGCTATCCTCTGGCGTTGGACGGCTTCCATAGTTTAGACTCATTTCCTTGAGGAACCCTGTTTCCAGTGGCTCTGAAAAGCTCTCATTATTAATTTATATTCTCAGATCTTCACGAGCTTGAAGAATTTGAGTTTGAATTGCTCACTTGGTAGCTTACATCAATACTGGAAGTTAGCTCCCTGATCCAGAGCTCGTGAAGTCCCCTCTAGGCTAATGAAGGGCCTTGGTTATTATACCTTCAGATAACAACAACGTTTCTGCCCTCAAAGTCCAGAGGAGAGGAGCATCAGTGTGCACGCCCGAAGCCTCAAATTGAGAAACTTTTATCTGTTGAGATCAGTTTATTGAAGAGGAAAGGAAGCATGTATATATATGCGGGGGAACTCAGTCAGATTCACCTATTTTCGGCACTGAAAGGGGTTACATGGGATAGATATCCCGCTGCTGTGAATGCGCCTGATTAATTGAATGTCTTATTTATTTTCCATTGAGGGCCAATTCGCACGAGTCAGATAAAATTAATGGACAAATCATTTCTTTCCCATCAAACTCCCCGGCCTTGGAGAAGGTCGACTCGCAAAGCCTGCTGTGGTCCTTATTCCAGCAGCAGCAGCAGCAGCTTAGCAATGGACCGATGGCGGAGAATGCATTATAGCATAGAATATACGATTGAGAAAGAACCTGCTACTAGATAAGTTATCAAAATTAGCCTTTAGATAGAGGGCATCAACATTCCGATTCCAATAGACATGATCCAAGCACCTCCGAGGAGCTCCCTTCGAACACAACCCGGCAGCCTTCCACTTGCGTATTAGATGGCAGGTGAACCCCGATCCTATCGTTATTATCCGCGTCCGTGTCTGCGCAGCTATTGTTTCCTCTAGCGCATGGCCCTGGCTGGATGTTCTTGACAGGTTACGGATCTCATGCACCGCACATAATCCCATCTCCGATCTCCGCTACCATACACATACCGCTTCCACCGCTTTCGCTTTTCTATATCCATCCATATCCATTCCGAACCGTTTGGGTTCTTAATAGGCATTGTTTATGCCATGGAAGGGGGCTAGAAGGGAGAGGTGGTGGCAGAGCGGAGGGGGCAAAGCGGAGCCGACTTCCGTGGACAAGTTTTGGTTTGGCTAGAGCGGGGATACACTTGCGGCAGATAGCGGATAGCCTGGGTGGTTGCTTTGGATATATATCTCTCGTTGTCAAGGTTGCAGCAGCGACAGGTATGGGCTCTGTTCTTCTTCTGTGTGCCGATGTGAACAAAGCGACTGTGTGAGAGGAAGTAATGAGCAGTCACAGTATGGAGAGGTTTATTAGTAGGTAAATACGTAATAGAATTACTCAAGTATGTGCTCTGTAATTGCTACAGTATAGCAAATGTAAATAAATCAAGGCTGTCTCTCAGTTTGATATCAGAAGAATCTCAGAAGAACCTCAGAAGAATCTCGGCTGGAAAGACAAAGAGCTGAGTGTAAACGTAATACCCCATGATATACACATTTCGCAGCAAACCTACGTCCAATCATCTGTAATACCAATACCACGGCTGCGGCTCTTCCTCCTCTTCCTCTTTCGTCTTCGCCCTCCAGTTCCCCTCTCAACGACAACAACAATTCCCACCGAAACGCTCCCCCTTCGCCAATCGGAAAAGATCACCAATTCTCATCGCTTAGGCTTCCCTATGGCCGCCCTCCACGCTGACTGAGAGTTCTGTGCCGGAGTTGGTCC
Source organism: Paracoccidioides brasiliensis (assembly GCF_000150735.1). Taxonomy (NCBI): domain Eukaryota; kingdom Fungi; phylum Ascomycota; class Eurotiomycetes; order Onygenales; family Ajellomycetaceae; genus Paracoccidioides; species Paracoccidioides brasiliensis. Next base: position 970,491 of record NW_011371361.1, read on the forward strand.
TAGTTACCCGCTCGCCGCTCCAATCCAGCCGCCCGTTGTTTCGCTTAGTCTCCCTCACTTCGCCCTCTGACTGCTCTCCAAGCATATCCCCTCATCCCAGTCACCCTCCTCTCCCTACCATCCTCCTCGTTGCCCTATCTCTGCATCCTCCTCCATCCTCCTCCTCTCTGACCCTTCAGGAATGCGTCGTCACGCATCACCCATCGTCCACTGTTAGACCTCTGTGGTCAACAATCACCCTTCCCCGCCTTTCCCTTTCCAACAAACGCGAAACTGTCCGCAACCCTTCCGCCCCCTTCCTTCGATCCATTCCGACGAGTCTGCCATCTCCAGCTAATAAAACTAGTCATGGCGAACTGCTCATCCTTCCGGAATCATTGCATGATGCGCCCATCAGATTACCACACGCCGTCCCCACCCAGAGATGCCGTCGAGTTGATCTCTCCGGCCCGAACTCCCGCCCATTCCCCCACGTCCCCCTCCTCCATCATCCGCAACGTCCCTTCCCGCGATGGCCAGCAACCCAGTTACGAACCATTTTTTGGTGTTCAGGAATCTTCAATAAAGCATGAGTGGAATAATCCTTTTCAGGATGGAAATAGAACGGGAAGTCAACATCCTCATAATCCCCAACCACAACCACATCAACAAGAGTATCACCACTACCGTGGTTCATCCACCAGCCATCCAACTGCAAACCCTGCGAACAAAATCGGGCAGAGATCCGGCTCAAACATCGATGCGCTGGCTACCATTGCCCTTGCGACAAGCCCTACCTTTGCGCCTCTTACATACGATGAACCTGCGTCTGCTGGCCTCGCCACCACCACCACCACCAAACACCATCAACCCTCTACTACCGACCAGTCCGAACGTCCATCCAAACGCGCTCGGTCGGAAAAAGCTTCATCTCCTTCATGGCTAACGAGGCCTGTGACAAGCCACATCTCGGCATTCGACAGCATGAAGACCGATGCGGAGTTGCTGCTCAACTTTGCGAGACCAAGCAACTTCCCCCGCTACCAAGATGGCCCAAAACCCCAACTCCAGCTGCAATCCGCGAACCAGCCGGCAAGACCGAATCGCCGAACTGCAGCAGTTCAATGGGCTACAGATCCTGCTGACTTGTGGGTGAAGAAATGGGACATTACTGCTGAGAATAAACCATCCTCCGCTTTCTTTGGGAGCAACCCTGGCGGGGCCCCTTCCCGTATTCGATCGAAGTCGGATGGCTCCGCTTTCATGGGAAGACCGGTGATGAATGGCTTTGTCTCCGGCTCTTCCCCGTTGCCCCCGTTGATGGGACATGCTCTTGAAGATGACCAGGTCGATCCGCGTGAGACTGTAGAGAAGCCTCACGGTACCATGCAAGCCAACCATCTAGATGTCCAGCAAAAGCCACCCACTCCATTCCAGCGTCGAAATAGCGTGCCTGCCTCTGATTTAAAAGCTGAGGACTCTGATAACGACAGCTCGAGTCAAGCAACCTGTGCTTCATGCAACCTCGACCGGATCGGATCCGATGGAGAGGACGAGGACTCCGTGACATGGATAAGTTGCGATGGATGTAATAAGTGGTTCCATATCGTGTGCGCCGGGTTTAAAAGTGACCGCGACACCAGAACGGTTGACAAGTTTATCTGTCGTACATGTCGACCTCTCCATGGACCCACAACTTTTGTACGCAAGTCTTCTCGGGCACGAACAGCTATCGACTATGCTGGCTTGAATCAAGGGTTCATAATGTCCTCGACGGAAACTCCGGAGCATCATTATATCCAGCCAATCAAAGATGGGAAGATCACGTTCTTGCCAGACAACTTTGCGCGCATACGTCCCGAGCTCGTCACTGCGGAGTATTTTGAGAAAGGTATTGGGATGACCGAGCCGATTGTCATACCGGCATCGTTCAATACACGCGCCTCTGTCCCTGGTTCTTCTGATTATATTCCGCCTGAAGTTGCCACTGAGGAGGAACTTGATGAAATCATAGATAACATGCCCGAGGATGACGATGATGGTAACTACACAGAAGTAATCGACTGCGGTCAGGACTTGTTGGACATGGTCATCCCCCAAGGTCTGACCGTTCGACATGTTGCTGAACTCTATGGACCGGAGGAGAGGGTCGAAGTGATCGATGTCAAATCGCAGCAAGGGGAGGACAAGAGATGGAACATGCAAAAGTGGGCGGATTACTATTATGATGATTCCGCATCCAAAATTGTTCGAAATGTTATCAGTCTCGAGGTGTCGAACAGCCCGCTGGGAAGACTCATTCGTCGACCCAAGATAGTCCGCGACCTTGATCTTCAGGATCATGTGTGGCCAGCCGAGCTACAGGCCATAGGCGATTTCCCCAAAGTACAATTCTACGTCTTAATGTCCGTTGCGGATTGCTACACTGACTTCCATATCGATTTTGGGGGTTCTTCGGTTTACTACCACATTCTCAAGGGAAGCAAAACATTCTTTTTCATTCCACCCAAGGATAAATACCTGAAAAAGTACGAAGAATGGTGCAACTCCGCTGCGCAGGATACTACGTTTCTTGGAAACCAGACTAAGGAATGTTATCGCGTCGATCTCTCAGCGGGCGACACGATGCTCATTCCTTCCGGTTGGATTCATGCCGTTTGGACTCCAGAAGATAGTCTCGTCATTGGCGGAAACTTTCTCACAAGAATGAACTACGGAATGCAAATCAAAGTCGCGAAGATTGAAAAGGACACCAAGGTACCTAAGAAATTCCGCTACCCGTTCTTCCAGAAGATCCTATGGTATGCTGCCATCAAATACCTGGAGGACGACCCGATCCCGCAATCGGTCCTGGAATCCTTCTCCCGTGACGAGAATTACCTCTTCTATCGCGAGTATCCGATTTACTATGAGTTCGGAGAACGCGGCAATACTGCTAAGCCAGGAACGGAGTATTATAACGCTCGATATTACTCTCAGGCTGAGCTAGACGGGCTGCCTGAACTGGCAAAATATCTCCTGAGAACTGCCTTGATTGCTGGCGGATACCAAGTTGATGGCGTTACGACTGAGACTAGGAATGCGGTTAGGAGATCCATTCCCAAGGGACAGGGAGATCCCGTTGATACGATTATGAAGTTTGGGATGTGGGTTGCATGGAAGCGCGGAAATGAGCCTGCCGCCAAGTGGACGCGCCCCGGTGCCATATCGTTTGACACCAAGGTTGATATGTCGGATAGGAAACCAGCTGGAAGACCAAGTCGACGCTCGCAGCGGAACATCGCTGCTGAAAGTCCGCAGCTCAACGCCAACGAAGCTAAAAATATGACAGATTCGCAAACCAGCGGTCGTCGTCTGTCAGATCTCTCATCAGAAAATACGAATAACGGTGTCATTTCCAGTACCAGCTCTAGTTCCACAACTGCGCCGTCGATGAGCGGAACGCCCGGTCCACCAAAAAGGAAAGCTTCACTTAGCAATGTGAAGGATGACATTAGCCAGTTGGCAAGTTCTTATTCTACTAATAATAGTAATAATAATATCAATAAGCCGCGCTTGATGCAGAAGCCGACGGGCCTGGGTCCGAAACGTGTTGCTTGTGACGCTTGTCGGAAACGGAGAATTCGCTGTCGACATAAGGATGAACAGATGCTTGTGGAGAGTTTTGTGCCTGTTACTGCTTCAATGTCGAGTAAGCAGCCTATCAATGGCAGAGTTATAACTACTGTCGCTGCTGCTGCTGCTGGAACATTCTCTGCGGTAAATGTGGATGGGATTAAGGAACGGCATGCTGCTGCTGTTGGTGATGCTGGTGCCACGGTGGGTGAGGATGCTTACGCAGCTGCTGCTTCTTCGACGAGCGGGTCACTGTTGATGACATCCCAGCCTAACGCGGGGAAAGTGAAGGGGTTTAGTTCGAATTCTTCTGGTGCTGGGAAGAAGAGGAGAAGTAAGGCTTGTGATGAGTGTAGGAAGAGCAAGGTTGGTTTTTGGTTTATCCCATCGTCTCGTCTCTTTCGTGCGATTTCGTTAATGATTTTATCATTCTTCTAACCATTGGTCGTTGCAGCGTCGGTGTATTCATGATGAGAATGGCCGGATAGATCCCGTCAAGGCTCAGGAACGTTCTAAACCTCGAGCAACGGCTTCAACGAAGCGTCCACCATTCAGTGAAGATAATCTATCCCCCTCTCTAACCAAGCGCCAAAAGCCGGAGTTCTACATTTCTGGCGAGGAACCTCCCCAGGCTCAACTTGACTTTGAGTCCGTTCGAACAGAGTTTCCCATGAACCGCATGAACGGAGAGAATGAGAAGCCAGTCGCTGTTATTCCAATGCAACAAGAAATTGGCCCAAGTCAAACGTCATACGCCTCACCACCAACCTTAAAGGCGGACCTCGTACCGGCTGCAGAACTCACGTCCATACCTACAACTGCGGCCCCAGCAAGCAGTCTTGTCTCCCCACCCACCTCGCTTGCAGATGATTTGGAGGTTGATCCCAACCAGACAGATGGCGAGGAAAAGGCTCCCAACGTTAAGAGCGAACAAGAACAGCAGAAGCAAAATGGTGAACGCTCCGTCATTGCCTACACATCCACCACTGCATCCCGCAACCCTACCCACCAACGTTGCGCAGTTTCTGATGCGGAGGCAGGTAGTTGCAAGACCGCAACAACACGAACCCTACCTACAGTAACAGTCACAACCGAACCTTCAGACCTGTCAGTAACACTCCCATCTTCATCTGCTACCTCCATCTCCACCGCCCTCAAAATGCCGTCTTTCACTACCTCTTCCCCTTCCACCTCTCGCTGGCCCTCATCACACAACCGCACAACCACCACTCCCCCATCATCCTCTTCCTTCAAGCACGAAAGGGAACAGAAACAGCACACTCCCGTTGTTGACAAGAAACGTGGTGTCGCTGTTGACGAAGGAAGCAACAATCCTCCTCCCAGCCCCAGGTCTCATCCAAACCAAAAACAAGACCAGGGCCAGAGTCAGAATCGTAGCCAACGAACCTCGCCGGCGTCTCCCCAACGTCATCGCAGCAAACTAACGAGTCGTGACCGCGGTAGCTTCTCAGACGCGGACGCAGACCCGGATACATTGCGGCTGATTAGGGAGATGCAGGAGCAAGATTTTGGGTTGAGGAAGAGGCCTGCCCGGACGTGAGTGGTGGGAATGAAAGGTGATTTGTTTTTAAAGAAAAAGACAACAGAAGAGAGATTTTGTAGTCTCTTTTACACCAAAATTATCTTGTTGCTGCAGTTCAGAACAATGACGACCCAGCACCATCATCACCGACCTTTTATTCCGATTTTGCTTGTCTTGTCCCTGTTCCCTTCTCATCCCTCCTATCCTCGCTTTACATATTCCATGACAAGTTTTCTTATTTTCCCTCCCCCCTTCTCCCCACCTCCTTCTCCCGTTTCGTTCTGATCTCTGGTTTATTTTACATTTTCCCTCTATTATCTCGTTCCCCCGAAGGGGATTTCTTATCTACTTACCCAGGTTGGGTCTGGAGGCGACTGGTGGACGGCGTTTTCATCTCTGGGGGGTTTTGCCCTTTTTTTCCTTCAGTACTACTTTCACCCATTTCTTTCATGAGTATTCCTGTCCTCCAGCTCTCCACAGTAGGCGTTTAACCGTTTTCATTTCTTACCCTTTTATCACTATTTCTATCTCATATATTCCCTCCCCATTTTATACAATATTATATGTCCCCGTTATACGGGCCTTCCGGTAGGCAATATGCAGGAGTTTCCTATATATTTTTCTTTTTTTTCTTTTTTTCTTTTCTTTTTTTTTGTATTTTTTGCTCCTTTCTTTTTTCATTACTATTATTATTACTTCCCTTTCTCTCTTTAAATCGTGAATGGGTCTACTCAAATCTCTTCCTATGCTTTTTATTCACTTGAATTTTTTTTTCTGGGGCTGCTATTTGTTGATTCTATAAAGTATGGCTCTGCGCGCTCATCTAGCAGCAATCTTTGCTTCCCTCGTTCTTTTTTAGAGGGTTATGAGGTGCTAAAGGAAGAAACACGCCGCGAGCTTTGATTCATCCTCTTTCTCTCCTTGTTTTTTTCCTTGAGATCTTTTCATCTCTCCCTGTCACTCTTATGCTTTATCTACTCCTCTGATGTTATGTATGCACCTATACATTCTATTTTTTCCCCTCCCAGATCGCATGCATATACATATGTATGTACATATCACGGCTCATGATACCTCCTCTCTTTCCTACGTGCTTCTCTTATATTTCTGTTCTGTCTTTTGTGAACTTTTTATGTATTCAAGAGGCAAAATGCAGTGGATACTTTAGAAGCTATATCCACATTCTCTTCTCTAAACCAATTATCACCTGTATATGCAAATATCCCTCGTTGGGATCAGTACCGGCAAGACGCCTAAAGACGGACAAACAAGGGTATAGTATAAGAACACATTGCTGGAAGGGAGAAAAACAAAACTCTGCTCGCCACCCTTGAGGTCCAAAAAATGAAAAGGAACGAAAGAAAAACAATAACCAAATCAACGATTGTTGTAAGTTCACAATAGCGCCAATACCAAGAAAGAAAGGGGAAAAAAAGGGGGTGGGGGCGGGGAGGATGTAGGAAAAGGGGGGAAACCAAACTAATCCCCAAAACCCCCTTTTCATACCATTATCTTCTCATCCCTAAAAATCCGATGCGCATCCTCTTCACTAATCATCTCTCCTTCCCCAACATTAACCCACCGTTTCGGTCTCATACTATCCCCGATCCAATTCCGAATAACGCACGAATCCGTCGGACCGCCCTGACAAACCGTTTTTCGGCCAAGGTTTTTGAACCGCGGACCCCAGGGTCCGCTCACATAGTGGTATTGGCCGGCAAATCTGTACTGCCGCTCGTCGCTAAGGGGATAGTATTTGTCGCCCCAGTGGCCGGCGAAGTAGAACCATTCTGTTGGTGAGTGGGGTGTGATGTTTGCGGCACGGAGGATGTCGTTGGTGAAGTCGTATGTGTAGCCGTGGTAGTTCATGGTGGGGTCCCACAGGGGGCCGCGGTCGGTTACGTCGCGTAGGAGGCCCCAGGGGAGAATGTAGGCATGCGTGCCTGGGGTGGCGTACAAGGCGTGGGTTCCTGTTGCGGAGTATATCACTGGCTAGGAGGGGTGTGAGTCAAATTGAATTACTTTAGTTATCTCTCGGGGTTCTGTTTGCAGGGAGAAAGCCTACTCTTTTCCCAACTTTCTCCACCGCTTCATAGATATATGCCTCTCCAAACGAATGTTCGCTGAGGAATATTGCCTTTGGTTTTCCATTTTGGAATCGAACCAGAGAATGTTCCCAATCGCCAACGTGGTTCCCGAAACGGATATTGAGAACGGCGTTACCCAGATTGAAGCTGTAAAAGTAGAACCAGAATGCATCCACAACGCCGTTGCCTTTATCCACGACGATTAAAACTGCAGGGGCATTGCTGTAGCCAGATTTGTTGTTCTTCACTTCGCGTGGGCTTCGTTCGTTAAATCGTCCAGCCACAAACCCCTCCCCTTCAGAAGTCTCCGTCGTAACAGGCTGTCCAGGAGAACCAGGGTCTGTTCTATCGCAACTTTCACATCGGGAACTGCCATCTCCCGCATCATACCAGTCTTCCATATCGTCGAGCGGAAGGTCATCCAGCGCTCCATGAACTCCACCATCCCACTCCAATTCATCCCCCAAGTCAACAACAGCTTTTGGGATATTTGCCTTCCCCTCCAGCCAAGTCGGCCGACCCTCAACATTGTCATTGCTGGTCAAGAAAACATATCTCCCCTGTTGCCACTTATTCAATTCATCAAGGTTGGAGAGGGTAGAGTGCTCTTCCTGAGATTTAATTGGAGTATAGTTCAATTGTGGTGTGACGTGATGTAAATGTTCCGCAATATCTGTAGGCCAAAACTGTTCACCAGAAAAAAGATGAACCAGAGGTGCATATTCCAGAACGTAATCGGGTATCAAGCGTAATCGACGTTCATCATCCGCCCAATCCCCGGGGCTAGTTTTGTTTCCACTTGACCATGCGTATTCCCAATCCCGGCTGCCATCATCATCATCAACCTGTGGTATCTGACCATCGTGTCTAAATTTGCGATGTCCAAAACGGCCCTTCACCCCATGGTAGTGAGCAACGCCACAGAGACCGAGCCAGCTGCATGCTTTACGATCCCACCAAGAATTGGAAGTCGCAAGCCAATGCTTTTCCTCTCTACCCTCATCAGACCAAGCGAATGCAGAAGGGTTAAGAGCCCTGGCCAGACCGTTCATAGATACATATGTGATTAAAGATGATAGAACGGTGAGGACAGCGCGGGATTTTGCCTTCATTTGCTGGCAGATCGAAAGGTCCGACTGCGTCCACGGTTCACCGGGAAGCTGAGCGACCAACACGGTGTCAATATCGGGAAGGTTTCCGGGTGCACCATCAGTAGGATTTCCGTGTTCCGCTTCTAACCCGGATTCTGGGACAATAATTGTGGGGGCTTCGTCTTCATCCTCGTCTGGATTGTCTATATAAGAAGCAAATGATGTCGAGGCGAGCAAAGGATGTTGGTCAAGCGGCGAAAGCGAGGGTGTAGGGGGAAGGAGCGGCAGGTGGGAGCCATGGCCAAGAGGCGGCTGGAGGGCCACTGTTTAACGGTGTGAGCGACGGAAATACGAGAGAAACAACGTACTGATCCTGAGAAATGTGAAAGGAAAAGACACAAATATATATATATGTATGTATGTATACACACAAAAACACCGCAGGAAGCATGGCTGATTTCCCATATGGTTCGTTTTGATGACTGACGGGAACGCATAGATACAAGCCCTACGAGCCCTATAAGCCGATTCCCGGGACCCCGTGTGAAGATTCAAAACGAGCAATCAAATAATAGTCAAACGGTGCAGCGGTGGAGAATAAAATCAGAAGATATCCCTGTCAAACGGCATGTTCGGCCACACACAAGGGCCAGTCAGAAGTTCGGACCGGCAGCAGGCGGAACTCAGGAGTTCGGTCCATCTATGGCGTCATGCAGAGAGAGGACAGTTGTGACGGAATCCAGGGCCAACGAAGACCGAGATATAGCCTATTAATGGCCTGTTTGACATTACTTCTATAGACTGAGGGGGTGCTTGTCATAGGGTCCGCCATCCCCATCGCCATCCCAAGTTTGGAGATCAATCAACAAGAAACGGTGCGGGAAGGGGAGAACTGGCTGGCCATTCCAAGAAATTTAAATCTAAAGACAATACCTACTCTTGACTTGATAGCTGCAGCTGTTAAGCTAGAGATGCGAACGCTGACTTGGAGCTGTAGTGGCAGCTATAATCTCAGAGCAGCATTAGCTGAAGGGGTCTCGTCACGAAAACGCGAGCTGATGGGAGATCCTTCGTCCAGAAAGTTGCGGTAGTTAAGCTTACCTGCAGTAAGCACTCGACTCTGGCCGGATAGTTAATTTTTGCCGTTTAAGTCGCAGGAAAAGAAGTCCTTTGGCAGCAGCCTACGGACCATTTCACTCCTTGCGAATGGGAACAGCCAGGGGATCCAGCAACAGAGAATAGGGGGAAGTTTGGTCTTGACTCTTGAATGCGCCCTTACGTGTCTCAGAGTTAAGGTAGACGGTGGATAACGCGGATAACGCATTGTGGTTGGCTGCTTGGTTGCTCAGTTGTTGCAGGTCGCGCAAAAGTTGGGTGGTTGGGAATGATGGCAATGATGACGCTGACTCTCTGTTTCAGGTTCCGTCCGTCCAATGGCTGAGCTCGAAGGCACATACAAGTTCAGTCATAACAAGGTCACACTCACTCACTGACATAACTCTGCAACTGTAAAAGTAAGCTGTGCTCTCTCTATTCTTAGCAAGAACATAAATAACTTTTAGAAATTACTTTTTTTCTGTGGGCTTTTGAATACCAGAGTGGATTTCCCGCCTTGATTATTTTATTATTTTTACTACAGATAACTGACCAGTTCGTCAGTGAAATTTCCGGTGGTTTTGTTCATAAGTGGGAGGCGTCTCTCCTTAGCAAGTCTCAAGCCCCTGCTCCAACACTCTTCTATCTACGGAGTACTTCTGTACATATTCATTGTTTAGCTGCTCTCTCTCTGTCCTTTGGGCCTTTGTTCTTTTGCGGGGTGGTCATATATTATACATCCATGCATACTACAAGACGTGATCTGTACAGTGCACGGTTCAGGTACACACTATATAGGGCCTTAGATCAGACAAAAACTTGGGACATGGTGTGAGGAGGCTGTCAGTGGGCACTGGACTGTGCAAAACAGCCCCTACAGCCCTTCCTCTCCCCGGTCGGACATTTAATCTCCCATTCCCAGATTTCCACGTATCTTCTCTTCCAAAGTTCCTCTCGTAATCAACCGATAGACATTGACGACCCTCTTCTGTCCAATGCGATGCGCACGGTCCATGGCCTGGATATCCTTTTGGACGGAAATGTATGTGCATATGTGAATAATGACTAGGAGTAGAAGACGACGACTTTCAGAATTCAAGTTCTTCGACCTCCATCCCACACCCCACGCATGTCTTTATCCCGATGCCTGTCTCAGGATTCTCAACAAGTCTCCCCCATTCATGCACATGTTTGCTGCTGCCAAGATCGTCACCAAAATGACCACCTGTCCCTTCTCCTGATGCAGCCTGGCGGCTTCGTCGGTATGCCTCAACTCGAGTTCGCTTCTTCAAATCATGAAGTTTGGTCTTAAATTTAGCTTCTCTCTGTCTTCTTTTTGTAGCCTCCCGCCTCTCAAATTCAGCATCTAGAGCTTCAGGTGACCCCCATTTCTTTGGTGAAAACGCGTACTCCTCGACCTGGAATCGAACGTAGAGCATCATGTTATTCCAGGTTGCTTTATGAGGGTTTGGTTTCTCAAGATGAGGTAGAAGCTCTTCATCATTCAGTTCAGCTGGTGAATTTGAAAAGTGTAGAGAAAGGAGCTCGGTTAGTAGATGCGCCTCAGACGAACACTTCAACAAAAAAAAAAAAAAAAAAAAAAAAAAAAAAAAAAAAAAAACAGCACAAGCAAAACCAATATAAAGAATACAAACAAAAATAAAGTTTCAAACTGCTTACAGCCTGTCAATAGATAATCTTCCTTTGCTTCTGTCTTGGTGAGGAGGCTATATTTCTCAGGGAACTTCTCTTTGCAAGAATTGCAGACAGCACATTTCAGTATTTCTTCCCATTTCCAGTCAATCTCCTTGCTGCCGCATTCTCGACATGACTTCTGTTCCTTATCAAGGACACTCAGCCCGGGCTCGAACGGCCCTGCCTTCTCCCGGCGTAAGGATTGTAGAAGTTGATGTCGCTCCCACTCTTTTAATGTCATGTGAGCGGGTTTTTCGTCTTTCTCACCGGTTTGCAAAGCCTTGTTATGCGGATCATCTTCCACTGTTAAAAACCCTCCTTTAGTATCAGTCATCTTGCTCAGGTCGTACTCCACATATTTTGTGAAGTTACGCGCCGGGAGGATCTCATCAAGAGGTCTTTCTTTGGGTTTATTTGACCGTGCATCGCGAGAGCTCGAAGGAGATTTGAAAGGAGAAATTGCTGAATATGGTCGCTTTTGTCCTGCAGAAACAGAACCTCCAGATAATGAAACAGTTCGCACTTCAGAATCATGCTGCTCTCGAAGTGCTTTCGCTTTCATTCGATTTATCTCCTATATCACATGTAAGTATGCGCAAAACGTTTTACATGGAATGCAAACAGACCTACAATTTTGCGAAGCTGCTCTGGAGTCAAAGGTGATTTGGGCTTGGATGACGCAGAGTTGACTGGCGGCGGAGTTACAGCGCGCTGTTGAGATTCCATTCTTGCTGCGCCAGGTTATTTATGCTAGATATTGACTATTTAATCCTGTGGTTTGCACGAAGGTATCTTATTCAAGATCGAATCAACATTTTGAAGAAGATCAAAAACTGTGTGTATGAAGATGTGAAGATGTGAGAGATAGCTGATATTTTGACAGCTACTAACCAGTTTAACAACTTTAACTGCCAGCTTACATCATCATGTCAATCTCCCAATCATTTTCTCCGCCATTCAAACCAGCTACATAAATACTATCTGCGCTATCCGTACTCACCATCCGTGTCTTATTCCCTTCCCTTTTCTGGTCTTCTTTCAGTTTGTGAACGTCTGTGCGACGACTGCAATGTTCCATGCTTTAGGAGCGATCATGTATGGCTGACTCTGAACTCAACATTCAGTCGCGGTGCTCGAAGTAGCAACCTGGGAACTCCAGCTGCTATCCGCCCTCCGCCCTCCGCGTCAACGAGGTTGGAAACGAATGCGGTTAACTGCTCTCGCTGATAGTTATTCCCAGTTTAATTAATCTATACTATACATGAACATGCATACAAAGAGTAAATTACCAGTTCCCTCACTCAGCCTACGTTAGGAAGTCCTTGGTTCCGGACCATTGTCTGTCTGTCCTACCTGAGCAAGCCACCGCGCAATCGGGTTCAAAAAAAATTACCTCTCCAGGCCATCTGCCTCCCATGGATGCATCAGGCGATTTGGACTTTGAATATGAATATGATGATTCCGCGACTGAGGTGCGTAAATCTCAAACTCTATACCTGCTCGAAGAAAGTTTTTCATATTGAAGCAACTCGGGACTGTAAATCTACTCAAGATTCAAAAGACCCCGCTAATAGTCGCGACCACAAGACTTTCTACCTCAACCTGGACCTAACATCCTCCAATGGCCTCATTCGAGCCCCACGGAAACGAAACACATCTTTTCCCGCCACATCTCATGACACGTCCACTGCGGAATCATCCCAACCCCCACCCGCAACCCCGCTCGACTCCCCGCACTCCCCAAACTTAAATGCCAACGAGAATGATCAGCAGCCAGCCAATGCCAGCACAGACCCAGATCTAGAGACCCTGCGGCATCAAGACCAGATCCAGATCATGGACTTGCATTCCGACAACCCGATAATCTCCTATCGGAACCAAATCTTCTCCTGCTCATGGGTCGACCTCGTCGGAACAGAGATGACCTTCTCCATGCCCGAAGAACACTCCACGCTCCCCCGCCTCCGACATCATCAAGAGTATGACCTGATCTCCGCCAATCGTGTCAAAATCTTAGGCCAAAAGGCAAATCTGATTTCCGGGTCCTCTACAACGCCCAAACAAAGTAGTGACACCCAAGGCTCAGCAGCCACATCCACACCCACAGCAACAGCAGGAGATGCATCTACCCCACCACCACCCCAAACAACAACAGCCTCAACAAACCAAGCTCGCTTTCTTGAGCGCCTCATGAACGCCAAACGCGCCAAGGGCGAAACAGACGTCGTCCGCACAACCTTCTCCCAGAAACGCAACCAGAACTTCGAGGCGAAGTTGCAGGGCTGGGCACAGACGGGGAAACAGATGGCTGAATTGGAGGTGCTTAACCGCCGCGTGCTGCAGGGGGATGCGAATGCGCTCAGGGCGCTGGAGGAGATTTATGCACGTGTAGAGGCGCCTCCGGGACAACCCGGGCAAGGGCGGCAAACGGGGCAAGTAAAGCGTGGGGGATCTTCGAAGGCCGAAAAGGGTGGTGGTGGTTGAGTTGACCTGATTGTTTTTGGGAGTGATTCAAATGGCGATTGATGGGGACCTTCGGGGGATATAGGGCTTCCCGGTTTCATATCTAGCATCAGGGGGCAGGATATGCGATGGAGTATTGGCTTTTATAATTGGTAAAAGGGATTAAGAGGGAAACTGGATGTTGGAGGGACGTCAGGCTATGTCCCCATACTTCCCCACACCCTGGGCATATGTAGATGCCGAACGTAAAAATTCGCCACGCTGTTTATGTACCCCGTCCATGGGGACATATATGTACGATACAGTACACGGGGCTCTTGATACACAGCAGACGATGGACACAGGCGAACCCTCCGCCCGCGCTAAGAAATGTAATACAGAGGAACTCAAGGGCAACCTCTCACTCTCCAACGACGGGCTGACAAAGTCGAACACGGGTGGGAAATATGTATCCCAATTGGTAGGAAAATTCGATTAATGAGGCGGTATATACTGTAAGTAGATACAGATATATGGATTTTAGGACCCGGAAATGTAAAACGAGAGCGGGACAACAAATAATAACAGGGAGGAAAACTACAACCAAACGCATCTCCCGACGAGCGGGGCAAGGAGAAAAGAGGGGAAAAAGAGAAAGCAGGTTGAATCGAAAATCAGTAATCAAAATATCCGAAGGACGAAAATAAAGAGAAAAAAAAATTGCAATGCAGAGACGCCAAGGGATATCCGAACCAGTCCTATCTATTGAAAATCTATCCATGCGCACACTCTCGGTCCACAGCACGTGACGAATGTATATATCCGTACGCATGTGGATGATCGTGTGAATCAACATCAAAATGTGCCTTTTTAATCAAACGAAGGAAATAATCGAGCGAGCGGGAGAGAGAGAGAGAGAGAGAGAGATTAAAGGGTGAAAGTGGGAAAAGAACCAAAAGAGGAAAAGAAAAGAGAAAAGAAAAGAAAGAAAAAGGAACAAGGATGCAGAACTTCACGAAAGGAAAATAATGTGTATGATTGATAACCCTCCCCCCGCCTGTGGGGCCCTTCGTATTCCCCACATTTATTTTTTCGACCCAAATTTCTCACGATTTCGCCCACCCCACCGGTGATGGCGGCGGTGGAGGCGGCTGATCGAATGCATCCTCCATGTAGGAGTACGAGACGTACTTTGGCAGTTGAGACGACGACGCTTGCATGGCGCGGGAGATTTCTTGGGAGAAGGTTGCTGCTGAGAAAGTGGCGGTGGGGTCGTTAACGAGGTCGGACTTGGGCTTTGTGGGGATTGGGGAGAGGATGTGTTGGTAGGGTTGTTCTGATATGGTGGAGGTCATGTTGGCGTTTCGGTTGGTTGAAAGAGGTGGTTGAGTGTGGAGGACGTGAGATGGAGGACTCTTTTATAGATATTTTATTGTCGAGGTATATGATATTGATATACCTTTGTATGACTTGTCTTTTTGGTGTTTGGATTGTTAAATTCTCGTTCAACGGAAGCTTTGCCTTCGTCCTGTTGTAAGGTTTTGATTAGGACGGGTATCGAGGGTGTCTGTGTATTACGTCCAGCGAGAGGGTGGGATCTGATGGTCGAAAAAGTCTAGGATACGAGTCATTAGCAAGGATGAATGAGGAGAATGCTTCTATATTTCCCATTCCCCATTGCACGTGTATGTAGATATTCGAATCCCTCGCCACAGGGCACCACCATTCTATTATTTTCGCTCCAACCAGATGAAGGCATGGCCCATGATGGCGAGCCGAGGTCCCGTCGGAGGCCGAAAAGAATAGGGCCAAGAATGAATGAAACGAAAACGAAAACGAAAACGACAGAGGAGAGATGAGAAGTGTGAGTCACTACTTACTGTGTCTCTTCTGGGCTGGCTCCGAAGGTTTGTTCTTTTGGTGATTATGGTATTATGATTAAGAGAGGATAGTTAGGTATTTTTGCCTGTGCTCCGTTGTTCAGGAGAGCAAGAAGTATGAGAGAGTGGTGGTTGTGTAGCAGTGCGATCAATGATAAAATACAGCCTAAGGAAGGTAACCGCTTTCTTTTTAAAGAGATAGATTATTTGGTCATTCAAGGCAGAAAAGGAGGGGAAATGAAGAGGAAGAGAGAGGAGAAATCCAAATAGCAGCGGAATCCCACACATATTTAAATATCTCGCCAGATGGTTACAGCTGAGATAAAAAAAATAAAAATAAAAATAAAAATAAAAAAGCCGGGGTAGAACAGTCACCTCAATCACCCAACCAGCTAAACTAGTGCTTCAAGTATGGTATTGTATAGGTCGCTTCAGGTTAGAGGTACGGCAAAACAAACAAGTCTCCGTCTGGCTAACACCCCAGAGCTACTACCATCGACCGGTGGTACCGGGTACTTGTAACCTCCAAGCCAACGAATCCACCTGTTCCGCAGTTCCGTTAGTTACCCTCCAGTGGGGGAGAGGGAGGCCGGAGGAGGCGGGGGGGGAAGAGTGGTGGTGGAGGGCAACTAGGCGGGAAATGGAAAGTTCAGTTATGTTAGGGAGCTCTTTGCAGCTTAGTGCTGAGGTACTTTTCGTGTAGCGGGCTGCAAGATCAGTTCTGGGCTTGGGCTTGGGGGGCAGAGGGCGGGCTGTGGCCTCCCAGGTGCAGGCATGATTGATACTGGAGATGATGCCGTTGATTCGAAGCCGATTGTGCAAGATAACTGGCTGTTGGCTGTCCTCCAAAGGTTTCACAAGGTTCCTTGCTTCGAATATCCGGGGAAGCAGGAACACAGACACTGGCTGCAGAGCTTTTTAGCACGCCGCCTCTTGGTTTGTCGATGGCAAGTTGGCAAGCTACAAGTCACCAAATCGATCTCTCCTGCGACATAACTAACGGCTTGTTATTATTGCTGCCTTGCCCGGCCTAGCTAGCCTCACTAATCTCATTCTTAGGGCTCATTGAACCGGCTCCTTGGTGCCAGCGCATCAATAGGAGCCTCAAACACCGACATCCGTTGCAATTTACAGGCCCGTTGGCTCTTTGATTTTCACAAAAACTACAATTTTTTTTTTCCTTTTTTCTTTTTTTTTTTTTATAAAAAAAAAATGAAATACTTGACGTGTCGTTTTCTTCCCTTTGTACTACGGTCTGTGTGCTACGGTCAGTGTTATCAGTGCGCAGATTGCCAGAGCTTAGTGCTAATTGGCAACAATGAGAGTTCCTGTGAGAAATTCCCCAGATTTTCCTATTATCTGAATTCTCGTATTCGATTGCCCCCAGCATTTCCAGCTGTGATGGTAGTGGTCTGAAGAGGTAAATTTCTGACACTGTCATACAGCTGATCCCCCCAATGCCAATACAGAAGATGGGATGAAATATGGGGGTTGAGATTCACATCACATCCATGAATGTGGAATCCTCGTGCGAGTGCGGGCAACCTCTGGGACATGTCTTGTCCCATACTTTCGAGATTATATTATTGTTCATCATTTCCTTGAACTCACTTGCTTAGCTCTTACTCGAGAGTTGAGACGAAACCCGAATGGGTGGGTTCTCGAACTCGCTAGTCATTACGGAGTATTCATGGTAGTGTAATGAAATCTCAGCTTCCCCAGATGGAGAGATTCAAGGCCTGAGTGGCTTTGTGGGGATGGCCAGCTAGAGGTTTCAGAGGTTTCAGAGGTTTACAAGTAAATATTATCATTAATTAAAAAATGAAAATGAAAAAAAAAAAAAGGAAGAAAAAAAGGAAAAAGAAAGAAAAATATTTTCTTATTAAGAGGGAATAGGTGCACCCCTTTCTTTTGCCAGACTGCAGTGTCAAAAACTAGCAAAATCCAAATGCCAGCTTGAACAAGCAAGCTGATCATCAATTCCCGAGATCAACGCAACCTTATAAATTTTCCATCAGCCCACAATCCAACCTCCAACAAACATCCAACAAACCCCACACAAAAATGTAACAGTCCAATTCTACGCTTCAGGCCTCCTGGTCTCAAAATTTCTACAAAAAGTCAGGGAACAGTGAAGGAGCCAATGACAGCCATTCCGGCTTCTTTTTGTATCCAGCTTAGTCAGGCCAACAGCTGCCGATCGGACTCCAATCCCCTGCTAACTCTGCTCGAGCTGTGTGCTAAAGGGGTTTCTAGAAAGTCTGCGGGAATTGCCTCCACTTCCTTCAATTGATCCTTGCATCGTCTGTGGGAGGAAAGGCGAGTTTCTTCACCTCATGATTAATATTTCGATATGACAACTGACTTGACAGATACGGCTAAGTACGCGAGATGTGCGGATACGGATACGGATGCACTGCTGTCGTTTGTGCGGGACGGGACGGGAGATCGTTTGCTATATATACCCTTGTTGATGAATCGCGGTTTTGGCATCCAATTTATGCTCCGAATGGCAACTTGCTGAACTTTCCTTCTCCTTTGTTTATGTGAAAGGGATTCAATCTCTCCTTTCTGAGGGCTACAGAATGATAAAATACCACGGCCCATGTGAAATCGTCAGTGGACTGGTATATTTTGTCTATTCGCGTGTATGTCTACCTGTGAGGTGTCTTTGCTAGACAAACCCTTGGAACAATTTTCAAATTATCCGCGGATCATATCCGCATCTATCTCTCTAGAGAGACTTCCGCGCTTCTTTTTACCCCCTCCTCAAAGTCCATCGACGGAATCCCCAAACTCCGTCGCCACACCTATGCCCAGCGTCATGCCAAACCATTCTCCCAAATACCAACCGGATAGACCTGGCACCTCCTTCCCTCAAAGCCTCTTCCTTCCACGTTTGCCTCTGTCATAACATGCTATACTCTTAATTCAACCTTGTTAAAATCTCATCTCATCGCAACAGCTCTACTGACGCATCTTGTCAGTTAGCTATAGTGGAATTTCCTCCATTTTCACATTTTAAATGCTTTGAAGCCATGCCCATTTGCTGCACTCCCCGCCTTTCTATACAAATCATTGATGATAATGAAAGAAAGAGCAGAAAGGAAGCATGACGCCACTTGTGTTAGGTATCTTGCATATGAGCCAGCCACATATACTAGATTGCATACCTTTATACGCTCATGCAGAACGGGCTGCAGTTTCGCGTTAGGCTATTTCAGTGTGGTTTTACGGGACCCCGTGTGCACCCAAGAGGGAGATGGAATGTGCATCATACACCCTCTTCTTCCCCTATAGGAGTCGAAGATTTCTGCCTACCTTCCCGACCCGGAAATGAACCCCGCGAGGCCAACCTACCCTGGCATGTTCCAATCATAAACCTGTCCTGAGCTGCAGCGGCGTAGTGGTCATAGGCCTTTTTTTTTTCATTCCCCCAGATTCCACATCTTCTGCCGAGAATCCCATGCAGATCTATATCCCCCTGTATATGCCGTTTGGGAGCTTTCTAAGGGTGAGGTCGGCCAATTGGAATGCCACTCCATTCTCATACTTGAACGCCCCAACTTGATCTCTCAACCTCAGCCAGCGACATTTTTGGTTCCAGCATCGGAAATATTTCCCCTTAATTTTCACGCCTTTACCCATCTACGCAGTGGCATAGTTGATCTATTCATGTGTATATGTATAAACAGTTTCGCGCACGGATAAGTATAGTTCGTTCTCTCAGTTAAGCAACCTTTGCAATCGATCAAGCTTGCCAATCTTTCAAAAGAATCTTCCAAATCCCCTCCACGTCTATATTCTCTAGGAATACAAGCATGCAAAGCGTGCATGCAATGTGCATTCCCGTGCATATGCAAGGATCCTGATAAAAAAAAATTTTTCCTTTTTTCCCTGCTCTAAACTAATGTGTCAGCGAAGCCCCCCACCAGGACCAACGATATCCGTTTCTTATTTTTATTCTCATCGATGACGGAATAATCTTAGAAATTGTCCAATGCAAAGCGGCGACACATAACATCCTTCAAGCAGCTATGTGGGCATATAGCCTCAAGAAGAAGGAGAAGTGAGCACGAGATGGAACCTGGTGTAGAGATGTAGCATCGAGATCTCTGACCGCTCCCCTTTTTCATCTAGCAAATGCTCTCTCTCCTATCCTAGCTTGTAGATGTCATCTACTTACTGATGAAGAACCTTGATGAATCTGTGGAAACGATACCGATGACTCATATATATGAATGACCATTAGACAACTAATGTTATTGGAAAAAATGAGGGCACTGAGTAGTGAGGCGCAAATAGCCAGTCTGGGTAGAGAGCCTGGAATGGAGGCCTGGAGGAACAGGGGCACAGGGATAACTAGAACACACACTGGGGAATTGGGGGTCTAACAGTTAGATAGTAACTGGGAACCGGGAAGCGCAAGGGAGTCTTGGTGCGGCTTTACCCACATTAACCCGAAGGTGGACGAGATGAACGGGGGCCCAAAACAACTGGGTTTAATTGACTTCTGATACGGTGGGCGCCTGGAGAAGTGGATTCTTAGGGATGATGATTTCCAATTAGACAAGGTGGCGGTGGGAACCCCCATGATCCATGTGTAGGTAGGTCTTTTGCAGTTTCCGGTGGTTGGGTTTAGTTTTACTTTTTTTGATTTTTGGTTTGTTTCCGGGCTGTTCAGGAGGTGAGCTTCGGTGGAGGATATGATAGGGGGTATGAAAAGATATTGATATCATGATATATATATATCTCTATCTCTATATCTATATTGTAGGTTCTCTATATCTTCAACTACATCCACAGCATTTGCTTCACTTCACAACTTTTTTTTAATCTCAGGACAACTGAGAATTTAATTTATATGTTATTTTTTTTTTTCCCCTCCTGCCCCATGGTAACTCCCTGTCGTTCATGGCAAGGGGGAGGTACTGTTTTCTTTTCCAGTTATACCCCTTCGAATGAACCATTGCTCCAATTACGTCACACAAACGTTGACATAAGCCTAGGATTAAAGCAGAATTCGACAGCAATGTTTAAATCCATGGGATCATACCGTGTCATTCATTATGGCACAATTTTCATGATTTTTTCCTCATCATGTACTAATTCTGATTCCGTCTAAACAGGAACATTAGGGGAGGGGGGAAGAAAGAACCCTTGTTATTTCCGTTCCCCGCAACACAGCAAAAAAGGCATCATCATGTAGTCGAATGGACTGTGCCTAAACCATTTCAAAACATCATCTGCTGTTAACGAATTTTTTAAATACGCCGACTCGAATTCCCAAATTGCACTCAACTACTATTCCAATCTTATCCAGCACAGGAACTATATATACCCAACCAGTCTCAACAGAAGCAATTCCCTATAACCCCATCACTCCGACACTCGGATCCAGTCCAATACCAAAAACGAGTACAAAATGTTCCTGAGCAAAGTTTACTTCACAATCCCGTCCGACGTTTTCTCCGTACAGAAAGTACAATATTACAGCCAATCCACCTCAAAATAAACCTTCTAAATAAGAGAGCTAAGATATTTATAGCCGCCCAATCACAGCCCAAGCGCTCTCCCGTTCCAGCCCAAAACCCCACATGGGCCTGGCGGTGGGGACGGTTACGTAATCTGGAGCCAGAAACGCCTCGGCGGCCTCTCAAGTGCTTCTTCTTTCCCCCCGCAAGCTCAAACAAGTGGGCGTTCAGCTTTCTCTCTTGTTTTTCGGGGTCTAGGCCTCCAAAGCTCCCCGGTTTGTGCGGCCGGGTTTGTGTCGATCAATGGGCTGGGTATTCATTCACTGAGGAATATCGGTGTGGAATAACTGGGCACTTGGTTAGGCTGGGCCGCAGCCAAGCCAAACTGCCAGTCACGTGCAGAGGGGGAACCTTGGGAAAGCTGGAATGGATGCTTGTTAGGAAGGAGATTACTTACCCTAGGGGCACGTATCCGTGGAATCGTTGGATACATTGGATGGGGATCAATGGATAGATTCGTTGGATGGATAGATGGATGGATTGGGCGGATTGGGCCTCCCGTTTGTTTGACCTGGGTTTGGTTGTTTCTGTATTTTCTTTTTTTAATTTGATCTCGTGGTCTGCAGAGATCTGATCGAGTTTAAAGAGCGATCGGTTGGCGGGATTTAGTTTCCTATTTGTGTGCTTGCTAGTTGCTTGTATGGAAGTACTTATACAGTATGGATTTTGTTTGAATAATGATTGCGATAGAGAAGAGCGGGAGAGTGAGTGATGCCTCCGGAAGGTTTTGATAGATAAGCCCGGCCTGAGGACTAACTAGTTCGTTATAAGGTTCGTATAGCTGAGGTTTTCTCAGTCCGGGAGACCATAAACGATTATCGTGTTAATTCAATTGAACCTGCAATTAGCTGTTGAATGAATATTATATTTCCCGCTGAGAAAAGAGAAGATGAATAGAGATATCCCTGGAATATCTTCTTTTTTTGTCTTTGCACGGGGTGGGAATGATCCATTGAACTTGACCCTGAATTTTACGGTATTCTCAGTTTAACCATATGTATTATACGCATACCGTACCGTATGTACCGTGCGTCTGCGCCAGGTTTCGGCAAGGAATAAAATAATTCCCTCAGCCCTTTGCCCCACCACAACCATGAACCGATGCTTTCCGCGTTGTTGGGAGAGCCACACTTCCACCTCTGATTGGCCCAAAGCTGCGGTGTGTATTGTCACGGCCTTTCCAAGGTTTTTTTCACCGTGCCCCCTTTGTTCCTTGCAGATATCTGTCTTGGGCTCTTGCACTGAAGGGTGTGGATGAATTTCAATACGTATGCTCCGCCTGAGCATGGCTTGCCGCGTGGGGAGGAGGGGAGGAGGGGAGGAGGAGGGGGGACGTTGGTCTTTAAGTGTTTGAGGGTGTAATCACCTGTACCGTACCTTGCGACAAAAGACGCTCACCCCGTACGGAGTTACCCCATACATATATTATATTAACCTACTTGTATAGACTTCAGGCGGTTCCTTAGTTCCTCTGACACTCTGGGTGACGTTGCCCAACGGCTTATCTTATATAAGGCAAAAACTTCCGCCTGTCTTTGAATGGGCTTTTTTAAATTTGGAAAACTCCCTTAGTTTACTTTTTCTGATCATATATTCTCATGGTCTTGAACATTGACACATGAACAGATCAAGATTCCCGACCTTCTGAATTTCCTCTCTACTCTGCTCCATGGCAGTTGCTCCCTTCGCTCCCTGCTGTTCCTGTTCTCCAGTTTAAGCGTCCCTCTTAGCTATTCCTATTATATCCTCCTCCCTCTCAGCTTGAATTCCCCACCGGGCTTGTTCCCAGCTTCGCTGATCTGCTGCGAGAACCTCCCCCGCAAACACCTCCCCCACAAACCAACCCACACACACAAACACACACACACACACACACACACACACACACACAACATCCCTATCCATTCATCCCTGAATCTCCAAGACTGTACTCTGCTGTACAATTACAGTACAATCGCTACCTCTCATGCCCAATCGCTGTATTCCACCAGTCTTGGAACTGAATTGAAATTAGAGCGCCAGACCTCCCAAAACCCCCTAAACGAAGTCCCATGTCCGGTCCGCATAACATAAAAACCATGACTCCCCAAGGCGTAACCATCAACCCCGCCTCCACCTCTAACATGGAGCCGGCCGCGGCCACAGACAACTCAGTGCCGAAGCTCGTAGCCAACGGCCTGAGCAGCACCCATTTCTCCATGTCGACTAGACCAGGTCTCAGCCCCTTCTCCTCCAAGGAAGGGTCTGGCACTGGAACCCCGACCACCGGCTTCCAGAGGCCCCCCCTTATCAATAAGCAGCTGGAGATGGTGATTCGCACCCCGGGGCGTCAGCCGTCGCCTCAGCCGACACATCTGGGTATCCCCGGTGGCACGCATCGTGTGCTGTCCGAGGAGGGGCCGGGGTATGTTGCGGCGAAGTTCGAGGGGAAGAAGAAGCAGATGGAGGCTGGTGAGTGGGATTTTTCTTTCTTTCTTTCTTTCTTTCTCTTTTCTTTTTACTTTGGTTGCTGTTTCTGTGGTTTCTACTCCGTATCGGTCTCAAGTGACTAACATCTAGTAACTCTACAGTTATGGATGAGCTTGAGGAAAAGGGATTCATCCCCTCAGAGTTTGTCCCGTCAGAAACCAATTGGTTTTACAACATGCTTGGCATTGACGACATGTACTTCCAGACTGAGTCGGTCGACGCGATCGTCAGTCACATCCTGTCACTCTATGCTGCCAAGGTTGCGGCATATGCCCGGGATGATAAGCGTCTAGAGATACGATTGGACAAGGAAGCTCCTGATCATGCCGTGTACATCGACACTAGCAAGCCAGGGATCAGTGCTTTCGATGGTCCTCGCTACGAGCAGCGCATCGACGAGAAATACATCAACGGCTGCACCCCTAAAAATGCGTATCGCGTCGAAACGTTCCGCTCTGCTAGTTCCTTACCAGATAACCATGAGCAGCAGCTTCGTTGCTACTTCGTCTACAAATGTCACTTCAACGAGCCCCATCCAGACCCGGAAGAGACCAACATTGAAATTGTTGGAGAGAAGCGCTTCTTGCAAAAGGCCACCGCGAACACGAAGGCCATCTACCAGGAAATCATCATCAATGCTGTTGCACGTTCGGGTCCTGTTATCGAAATGTTTGAAATTGAAGGCTCTCGCGAGAAGAGACTGGTTATTGCTTATCGCCAGGGATCCGCTATGGGCATGTTCAGCGCGCTTTCTGATCTCTACCATTACTACCGCCTGACAAGCTCACGGAAGTATCTCGAAAACTTCTCCAACGGCATCACTGTGGTATCCCTCTATCTCAAGCCAATGGCAGGTGCTGAAATCTCTGGGAAACATCCACCCATCGAAGCTGCTATTCACCAAATCATGAAGGAGATTTCTCTGCTCTACTGCATCCCTCAAAACAAATTTCAGGGCCACTTTGCCAGCGGCCTTCTCAGCTTACAGGAGACCATCTACGCTCACTGCGTCTGGGTGTTTGTGCAACAGTTCCTGAACCGCCTGGGATCCGAATATACATCCCTCACCGCAATCCTCGACTCGAGCAATAGCTCCCATGCAGAACTCCTGGCAAAGATCAAGAAGAGACTCCGTACCGAAACTTTCACGTCGGACTATATCCTTGAAATCATCAACAAGTATCCCCAGCTCATCCACAAGCTTTATCTTGATTTCGCACAGACCCATTACGTTCAGATGGTGGAGGGTGTCCCCGATGACTTCCTGCCAACGCTGAGTTACCTGCGATTGCAAGTCGATGAACCCCTGGATCAAGAGGGACTTGACAAGCTCGTCTCCAAGACAGTCGTCAGCGAGAATGACGAGATGGTCATGAACTCATTCCGCATCTTCAACAATGCAGTCCTCAAAACCAACTTCTACACCCCTACGAAAGTTGCCCTGAGCTTCCGGCTCGCAGCAGACTTCCTGCCGGAACACGAGTATCCCCAGCGCCTGTATGGAATGTTCCTGGTCATCAGCTCTGAGTTCCGCGGTTTCCACCTGCGCTTCCGTGACATCGCGCGTGGAGGTATCCGAATCGTGAAGAGTCGTGACAAGGAAGCGTACGCTATCAATGCTCGATCGCTCTTCGACGAAAATTACAACCTGGCCAATACCCAGCAGCGCAAAAATAAGGATATCCCAGAAGGAGGCGCCAAGGGCGTCATCTTGCTCGATGTCAATCACCAGAATAAAGCTAGAGTTGCGTTTGAGAAGTACATCGATAGTATCCTCGACCTTCTCTTACCACCGGCTAGTCCTGGCATCAAAGACCCCATTGTCGACTTGCACGGACAGGATGAAATCCTCTTCATGGGCCCCGATGAGAATACGGCAGATCTGGTCAACTGGGCTACAGAGCATGCTCGCAAGCGCGGTGCGCCTTGGTGGAAGTCCTTCTTCACGGGCAAGAGTCCCAAGCTGGGTGGTATCCCCCACGACAGATATGGCATGACCACTCTATCTGTCCGCCAGTATGTGCTTGGCATCTACCGCAAGCTAGGGATCGACCCATCAACCGTTCGAAAGATGCAAACCGGTGGTCCGGACGGTGACTTGGGCTCCAACGAGATCCTCTTAGGTAACGAGAAATACTGCGCTATCGTTGATGGGTCCGGAGTCATTGTCGATCCGCAGGGTCTAGATCACGATGAACTAGTCAGACTAGCAAAGAAGCGCGCCATGATCGTTGAATTCGACAAATCCAAGCTGTCACCTGAGGGTTACCGTGTTCTCGTCGACGAGAGCAACGTCGTTCTACCCAGCGGTGAGGTGGTGCACAACGGCACCGTATTCCGCAATACTTTCCACTTGCGCGAGGGGCGGTCGTTTGACATGTTCGTTCCCTGCGGCGGGAGACCAGAGTCCATCGATCTTAGTAACGTGTCCAGATTGATCGAGAATGGCAAGACGACTATCCCGTACATCGTCGAGGGTGCCAACCTCTTCCTGACACAGGATAGCAAGCTCCGTCTCGAGAAAGCGGGGTGCGTGATCTTCAAAGACGCCTCCGTCAACAAGGGCGGTGTCACCTCTTCTTCGCTCGAGGTCCTCGCTTCCCTCTCCTTCGACGACAAGGGTTTCGAAGAAAACATGTGCGTGCGCGAGGATGGGACCATTCCGAATTTCTACGTCGAGTATGTGCGCGAGGTGCAGGAGATTATTCAGCGCAATGCGCGGTTGGAGTTTGAGGCTATCTGGCGCGAGCATGAGGAGACGGGGATGCCTAGGAGCATGCTTAGTGACAAGCTTAGTATCGCTATTACAAAGTTGGATGAGGAGTTGCAGAAGACGCAGTTGTGGGAGGATCGGGAGCTGAGGAAGGCTGTGCTTAGGGATGCGTTGCCTAAGCTGCTTTTGGAAAAGATTGGGTTGGAGACCATTTTGGAGAGGGTGGGTGTTTTTTTTTATATCCTTTTTATATCTTTCTTGGCCATTGGATAACG
Organism: Paracoccidioides brasiliensis; assembly: GCF_000150735.1. Classification (NCBI taxonomy): domain Eukaryota; kingdom Fungi; phylum Ascomycota; class Eurotiomycetes; order Onygenales; family Ajellomycetaceae; genus Paracoccidioides; species Paracoccidioides brasiliensis. The sequence continues at coordinate 996,909 of NW_011371361.1, forward strand.
CTGTGTTTTATGAACGTATGTAATATTCGACTAACATGAGGTTCACCCCCAGGTCCCCATCAGTTACTTGCGCTCCATCTTCGGAAGCTACCTTGCCAGCCGCTTCGTTTACGAGTACGGCAGCAGCCCGAGCCAGTTTTCATTCTTCGATTTGTATGTATTGGGACCACATCTCACCACCACCACCACCACCACAAACAGTGCTCAACCCTGATTCAGTTTCTTCTTAAGACCATTAGCTAACCAAACCACCTAAAACAGCATGAGCAAGAGATCAGCGAAACTCCTAGAGGAGAAACAGAAGCAATGAATTCATACATAACGTCCAAAATTTTTACTTAAAGGTGACGGGTAAAAATAAAAACACACTGGGTTTTACAAAAAAAAAAATTTAAGAAAAATAAGAAAAAAAAATAGAAAACAAAATAGAAAAAATTAGAAAAAAAAAAATAAGAGGAAGAAGGCCAGACTGCTTCTGATGTGTTTTAAACTACAACTGGTGTTTTAATTAGCTAGCTCTCTTACTTTCCCCTTTTCCCCCCTTTCATGTTCATTTTTATTTCCTTCAATTAAGACCTTGTACTATCTTAATTTTCTCTCTCTTTTCTTGCCTGTGTTCTAGCATCCCCATTTACGCCCTTCCCACTCCTTTCTTTTTTAGTATTTTGTCTGTTCCCCGGCTCCTTGGTCTATTCACCTCTAACCCCTCGCCTCCGCCGTCCGTCCTAACCCATCATATCTCGGTTTCAGTTTCAGTTTTTCATTTTTCGCTCTCTTGCGTCATTGGGGAACAGCATTACAACCAAAAAGCACATGAGGATGATGATGATGATGACGATTAGCTATATGCTCTTTGCTAATGTGGTGTAGTAGTAATTCCGATAAGGAGGATGACAGTGGAGTGGATGTCTGTATACAGTTACGATGTAGTGTTAAAAAACGAAAATGATGTGTTTTTAATTGTATAGACATGTCTTTTACATCTCGCTACCATGGGATGGATATGTTGATTGATTGTTCCTCTGATCTCTTTTCGGAAATAAGAGTTCTATAATCATTCCATACTAAAAACTTGCTAAAAGGAGATGAGAAAACCACAACTGCATTGTTCGGTAAATGCGGTCGAGCTTGAAGATACCAAAAAAGGAGGCTTAGAAGCTGGGGAACTGGAATAGCATTTTAAAGGGGTCTTGTACTGTGTATTGTGTACATGTACATGGGAGAACCCCTTCTATTGTTGAAGTGTTGGTTTCAACGAGATGTGTCCTCGGAGTCCGTAGCAAGTCACCTTCGTTGGGGCGGGGCGGAGTGGAGCATGGCGGGGCCCCTTTGTGCACTATCCGAATTTTTAATCAATGGAGCTGCCCTGTAACTAATCTTTACGGGCTCTGTTACTGACAAGTTATGAACTTTGTGTCCAATCGTTTCCTTTCTGTAAATCCCTCTTCTCGTTTCTTTCCTATTGTGTTTCTATTGTTCATGGAAATAGGCGTCTATCACATAGCTAACTAACGTTAATCCACATTCGAAAATCACCACCATACCCCCACCTAGCTAGATTTTAATTCAAATTATCTACACTCAACCATCCTTGATTAAATTACAATTACACTAGGTTCAAGGGCACCTTATTCTTGTATATCTGAGAGAACCGCAATTGCCGCAGCCTTATAGGGCTCATAAGTGTGGTAGAGACTCGGAGCATGGGGGGCTATGGAGGTTGAATGACAGGCTATTCAACAGGTTCAGTGGGTGAAATAATAAGATCCTGAGCTTCTCCTCTAGTTAGACCTTTCTGCGCATTGAATTCTGCAGACAGATCTCTTGTGTTTGTGCTTCGTAGTTCATTAAAATTACATCAAGTTTTTAGTTATATAAACGTATATCAATTCAATTTTCTAATGATTCTGATTTTGAAAAAAAATTATATATTGTAATAGACTAATGTCTAGATGATAATCTTTCAATAATCAAAATTCCTCACTCCTAGTTAGTTTATTATTTTTCTTCTGATCTAATCTGTTTAAAACTTTGCACTCATTTTTATAGCTTTTATTGGTCTTTTCTTCTTTTAACAAATTTGTCTTTTTGTTCTATAAGAAAGTGCTAGAGCTGTTTCAGTAGCACATCTATTATTATAAATTTACTACAACCAATATGAGTTTATTTTTTTACTTTTATTCAATCTGAAGACTATTAACTTTACCAATGAAATACCTAAGAAGTGTGATACTACTCATAGCTCAATATAATCAGTAGAGAATATTGAAAGTAAGCTAAAGCTTTTATGACAATAAAGATTAACTAGTTAGTTAATATAAATGAATATATATATATAGAAGTTCAGTCTTATAATAAAGTTGAAAATAAAGTTTAATTAGGTCTTAAGAATATATGAACATATTAAACTTTTTTGAACACTTAACTATATCATGTGCTTTTTTGGCTCATTGCATGGCAGGAAGGGGAAAAGAGCTTCTGATTAGCGGACAGATTCACGGCTGTCAAGTCCGTAGTAAGTCATTCAGCATATATATGCATAATTTCCTTAAGGCCATGGGGCTGACGTTGGAGGGCAGTATCCCAAACAGAAAACAAACATGTAAAATCGACACGGGCTGGGGGAGATGAACAAAAACCCGATTGGTCTGCTGTCACATAGGTAATCAATTGACTGATTTGTATTTATTTTTGTTCTCTAGAACTCAAGCAAAAAAAAAAAAAAAAGAAAACAACCATTCATAAAATGATCCGGACGAGACATTAAAAAAGGGGACAGAGAACGGGAAAGAGGAAGGTGATAGATAGGGATGAAAAAGAATCCCAACAAGTCGACAAAATATTCCACAGCCATTTCTCTCATATATCGAAATCCCCTTGAGTCATCATAGTTGCGGTTTTCTGAAAATTATATCTTCGTTCCCTCCATGGCTTTGTCTCGTTCTGTGGCACCTTTCTGTGCTCCCTTGTTAAATGATAGCGACGGGGTGTTGCAGAGATTTAAAAACATTTAGACATTTTTTACTAGGTTCGTATGGTTCGTAGGAGTGAACTGTTTTCGATATACGTGTGCGGGCGGAATAGATGCGATTTACTGGGAGCAAGGGTAGGAGAAGATTTCACCGGAACTAATTATATTGGTTAGCTTCGTGTCTTTTTCCTTGAGTGCAATTTAACATGTCCGTCTTTCGAGAGGTGACTTCGTATAGATTTGGCTTGTTCGCACAATGCGGTTGGAGCGGATGGGTCCGTGATCCATTTATCCATATACATATATGTATGTATGTGGGTGTGGGATAATTACCTTGATGAAGCCAATATCGGAAGCCTTCTCACGGAAGCACTGCATATCACAGAAAGAAAGAACGTTAGCAAACCAGATTCCCAGTTCAGCACTGCCTCTCTCTCTCTCGTCTTCAAATAGAAAAATTTCATGATCGGGAACCATGATTTCCTTACCTGACGGCAGACAAGCAGACCATACTTGCGGATCAGACCGGCCTTGTGTGCGCAGACACGGCTACATCGAAGAAATTCCAATAATCAGCGAACCACTCTCTAACCCCCCATGTGTTTTCCATCCTGCATGTCCAATATTCCACGTTTCCCTTTCTCCGTCCGTATCTCTCTTTTTAATACCATCTATTTTCCATTTCCAATTCATCTTTTTCCCCGCCTCTTCCTCATCTTCCTCCTCCCATGGGCAGATGTTGAAGTTTAAGATACTTACCACTGGCGGCTTCCCTTGCCGTAGGTCCTGGGACGACTGTAGTAAACGGACTCGTGAGTCATCTTGGCGATCGAGCAGAAGAGATGGAAGGAGCTGGTGGTTTTGTCGGGCTCGGAATCGTCGCCGTCGTTGTCGAGGAAGTGCTTGAGCTACAGTGGAGATAATATTTGTGGTTAATTTGCGATTTCTGTGTGTCTTTCGCTGGAGGATTACATAAGGGATTTGGCGGGTTGTTGAGTGGTTGAAAAGGTTTAGCGAAGACTAAACCATTTTGGGATATCTGAAATATATATATATATATATATCACGTGACTATGCAGTTTGATTGGGCGAAGAGGCGGGCTGCTGGCCGGGGTCAGAGCCTCATTTTTGGGGAAAGTTCACTTTGAAGATTGCTCCGATTGAAAATGGCTAATTGTGAATAAAATCCATATCAGGAATATGTTAGTTGTGAGCAGATCTGTCTGTTCTTCTCTTCGGGGCTCTGCGTCTCTTGAAGGAATTAGGGTTTATGCCCTATCTTGCGGTGGAGAATTGCCTAAAACGGAAATCAGCTTGTGCCAGTGGGCCTTGTGTCGTTTTCGTTCTGCTAAATTTTCTTCGTTAAATATTCTTTGCAAAGGTACCGGATGCTGCCGGGGGGGTTGTTTGATGATCGCATCAACCGGGCAAATCGAGATATTCCCAGGGACGGAGTTGGAAATACTTTAGTTTTCCAGCTATTATCAGAACCGTTAACCAACCCAACCGCCGTGACATGAGAAATTCCAGCCTGTGGAAAAGATGGACATCTCTGTGAGATGGCAGGGTTAACCCAGAAGCTACATAGGATTCAGGATCATGTTCGTATTCATGGGAGTATTGAGCTGCTGGTATTATTGCGGTTTTTTATCTGTTTTTGGTTGTGACGAGGGGAAGGACTTTTGCCTCTCGAACTGCAACATTAGCATCCCTAATCAGTGCATGGATAAGCTTTCTTCCCATTGAAACACTCCGGCTTAGTTATTTCCGTAGTACAAGGACCTTTGTTTTCCCGTAACAGCTTGGTTAATCGTCTCAGCTCCTTAACTACTGTCGAAAGAGTCGTTGAAGCGGGTGGTTTCATCTGGAGAAATATATAAGTTGCTCTTCCATATGCCACAAAGCGTTGCAGCCATCTGGTTAATCTCTCCCACAAAAATAGAATGAATGTCGTGGTGCATCAACCGGGAGGGTCACGACGCTCAGTCAGACTTATCGAAGCCTGGAAGATCCCTGAATATAGGGGGAACCTTAAGCTGGAAATGCCGCCTATTTTAACCGTAACGTCCTGTGTGCTGCAGGCTCTCACGTCCAATGCCCTTGGCTAGCCATTATTCATTGAATTCTCGACTATGCCGAGTTGTATTCAACCCAAACGCGGGAGAAAATATGTTGGATGAAAAAGGATCCCGCTGCAAAGGGAATGGCAGCACCAACTGCAACTAAAAAGAAGTCATTTTGGGAATGGATGTGAATGGAGGGGAAAAATATGAGTACATATTTACCCCAAAACAACCGAAAAACAAATCCCCATAATTTCCTTGGTGGTCATGGGGAAGACCAGTTCTCTCGGGCTTCAGTCGCTGTGCCACGGGAAAAGTTGGTTGGAGTGTTGTTGGCTATTTTTTTGTTTTTCATTATTATTAACTATTTCAAGCCCCTGAATAGCCTTGAAATGTTTCCAGCAGCTGAAACCCTTGATTGAACAGCAGCGCATTTTCTTTTCTTCCGTAAACCTCCAACCCCCCTCTGCACGTTCCTCAACTCTTTCAACATCAACCACACACTCTTGCTGCTCTGTATTTCACATCTATTTCCGAGGATCTACGAGTGCGAACATTTGATTCATCTCCTCCTAGCAAATTTGTGACAAATCGATAGTTTATTCCACGAAATCCATCAAGGTAAGAGGCGACTTTTTCCGTGTTATGATGCTTAGTCCTTGACAATTGCGCTGTTGTTTCTTTGATTGCGCTGCATCCCACCGCAAACGATGTTAAAACTACCTGCCTCCATCACTTCCTGTAACACACTCTATGCTCATAGTCTTGTTTTCTTTCTGTCATTTTTCACGACTTTCCTCAAATTTCTTTTGAAAGGATTGTACAAAGATTTTTTGTCGCATTTTGTAAGCTTTTCACGTGCAAAGGTATGTTGTGTTGTTGTTCCTCGTTCTCCGCATATGCCACACCTGCGACCCCAGTGGTGTGTGTATATTTCTTTTATTCAATTAATCTTTCTCTACAAACCTCTACTCAGTTTACCTTCCTAATTATTTCAAGACTCAGTTCTAACCAAGCATCATAGACAAACTTCAATTTTCAATCATATACTTTACCACGACAGAAGTCAATATCGTGACGTGAAGTCAGAAGTCAGTATTCATATCGCCGAAGAGAACTTTCATTCAAGCCCTAACAACAATCACTCAACCTGCGTCTCTCAACCTTCTAACAAAGGAGACAGAAAACCTAAACAGCCAAACTAAAATAATAATGGCAGTTACACGTGGCGCAACCGGAAATGCGCGTCCCCGCGTCATCGAGCCAATTCCCACCTCCCCTGCTATTAAGAAGCGTCGCAACACCAGCAGCAACACTGCAGCAAAGCAAAAGGCTGGCAACGAGACGAAGCCAAAGGCGACATCAACGTCTTCCGGTGCTAAGCGTGGCCCAAAGCCCAAGGCCTCTGCTTCAGCGGGCGTCACCAAGAGAGCAGCCATGCCCACCACTGCGAAGCCCAAGGCTGCAGGCGGAGCGGCGAAACCTGGCAGAAGGCCAAAGGATCCCACAGCCACGACGAAAAAAGGAGTGAAAGCGACTAAGAAGGAGAATGCTTTGAATGCGGCTGTTGAGTCTGCTGTTGGCTCTGGGAACGATGCTGCTATTGCTCCCACAACCGCGCCCGCGCCGGCTGCCGCTGAAGTGATGGCAAATTAGAATCCACGGCTGTTGTTTCTTGGCATCTGAGACTGGGAGGACGAGAGAGCAAGGACTTCCTGTACGGGGAAGATGTAATGGACGACTCCTGGTCGGGTTTCTGTGGTGTTGTCTTTCTTGCGCTTTATCCTTTTATCTGCTTTGAATCTTTTTACATTGGTCCCATGTTTCACTGAAATTATTTGTGGTGGAATCTTCCCAATCCCTTGTTCTACCTCCGTTTTTCTTTCTTCCTCTGGGTTTGTTGTTTTTGTCTCTTGAAGCAAAATGTATATTTTACTGTGGCGTGGTGTGTGCGAGGTTTATCGTAATGGGAAATGCGTGTTTTAACTTGATTATGTTTTGCTGGAGATATCCCCACGGGTTTAGTGTTTGTATATGCGTGCTATCAGCTCCAAACTGAAGTGATAATGGTTACCCTTAATGAGCCTTTTTTCGACGTCATCCTTCCCACCTTTGTTTTTCTGCTTCCTCAAACAATTCATGTATTTGGTGAAGCGGATTATAAATTGTCGCAGCTGTAACTAACTGGGCCTCGTTTTTACGGCCCTGGAAGCTGATTCGTTGTTGGAAGCAAATGCATTTACAATCTCCATTGGACTCCTCAGCGCTTCCAGGTTTATTGTGCTGTGTGTTATTTGTTTCACTTGATTGTCCTTTCAGAGGCTGGAAACTGTGTTTTTTGGGGTTGTGGATATGGAAAGGGGGCTCTTAAGGGAGGTAGAGGAGACGGGACAAGGGACGAAGGGAGAGGGAATGGGGGGAAAGAGAAAAGGCTTTAAAATTATATATATATATATATATATATACGCTCTTGAAAGCGATTGAGTTATCAGGAAAAACATATACCAATCTTCGATAAGAGATTTATTATATTTAGCTAATCAGTTTAGCTTATACATTTCCTCCGCCTAATCATCATAACTAGTTCATGCGTAAAACCTATCCTCAATATTCCATGCAAAAATGATAGAGACATCTACCTACATAATATACAAAACAAATCAATAAACACGCATGCCCATTTCAAATAAGGCAGGGAGAATGTCAACATCCCAAAATATGCGGCATTTCATTACGGATGTAGAGGTACATGTACAGTACAGCTCTACCAACCCATGAGCACTAGGACAATAGTACAGCGGCACACAAGATACAGGCAGAACCCGACAATCAAATCTCCAGACTGGAACGAGCTCTCTTGTTTCCGTTATTTCTTCTCTTCTACTGCACTACTGCACTTAAGATTTTTATCCTTGACCTTCATCGGATAAAACGAACGAGCGAATTCCATCGTCTTCATCCGTGATCGTAGGTTTCTTTTCAAGTTCAGTCCACAGGTGTGGATAGGTGACCCTGGCCCATGACTCGGCTTGGTCGCGCCATTTTTGTGTCGGGAGAGAGTTATAGAGTATCCCAATGCTGTTGAGGGTAAAGTGAGGGAAAACATGGTTAGCTAAAACAGTAATTTGTAAATGTAAAAGATAAGGTTGGGATGGGATCTTATTGGGAGGGATGTTATTGGGGAAAATTAGTAACGCACGTATACTCCGTAGGGTGATTTTCAGTTTCTGAATACATTGCATTGATAGTGTCCGCAGCACGCTCGAGCTCACCATGCAGAGCAAGAGTGCGGATATAATTGGTGTATGCCATCCTATTCAGGGGAACATCAAGTGATTTCAACTTCCTAAACATCTGGTCCGCTTCATCTAGGCCATGGCGGAAGTTGCCACACAGCCGGAAGAAATATGCCAGAGAGTTTTCAGAGGGACCTTCCTCCGAATGGAGAATCTCTCTGAAGAACTCCATCGCTTTCTCAGGTTCTCCGCATGCATCATATGCAAGCACAAGACTGTCTAGAAGCGGCGTGGTAATTGCTATTTCGAGGTCAAGTTTCAACATGTTGTGGATGAGGAAAAGGCCTTCAGAATAACCCGCTTTAGCGATACCACTGAAACACAACGCGTATGTTGAGGATGTAGGTCGATCGCACGGGGCAGTCTTTTTACGAATGTGGCCAAAGGCTAGACATGCAAGATCCGGTCGGTCTCGCTTGAAAAAATCAAGCATGCTTTTCGTCCAAAAGCCCACAGGCGCATACGGGATTAGGCTGATTAGCAGCTCGTGGACTTTCCAGGCAGTGTCCGTAGGCTGATTCTGGTCCGCGATAAAATAAGAGAACGGTTTTAGAACCTGTGAAATTCCTGGTATGCTGTAAGTACTAGCGAACGGTTTCAGTAGGTCCGCGATGCCTTCTATGTCGTGGCGGGAGAGTAACATCTGGCAAAGTGCTTCCAAGGTCGCAGGTTCAAATTGGCCGTCTAGCTCTAAGAGTCTGTCGAGAAAAGCGAGGACGGTCTTGTCATCAGGTTCATCTTTCGCTGCCGAACAAAGATATCTCACAATTCCATTCCACAAAGGAAGATTATCCCCTTCAGTCAGCTCTGTTGAATCCAGTTCCTCAAACAAATACATTGCACCATCAATATCGCCATTCCGCAAACGTGCAGTCACCCTTAACATGCCAGTAGTTGTATCTGGCTCCAAACCCCATGCTTCGGCAAGGGCAACAAAATCTTCCACATCGCTGCGCTCGCACTTTGTAACTAGATACACCAAGATTTTGTTGAAAGTGGATATCGTTAAGCTAAACTGTAATTCAGGGTTCATGACACGAAGGTCAGTCAGCTCTTTCTCAACATCAGCAGCTCCGCCTCCTTCTTTGACCGCTAGTAGCAAAACAGCATCCCTAATTTCTGGGGTCGGGCTCTGGCGAAGAAGCTTGAGGAGCCTGGAAGCCCATTCTGCACTACCATCCCAAATTGTAGCGTTCGCAACAGCAATTGTGGCAGCGAGAGTGGGCTCTACTGAGTGGGTAAGGCTCCATTCATAGACAGATCTAGCTGCTTTGCCATTTCCCTCTTTTGCTGCTGCCAGTGTCAATATTTCATGGGATTCTTGATCTAATCGAATACCTCGGCTTGTCATCTTTTCCAGGACGTTAAGTATCATGGACTCGCCTTTGTCTTCTTCTTTCAAAGAACCTTTTGCCACAGTTATCCAAGGCAACGTTCCTTCGTTGACGAAAACATTTTCCCAATGCCCCTCAATCAAGCGCAGTGCTTCGCCAGATTTCCCAGTGGAAGCCAATATATATAAGTATGGATACATAGCCTCCGCACTGGGATGTCCCGTATTACCGGGTTCTCTGGCTACCCTGGAACAGATCTTTCCATAAGCCAATCTAGCAAGAATGCGTACGTCGTCTTGGGCATCCGCCTCCCATTCTGATTGTGATATTGCCTTCAGGATATCTATCAACTGTGTGATATCCGGAGCCAAATGTGTGAATTGCTCTTCCCTTGTGGCACCATTTAAATAATGCAATGCCTTTTGTAGGAATCTGACTTGGTTCGTTGTTAAAGTCATAGGGTTTTCCAGTCGTTGCTGGATGAAGGACGAGAGTGCCCTGGCGATAATATCTGGTGGCGGGGGACGAGATTTCTGCTCCAATGCTTCCACCAACTCCATCATTCGTTTGGCCCCATGATCTGCAGAATGGCCCTTTTTGGTTTCCTGTTGGGAAACTGCCTGGGTAACACTAGGAAAGCTGAAAAGATATCTTCGCTGGATGTTGTAGAGCGACTGGCATTGGGCGGTTCGAGCGGGAGCGAACAATCCCAGCCGCCTGCGGCATCGAAGGTGAGTCCACGGTCTGTTCTCTACAATCGTGCGGAAAGTTCTCTGTGAGAGATGGAATCGCATGGTTGCTTATTTCTGCTGCTATATAAAATCAGTTCGGCCCATTCCGTAGAGTGCATACATGCACTGGGTGAATTGGGTGCAATGAGCTCACCAAATGCACATTTTAAACCATGCCCCAAGAACACAAACAGCATAAATTAAACCGAGAGAGAGGAGCTGTGGAGTGGCGAGTTTCAGCAATTATCCCCAGATGTCGACAACTGGTCAATACATCATTTGATGGAGCTATTCCTCATATTTCGTTGAATTTGCGATAGTTCAACTGTTGAACCTTAAAATAGTTCAGGGTCGCTATTTTTCTGTTGCCCCTCACCGCTTTGGGGAAGATCTTATCATCTTCAAACTCCTCCGAGTTAACTAAGCCCGCATCAAAAATTTTACAACAATCGTAATTCGACTGAGTTTTCTAGCATTCCCCAGCAGCGTCTGTATTGCCGCAATTCGATTTCGGGTGGGATTGGGGGATGCACAATGGCGTCCAAGACCAGTCGAATATGCTCTTTTTTCCGTCAGATTTCGCGCAATCCTACCCTGCAAGCGCCGCAGCAACGATGGAATTCATACAGTCGATTTGCGGGTATGTAATGGAAAATTGTCTTATTATAATGTTCTTGTCCAGCATATCATATAACACCCTCTCACAACAAGTGACCTTCATGCAGAAAGAAGCCAACGTGAATCGATGAAGAAGCAGGCCATGAAGGAAATTTTTGAAAGGCAGGCCATCCAACAGCAACGAGCCCGTGCTTTAGAAAGGCAGCAAAAGCGCTTTTGGGAGACTGGCGATGTGTATTCGCCGCACGACCTGAGCCCTGCAGAAATGAAGAAATGGAAGAGCAAGAAAAGACCGTCAACTGACGCATTCGATGCGTTATCCCTGAACCCTCTCCATCTGTACAAGGTATGTAGTTGGTATCCTAGATTATGTTATATATCCCATTACATATTATATACCATTTCACGTCTTATAGTTAAATTTAGCTTTAGCTAATCGTTTCCTGCTTGTCAAACACTAGAATTTTGCCGTCATGTCTGAGTATGTAACCGAGATGGGCCGCATCAGACACTCCTCCGAAACTGGATTACGACCGGTCAACCAGCGCAGGATATCCAAAGCCATTCGACGCGCTATAGCCCTGGGGCTTATGCCTAGCGTTCACAGACATCCCGAAATTCTGGCTGCGGAGGCCAGAATGAAGATACAACGAGGGCTGATCCCTTGATATATATGCTTGTATACTCTGGAATTGGGGTTAGGGTTTTGGATTTGTGGTTCGCACTATTGGAGATGGAAGACTTATCATATCTGTATCATAGTGTTTGTAGATATTAATTTCGCTATCGCCTTTTCTTTTCTTTTCTTCTTTCTTTCTTGCTTGCATGAATCTTCAATTGGCTTTACTGTTGACTGTTGGAGAGGCGGCTCACACAGTTAGTTATTGTCAAGGGACCTCGACCATGGCAACCCACTGGATAATTAACCCCACCATAGTCAGCAAGGTTTCAGGGCTACGCAATCGTCAACAACTCAAGAATCTGTATCTTATGTTCAAGAATCAAACCATTGTTGCAAATTTCTAATAAGCCATCTCTTTAATTTTCCGCGAAATGTCCATTGAAAATGGTATGGACTGTTCCCCGAGACTTGGTACCAGGTTGGCATCATTGCTGACGCCTTTAGCATAGAATTCATCTTGGCCCCGAGCCCCTCCACCGCAAGAGCACAGCCAACACAGCTTGCATGCGACTCGAAAGGCGAGCGGTTGGCTTATGCGGTACGTCAAGAACAGAATAAGATTGGTTTCTCCGTTTACTATTCAACCACTCGAGACTCTACACCTCATAACTGACCTTTAAGAAAACCTAGTCGAACAAATCCATCTTCCTCCGATCCATCGACAACCCTTCAATTTCGAGACAATATACAGGACACAAGACACCAACAACAGTCGCGCGGTTCTCTCCGTCCGGCTACTACGTTGCCAGCGGCGATGAGGCAGGCACAGTCAGGGTATGGGACTGTGTTGGAGAGGGCACTACGAAAGGGGAATACTTCATCGTGAGCGGTCGAATCAACGATCTAGCGTGGGATGGGGACTCGCAACGGATCATAGCGGTGGGCGATGGAAGAGAGAAATATGGCCGTTGTATTACTTCAGACAGCGGCAACTCTTGCGGTGAAGTTACAGGCCACTCTCGGAGAGTTAATGCCGTAGCGATTCGGCAGCAGCGGCCAATTCGCGCCGCGACTGCTGGAGATGACATGTCTGTCAACTTCTACCATGGAGTGCCGTTCAGGGTAAACACGCGAGCGAGTGAAAATCATGTCAATTATGTTTGCGGACTTGGGTTCAGTCCAGATGGTGCGAATCTTGTCAGTGTTGGATCAGATCGGCGAATTTGGCTCTATGACGGGAAAACGGGGGAGACAAAGACCCAAATAGGGGCTGGGAAACATACGGGGAGTATACTGGGCGTCTCCTGGTCACCGGATTCTCGCAAGTTTGTTACAGCGAGTGCGGACCAGACGGTGAAGGTTTGGGACGTTGAGCAGGGGAAGGTTGTCCAGAATTGGAAGATGGGCGGGGACGGGGCGGTTAGCGTATCGGATCAGCAGGTCGGAGTTGTTTGGCCTAATGGAAGAAGTGATGGCCTGATTATCAGCCTATCTCTCACTGGTGATCTTAACTACCTAGTCGAAGGCAATGAGAAGTTAACTCGCATCGTCCAAGGTCAGCAGAAGGAGATTACCGCTTTCGCCAGATTTGATGTCGGTGACAAGCAAACTCTCTGGACCGGGGGTATTGATGGCAAGGTATACAACTGGGATCTGACACAGGGGTCCGCAGAGCGTGTTGATGGCCAGGGGCATCCTAATTATATTACTGGCCTAGCAGCTACGAAGGAAGGCAAAGGTCACATTTACAGTGTCGGGTGGGACGACACAATTCGCGCCGTCGATGCATCTTCCAACACATACAATGGAAGCGCCACCAAGCTCGCGAGCCAGCCAAAGAACGTTGTCACCGCAGGAGACAACATCGTTCTTGTTGCAAAGGAGAACGGTATTGAGATTTTTAAAGACGGATCGAAAGTGGGGGATTTCGGTCCTTCAAAGTCAACTATCAATGGAATTGCTGCAAACGGCAACAGTGCCGCAATCGGATACGCCGACTCGTCCGTCCAAATCTGCTCTATTGCCAATAACATCCTCTCCCCTTCGGTGGAAATAAAAGTTTCGAGAGATGCCGTCACTAGTCTTGCATTCTCGCCCCATTGTTCAATGCTGGCCGTGGGGGATTCACGCGGGCGCATCGTGGTTTATAAGACTGCAGATGGTACCATTGTCACCGACCGGTGGACTTCTCATACCGCACGGATCAATTCTCTCGCGTGGAATTCTGAAGGCAGTCATCTGGCCAGCGGAAGTCTCGACACGAGGATCTTCGTCTGGAGCTTGGCTTGTTCAGGGGAATGGCTGACTGTGGCCCACGCTCACCAGGAAGGGGTTAACGGGGTGGTGTGGATTACTGATCGCACTAAGATCGCATCTGTTGGAGCTGATGCTGCGGTTAAGATATGGAAACTGGAGAATCTAAAATAGAAGAAGAGAGTGAAGTCTGATGAGCTACCTGTGTGATTTTCTCCTTGCTCATATTGAACACGTTGTGGATTCCAACCCAGCATCGAATGATATTTAGTTAACTACTCGATTCCGAAATACACTAGTTGCTATATATCCATGAATACATCACGGCAACCTAATCGTGGCTTTCCCAAGCACGACATCACCATTAAGTTATTATATATTGTTTATTATACGAGTTTATCAGCTTAACGTTTAGACCATACTATGGCTTAATAATCTTATATTGTTGGCCCCTGCCGTGCTGCACGTGATCTATATAGCGTCTACACAGCGTTCCCGAATGGCAGGACAACGAAACGATCTCCGTCATCATATCCGTCATCATATACATATGAGGTGGTGTTTAACAAAAGCTGGTCTTGTTTAACTACCTGCTTTTTGCGGCTTGACAAAAGAAAGCCCAATTGGTAGTTGTTGAATACGAGACACCCCCACACCGCATCTATGTAGCTACCCCATAAACGCGGCGCATTAGTTACTGCGTAGTTGAATTTAGTTGATTGTTTCACCAGTTAGTTAAAATAGGCGCCGATCTGCGCATTCGTCAAGCTTTCTTATAAATGCTATGGTCAAGGTGAGCCTCTGCTCCTGGCAGATTCTATCTGCTCCCCGCCCATGTTTACCTCCAAGCCATGACGAAAATATTCCAGATGTGATGTCACCATCCAATGCTGGTCGTTTCCCCAGACCCAATGTAACTGCTCTTGACCTCTGTTGACGGCCCAGTAGAGCCGCTCCCGTTTTCGCAGAATCATGCTGACCGTGATCATTCTTCCAGCTAAACCACGTCTCCTTCATCCTTCCTCGAACCGGGCAACGCCTAAGGGGCCTTCTCAACTTATTATCCTACAGAGAAAACGATGACCAGGAGGAACGTGAGCCACTGCTTGAACGCCGCGCAGCTCCCCAGTCGCAGACTGAAAGCATCTGGCACAAATGCTATCAAAAATATATAAGCCTCACCCATATTCTGCACCCATATATCACGTCTGAAATCGGCAGGGGTGTGCTGAAATGCAGCATCGCATATATGATTGGCACCCTTGGGACATTTCTACCGGCATTTGCGGATTTCCTTGGACAGCAAGATGGAAAACATATGGTGGCTACGGTCACCGTTTACTTCCACCCAGCAAGGACGAAGGGTAGCATGATATTGGCGACAATATACGCATTCTTGGCGTTTGTTTATGCAGCTTTCATAACGGTGACTAGCATGGGGATTTCGGTGTTTTTTGAGGACAAACTCAACCTCCTCCCGCTTGGCCATGCGATCGTTCTCCTTGTTTTCTGCGGTGGAGGCCTGGGCTTTGTGGGATGGGTGAAGCTCCGGCGCGCTGACCCGTTGGTGAATGTGGCCTGCTCTCTTACATCTTTGGCTATTATTAATGTTTTGACAAAGGAGGGAGCTGTGCAACAGGGCGACTTATCCCTAGTTAAAATCGTCCAGGTTCTGAAAATGGTCGTGATGGGGGTTATAGCTACGACGGCTGTTTGTTTTCTGATATTCCCCGTATCAGCTAGGACTAAGCTTCGAAAGGATCTGGTTGAGATGACAGCCTCGCTGGGTACTATGCTTGCGATCATCACTGAGAGCTTCCTGCAAGGCTCCGCGGAACACCTCGAGCAGGACTCGTTTCAAAGTGCTTTGAACAGGAACAAAAAGGCATATGTAACGGTCGAGAAGTGGCTCAAAGAGGAAAAAGTTGAACACTATCTTGCCGGAACGGAAAGGGAATATCGTCTGGAAAAAAAACTCGTTCGGGCTATTCAGGATATCACTCAGAATATCGGAGGACTTCAGAGCGCCGCTAACCTTCAATTTGACCTTCTGAGACAATCACAACAAACTAATAGGAATGTCACTCCAACGCCGGAAGAACCATCATCTTATTTTACCACACAATTATGCCATTCAATTTTCTTACCACTTCCACGATCCGCTCACGAAGAAACGAGGAGAGTGATACCTGGTCTGGAAAGGTTACAAAGCGACGAGCCAGCTGCGGGTCATGAGCAGGATCCGATTGGGACACAGGCACCCGCAGATATTTTTGAGAGATTCATTGCTCAACTTGGGCCTTCCATGGTACACACAGCCTAGTCAACCTCGCTGTTTTTCAACTTTTGCCTATTTAGCCATGTACTGACGATTTTCTTTTTGGCGATAGCGATCGTTGTCATATACAGTGACGGAAATTCTTAGAGAGCTTCCTTACGGCCCCGGTCCGGAGTATAAAGTTGCCGTTAATTGCAAATTTCGGATCAGTCTTGATCGAGCTTTGGATTTATATCGCAATGCGCGAAATGATGCACTGAATCTCGTTTATTTGCAGAAAGATTCTGTTAAGACTAAGTCCGTTGAGATGGAGGCGGACCTGGAAGAGGTTGCGGCGAGCTGTGGTCATTTCAGTTTCTCACTGCAAGCGTTTACTGAGCAACTCAAAGAAATTCTGGAGATATTAGACGAACTCCATTTGGAAACGGAAGAACGGCCCAACGGGAGGTCCTGGGGCTGGCTTAAATTCTGGCGTCCCACCCCGCCCGACCATACCAACAAGTGGACTTCTGCCTCCAGTAAGTTTATTTGGCCAAGTAAACAGTTGTATCCTTGGATAATAATGATAACAATCGCCTTGAACAGGGTCGGCCACGGAGCGTGGGGAGACAAGTATCGCTCCTGAACGTTACAGCATCCCAGAAACTACCACATCGCCAGTTGATCTAGCTGAGCTATCAAGGAAAGGAAAAGTTAGGTACAAAATATGGAGAGCATTGCGTATTTTTCGACGAGATGATGTAAAATTCGCTATCAAAGTTGGTGCCGGAGCGGCCATTTATGCGCTCCCCTCCTTTATGCCATCGACGCGGCCTTTCTATTCATATTGGCGCGGGGAGTGGGGCCTGCTATCTTACATGCTTGTTTGCTCCATGACAATTGGCGCATCTAATACTACGGGATTTGCTAGATTTTTTGGAACAACGTTTGGAGCAATATGCGCTGTTGTTGCCTGGAAGGTAACTTCTGGGGAAGTGTTTGCCCTGGCATTTATCTGCTGGGTTATGGCATTCTGCACTGCCCACATTATTTTGATTAAAAACCGCGGTCCCATGGGTCGTTTCATCATGCTCACTTATAACCTCACCGTTTTATATGCCTATTCTCTCTCACGCGACGGTATTGACGATGGCGAAGATGAGGGAGGAAGTACACCTCTGGTAGTAGATATTGCTATCCATCGTGTCGTCTCTGTTCTTTCTGGAATTCTTTGGGGGATCATAATCACGAGAGTGATATGGCCTATCAGCGCACGGACGAAATTAAAAGGCGGCTTAAGTTTGCTGTGGTTATGGATGAGCGTGATCTGGAAACGAGAACCCCTCTCTACGATGGTGGATGGAAATTCAGCCATTGCATATTTTACCCCCAGGGAGAAACTTGAGTTCCAGAGGTTCATGGTCAGCCTAGAGACTCTTTATAATTCTGCACGATCAGAGTTTGAGTTGCGCGGCCCGTTTCCGGAGGCAATATATATATCACTTCTTACTCGAACGCGACGGATGTTGGATGCCATCCAAGCTATGAACCTGGAGATCATGAAAAATCTGACTGCTTCGGAAGGAGAGGCGGCCATGTTGTCATATACTTTGCCAGAGAGAATGCAGCTCTCTGCGCGAATAAGTCATTTGTTATCCGGTATGGTTCAGCCATATTTTCTGCCTTGCCTGACTGGTGTCTGGGACTAACATTCCAGTGCAGTGGTTGCATCCTCCATGAAACTCGAATACCCTTTGAATGATGCCCTCCCGGAAATAGATCATGCTCGAGATAGGCTTCTTGCGAGGTTGCACCGGTTTCGCCAAGATACCAACGCATCTCGATTGACCACAGATGAGGACTATGCTTTACTCTACGCATATGGTATGTTTGGCTGTCTCCCCGGCGCTTCTGCTGCTGCACATTCTCCATATACGACACCGGTATGCTAATGATTTTGAACACTGTATAGCTCTAGTTACGGGACAGTTAGGAAATGAAATCACGGCGATTATTGGGGACCTGAGCAAGCTTTTTGGGATATTAGATGAAGATGTTTTGAAGCTGGAGTAGCAGAGGTTATTCTTATAACGTCTCTTAAAATTTGTCTAGAACAATAATAAAGACACCAACCTGAACTGTAAATACCCACAGTCTATGAAAAATGTTCCTCCTACAGTTTGTAGCTAAAATGCATATTCCTGATGTTGGTGGGTTGTTTAATGTTTTTTGCCCTCTGAATCTCTAAACCCACGCACTTTTCCAGTTCCACCCACAGTCTCTAAGCTTCACTCAACGTCGCAATACGGGACCCAACCAACCAACGAATCATCATCCCATCACCCATCGCGGTTCGGATATCTCGTATTTTCCATCGCTAAACCACCCTCATCCATCCATTCCATCCACTATCTGGTATAGATCTGTCTATTCTTTTTGAATGAGGGCCTAATCCACCATTCCATCACTTCCACTGGCTTCAGCCCTCGCGGCGGGTGGTCTCGGGGTCTCGGAGCACAATGCAGATCGATCCCGCCGCGCTGACTGGGACAAACTCCAGCTCAACATCATCTACTGTACCTGCAATCAAACACCCCATTGCACCGCCTCCGGTAACTACGCAAAAGACGGCAAAGGCTCTCATTTCAGTTCCGCGCCTGGATCTTGAGCCTGTTTACACTGAGTTAAAGGCCGCCATCGGCATACACTGGACCGAGTATAAGGAGACTATAGCTCTTTTTCTCATTGGTACGTTATACATATCTTATCTGGCGGGTTACCCGGGCAGAGGAAATTATTTTCTAACTTTGAAACAAAAGGCCACCTGAACCAGAATGAATTCGCTTTGCGAGTCGACCATTTTCTCTCTTCCGACCCTAAGATTGAACACCTCCATAACAACTTCGTATGCGCAATTATTGGCAATCTCACGAGGGATCTCCCGGACCATGGTGTTGCGAGCTGGGTTTCCGCGAATGATAAACCGACAGTTGTATCAAAACCCGTATCGGGTGACGCGGCGGAACAGCGCCTTAAGACGGAGATCAAACAGCTACCCCCTAAGGAGAGACGGAGATTAAAAGCTATTCCTGAGGTAGAGTTTTCTCCAAGCATAATGTTTAAAACGGGATTTAAAATGGCGGTGATGATCTAACGATTACATGGTTTTATATATTTAACAGCCGGACCCTCACTCCATACCTAACCCACTTGAAGAGTATCACCAGGCCAAGCAGATTCGGCTTCCGGACCAAATACCTGCAAGTGCGGGAGGGCTGAACAAAACAAGTAAGTGGATTCTAGTATACGATTGCCAAAATCCACGAAGAGCCGAAGTTGACGCTATGGTAAGACTGGGAACTTGAAATTCGGAAGCGTTATGCTCAACCTCTAGCCTCCGAAATTGGGGAATTTCCAGACGCAGATTCGATATTTGCGCGCATGGTTCCTATATGCTACGAAGAGTCCGTGGTTAATGGGGCTTCATTCCCATGCGCAGTGTTTATGTCAATAGCAACTGAGAATTTTGTCAAGGAGTTCCTCTCAACCGTGTTTTCAAGAACAAGATTAAATGGACCTTCGGGAACAATCAATGGAACCATGACACGGAAATATCGGCGGCAGCTAGAGCGGGAGGAGATGGCGTTCACCCGGGGAGAGCTGGTGAAGCATTCAACAAGCGGTTTCCTCCCCGTTGAAGCCAAGGAAGCAAGCACAAGACAGGCACTTGGTGTTCCGGACTTAAGACTAGCCCTGGAACTTGGCGGTGGTTTGTTGGGACACATGCCACTGGTTGTTGATGAGATATTAGGCGGATACGTCGAGGAGGAACTTGAGGCTGAACGACAAGACTACATGGAAAGCATCAGCCAGATAAGCAATAACGTAAATGGTGTCGATGGCTTCTCTGATGAAATGGACACTGATGAAGCTGATTGGGACTGGGATGGAGCGAGTTCCAAGGATCGAATGCAACTGGCAAATCTCCTTGATGATTGCCTTTCCATGGCTGCGTAAGATGGATTTTTAATTTTGTTTGCATTTTTGTTTTTCCATCCTTTTTCTTTCTGGCCGTTTCATCTAAGGGGGGATTCGATATGCATATACCATTGGAGTGGGTGAATGTTCATAGAGGCGTTCGGGACAGGTTTCATTTATTTCACCATATTATCTCCATTTTTAGTACGTTTATCAACACTGCCCTCCTGTTTCAACTGTGTCCTCCTCGAACCTCATTTCTGCATAATTACTACTGAAGATAATTCTGGTGGGATGATTATTCTATGTGGTTTCGATATCTTCAGGCGGTTGGTGCACAGGTGATTAATGGTTTTGGGTTTTTCTTCTTCTGGTTTCTTCATTTGCTCTTATTTTCTGTATCTATAGTTATACCTTGACAGGATGGTTCTTTTGTATGGATTACCAATGACAAAAATTATCCGTCATTCATGATAGTCATTTCTTTCTGTTGTTATTGTGATCCGCTCAATGTCATTTCTATGCTTGGTAGTTACAAGTAAGTTTTGCTTCAACGAATACTCTTAAATAAGAGCTGTTTCCCAGGAGCACTACACTCCGGATATGAAATCTGAACATGTTAGTTATTATTTTCTCAGCAAAGGTATACAAGACGTGTTTCCATGCGAATATCGTCGGTATAGCCATCATCGTAGTATAGCAAATATGAAGGACATAATTGTATTTCGCTAGATTTCCCGTGTCCAGAACTCCCCAGCCAACAACACCGATGCCGCCGCCAATTAAGTTTCAAGCCATTAGAACAAATTGATAATACAAATATAACTGGAAGGCCAGGAATGAAGGAGTGCGTGTGCACTAAAATGGAAATTTTTTCTATTCCAAACGCGCCGCCGTGAGTTTCAGGATTTCCTCCGTCGATTTATCCGCATTTGCTGGATCCTTTGCGATTGACTGCCAAATCTCGCCGTGCTTAGGCTCGCTTGATACACATTTGCTGATCACGTCTTCTCGTTTTTCCTGTTAGCCAAGCAGGCACCAAGTTAGTAAACAATGAAACAAGACGATGATCAAGTTGTGAGGGGAGTGGGGAACTATATATTCTTACATCAGTACCATGCTGCAACAAAAACTTATAATACCACGCCCACACATCCCCCAAATCATTATTGGAGACAATGGCCTTCTCAAACCATGTCATCGCCTTATCGAGTTTTCGCTCACCCCAAAATATACGTGCCACTGTCACAAAGAGGATCGGATCGTTATCGACCTTCTTGATAGCTTCCAAGCTTCGTGGCTTGCGATGCGTACGCGGTTCGAGATTCCAGATACTCTCACTCCACAAGAAACCTGAATTTGGTACCTCCTGCAGCGCTTTCGCCATGAGCACTTTGGCCTGACTGATATTGTTTGCGCGTCGTTCCACCCGCACGGATTCAGTCCAGAGCTCTGCATTCTTGGGCACCGCCAGGCGGGCTCGGTCGAGAATTGATCGGGCCTTGACGACGACGCCTGCTTTTTCTTCGAGGCGGGACGCGAGGAGCCAAATGGGTACGGACTTGGGGCATGCGCGAGTACCAGTTCCGTATGCTTCTCTGGCTTGGGGGTATTTATTTTGTTCCTCGTATATCTGGCCCTTCATCATCCAGAGCTTATCGGCTTTAGGATAAAGCTGGAGACCCTGGTTGACGAGATCGAGGGCTCGGTCTGTATTTCCTAACTGACGCTCAAATGCAACACTCTTGATCCAGACACGGTCGGTTCCCGCCTCGCGACGTGCAGTTGAAAGAAGTTCCCTCGCATGCTCTGTTTGTTTTGCATCCGCCTCCAATTTTACGGCCGCAAGCCAGATATCTTCGTTGTTTGGATTTTGGTTAAATGCCCTTCCAAGGACGCGTCTTGCATTGTCGATTTCTCCTGCTTGCCACTTCTCCTTCGCAAGCTGCATCCACAAGCTTTCGCTTTGCGGGCAAGCTTCTACCGCCTTTTCAAGTAGCTGCCAAAGGCTTTCCTTAGTCCCGTTATTACGCTCCAGGTCGACAGCAGCAAGCCAAATAGACTTCTTATTGACGAATACGCGCAGTGCATAAGCATATATAGCTCTTGCTGTTTCATACCTTCCCCTGGAGATGCTTCCCCGAGCATCTTCCATCCAAATATCCTTCCTGTCATCGTCTTCATCCAAGCCCCAGCCAAGAGTTTCACGAATAATGGCTACGCATGTGAGAACCGCACCCTCTTCCTCGCATTTTTCGGCCTCTGCGATCCATTCTTCTCGTTTTAACATAGCGGACTCTCTCGCTAACTCTTGGACAGCTCGCTTCATCACGTTGACTTTGCCGGCAGTTCCCATCTGTTCTTGTAGTCGAGCAGCTGCAATCCAAACCTCATGGCTAGTTGGAACCGCCTTGCGGGCGGCGTTCAGAACCTTTTGGGCATTTTCAGGGGTTTCGAGACGAGCCAAAGCCAACCATAGCTCGACAGAAAGTGGAATCATTTCTGTTGCCTTGGCTAAAAGGAGACGTGCATCGGCCGGGTCCTCTTCAAGGTTGACTGCTTCCTTCCAGATGGCAACAGACTGTGGAATGTGAAGGATTGCTTGCCTGAGAACGTTCTTTTTGGCTCGCGGGTCTGATTCAAGTCTCATAGCCTCGATCCAGAGCCTGGTTGAACGGTCATTACTTTTAATCGCATTAGCTGCAATGATCTTCGCATTGTGGTTGTCGTTTAGCCGTATATTTTCTAGCCACGCGTCCTCACTTTTCGGACATAGCTCGCACCCTTTGGCAATATAACTCCTCGCAGCCACAATCCTGCCAGCAATCTCTTCTAACCGAGCTATTGCGATCCAGCCTGGGGCATGTTTAGGGTTTGTTTTTGTGACCGATTCCAACAATACCCGAACTCGTTTGATGTCTCCTATTTCTACCTCTCCAGCTTTCATTTCGGATTTGGTGAGGCTGGTCAAATATCCCTTTGGATCAATGCTGGTTGCACTTCCAGCTGCAGCGTCCGCTGTTGACCCTTGTGCAGCCTGATCAAGTCTCACCTGAAGGACTTTATCCCTCGCAGCACCAATCTCCGCAAAATTCGTAATTGTACCGTCCATTTCCCCACGTGGCACTGAAGTCTGAGTTCCATCCTCAGCAATAGTGGTTTCGAATTCCGTAGAATCTCTTGCGCTCGCAATGACGCTATCAGGCACGGCGTAAAATCGACTTCTTAAATTTTGCTTTTCCCGTCTGTTTTTCCCCGTGAGGTCGCCAACCTCCGGGATATTTGCCCAGTCTTCATCGGTGACTGTAGCTAAGGATCGCTTCAAGTCCGCAAATTGCTGCTGGATTTTAGGGTTGTTACGTTCGTATTCTTCACGCTCTTGTTGTTCTCGAGCTTCCCTAAGGTGGAGAAATATAATTTTTTTATGTCGGCAATCTATCCAGAACGCTTCATGGAGATACGATAAACCCAGAGCTTTCACAAAAATAGGGAGCGGGGAGGTATTTCGAAGAACAAATAGTAAAAGGGGCCGACAAACCTTCTTAGTTTCCGTCTTCTATCCATTTTCTCATCCACTTCCTGATATATACGATCTGCCTCATCATCATCCCGGTCGTACTGCCCATATGCAAAAAGGCCAACTTCGTTTTCGGGGTCCTGAAACCGGTCATCCTCTTCCTCCTCTATCACCTTCTCGGCCTTGTCTCCTTTTCCTTTTTCTCCTCTATGCGATGCGCCATATGCAGTTGGAGGAGCTGTGCCAAGTAGAAGAGCGCGCTTGGTAAGGGCTTCTTGTATCTGCTCCGGAGTGGGACCCTCTCTCGCTGGGCCCAAGTCTGAGCGCGTGGTGAATCCAGTGGCACCTCGTCCTAAACCGGCCACATAGTTCTCTGGTGCAGGCTGGCTGAGGAAATCTCTCCGTCCCGTCATACTGTATGGAAAGAAGACACAGAATCCAAACTGTAAAGAAGAACAAAAAACGAAGTAAGGTGGTTGTTGCTTGGGGTGTGAGAGTAGAGCCATCGCGGAGGTTCAAAGTGAGAGCTTCTTTCGGAGCCCGCAACAACGTAAATCCGGACAAGTGTTATATCGTCGAAAATTAATCATTGCATCACATCGACTTTGAGATGCGAACGAGGGCAAACGTGCGTCCGTTATTTCCTTCTATTACCACCATTACTACCTGTGGCCGGAGGTTTAGCAGCGTAGAAATGCCGAAAGCGCCCTACAAAAAGCGTAATAGCGCTTCTAAGGCCAGCCCTTATGCCCAGGCCGCTGCGAAAACCAAGGCCGCAAATAATGTCTTCCGCATGAACACAGACATCGGTCAGCATGTTTTGAAAAATCCGGGTGTTGCTCAGGCTATTGTTGATAAGGCAGAGCTGAAGCAGAGTGATGTATTTGCTATCCCACTCTTATATATATTCCAAGGGCACCGTTAATAATAATAATGTTGGCTATTTCTATAGACCGTTCTTGAAATAGGCCCTGGTACTGGCAACCTGACTGTCAAGATACTGGAGAAAGCGAAGAAAGTTATTGCTGTCGAGTTGGACCCGCGAATGGCTGCAGAAGTTACGAAACGTGTTCAAGGGAAACCGGAACAGAAGCGGCTTGAAGTTCTACTGGGTGATGTTATTAAAACTGATCTACCTTACTTTGATGTCTGCATCAGCAACACTCCATATCAGGTACGATAATGACCGGGCTGCCCCTGATTGTAAAATTTTCTATGACAGAAAAATTAATATTAGTATAATGACTACAGATCTCTTCTCCTCTAACGTTTAAACTCCTCGCCACCAACCCTGCACCACGAGTATGCATTCTCATGTTCCAACGAGAATTTGCAATGCGACTCTTCGCCAAACCCGGTGACAAGCTCTACAACCGATTGTCTGTGAACGCACAGATGTGGGCAAGAATTGACCACATCATGAAAGTTGGAAAAAACAACTTCAAACCACCACCCGCTGTAGAATCCAGTGTGGTTCGCATCGTTCCCAAAAACCCCCGTCCTCAAATCAGCTACGATGAATGGGACGGCCTTCTAAGAATTGCGTTCGTGCGGAAAAACAAAACGATAAGATCCAGCTTCCTTGGCACCACTAGTGTTCTCGACATGCTAGAGTCGAATTACCGAACATGGTGTGCCCAAAATAACATTCCGGTCGAAGATGGGCCTGCCGAGGATTCCGAGAGTGAGCCCATGAACATAGTGGAGGACCAAGGTGAACCAGATGAAGGACTGGATGGTACCATGGACGTCGATGATGATGATGACATGGACGTCCATGAATTCTTTGCGGACGAGCCGAAATTAAATTCGAACGTACAAAAAGAAAATCCAGGCCGCAAGAAGAAAGGAAAAGTACGGGAACTGGTTAGGGAGAAGGTCAGACAAGTTCTCGAGGACGACACTGGACTTGCAGACAAAAGGGCCAGAATGTGCGACGAAGGGGACTTCCTGAAGCTTTTGTGGGCTTTTAATCTGAAGGGTATCCATTTCAGTTGATCTCTCCAAGTGGAACACATTATTCGGAAATTTTACATATATTAACGCCACGTCAACATATGATTCTATGTTGGGGTACCTTGGCCCTTCCAAGTGCCGGTATATTTGGAAGTAGCAAAATTAATCACATTTTCCCGCGCCAGAGGGCGTCCCAACGCTAGAGCGGAGATGGGCACTCGAATCCTGAAACAAACTCTGCCATATAAACGCCTCGCTCAGGAGAAGCTCAATATTTTTTTCGGTCCAATCCTTGGTGGGAAGGGCTTGGATAAACATCATGATTTCCTATGAATAATTTAACAGTTGATTTTTTTTGTTTTCATATTTCTGGCACAGAGCAGGGAAGCTAGGAGAAACAAACCTGGAAATCCATCTTAAGCAGTTGCTCAGACCACTTGACAAGGAAAGCTGCGCATACGTAAAGGTGAAACCTGGAGAAGCCTTGCTCTTCGGCCTAGATGGAACATGTTAGGCGAATGTAGTCGAACGCAGGTCGAGGGTGATAATACTTACCATATAGGTATCCCACATCCTTATTGTGTTTTGGATGCTGACCTCTCTCATCAAAAGACAGTTCATCCACCGGAAGCTGAACTGCATGAATTCAACGCCCTCATTTTCTAAATGTTTTGCAAGCGTGGAATCAATCCGCATCGTGAGATCGCGCAGAGCACCGACTTGTCTGTGTATACCAGGTTGAGCATATATATAATTATCTTGAATACCATCGAGAAGCTTTGTTAAACACCAAAATGAATCAGCCTCCACGGCATCAAGAACAGCTTTGGGTAGTTGCCCTGGATCCATTCCCTCCTCTATGTTAAGATCCGTAATATACGACCCTAGAAAAACCTGCCAGAATGGTGTGACTAGGTCGTTTATGCCTTGCACGTATCCACTTGCGGGATGGCGTATAGCCCAAGCATATAAAATTCTTCCTAAGGATCTTTGCGTTGCCTCGTAGCCATATAGCGGAATATGAGGGTTTGTCCGGGGAATATCGATACTTATTTGATGCCAGATAGCTTCGTCCAAACCTCTTCCATTCCCAACATTTGATGTAGAGCCCGTTCCTCCTGGTTTATCAACAGTTGAGCTGGCCCTTTCAAAGGCCTGTCGAACACCATCAAGGTATTCCTTCCGTTTTCTATCCAAAGCAGCGACCCGGCGCTCACTGTTTGTTGGCAAATATCCGAGCAGAAGCTGCCAAGTCATCGCTCGAACTTCATCTGGAACACCAGACCAGGCTAGGTCGCGAAGTTCTGGAAGCGATACGGTACTTGCTTGGAGAATTCGTTTGAACTTGTTGATCCTGCTAATGCGACTCAAGTGAACTTCTAGTTCTTTGGGTGAACCGTTTGTTGGAGGTGGAGAGTGATTTATTAGGTGTAGTGAGTTTGCAGGATCTATTAAAATAACTTGTCAGTTTTTATTACTACTGTTGATAGGAAATGCACACTTACCTGTTAGTATCTCCTTGTACTGAGGACGTAAGATCTTGCCGTCAGCTCTCTTTGCCGTTGGGTAGGTTAGGACACCTCGTTCCTCTGCAATATCAGAGCTATTTGCACGTAGCCTCAAAGTGCCTAAATTGGGTGCCAAATTTGAGGAGCCATTTGATCTGCTCTTCGATCTACCCCGCCCATAATTCCCTTTAACCTGGGCCTGTTGTCGAGAGGGAGCTTTCGATTTCTTTTTCCGCATGCTCGTAACGCTGGGGAGCCCAAACTCGTCCTCATCATCATCATAGGAGAGTTCGTCTTCATCTCCATCATCATCATCATCATCGTGGCTCCAGTCTTCACCAGCTTGTGCCATTACGCTCGCGTACGGATGACGAGGCGGTGATGTGATTCCTCCAGAGTCCGTTAACAGCATAGAGCTGCTGCTACTCCGGTTGTTACTGCTAGTACGTGATAGCATTGGCGATGCGTGTGTTCGCGAATAAGGCGATATGTTCCTAGCAGACGTGGAATAGGTTAACTTTCGCAACGGCAGCCTAGGGTACGGGTTGAGCGTTTGAACTCACCTCACCATGTCTGCATGGGAGTAAGATGCTCCTACAACTGTATTCGGGTCAATTCCCCCATGAGTCTTTGGTTGCTGCGGCGACGATCGAGTTTTCCAAAAAGGAGAAGCTACCCGTCTTTATTTCTGTTAGTCTGAGGGACAAGAAGAGTGTAGAATATTCAGGCGTGGGGAAATACACACTCGGTCTGGTCTAGCTGGCAAATGGACGGCCGATAGTTAGCAAAACTGCAAGCTCAAAAATATTAAAGCCGGAAAGAGCAGTATCGTTGCAGCAAGGGAATATGATTTTTTGCAAAGTGATATGCAGTTACGGACCGACCTGAACCATCTCCTGTTGAGAGCAAAGGTTGGAATCAGCATAGGATAAAAGGACCGTTTCGTCCGTTGATGAGCCATACCTGCTGTTGGGTCTTTCTACCCGCCATAACTGGATGCCTCCTCAGAAATCTAGAAAGAGAACGGATGGAGCAACCGAGAGAGAATCCCCAGTGCAAGGAAGAGGGGGTGAGGCGAGGGGTATCGTCGTCGTTGTCGCCGTCGTTGTTATCGCTCGTCGTATAAATAGAATGTGGTTGGGCGAGTTGTTTAAGGTTTAACGAAGCAAGGGTGATAGCCCATGTGTTCTATACGGACATGATCTAGTATTGTATTGTCACAATTCCGGCCAAAATGGCCACGCAACTTAGAACATATATACAATCGAAATACCAACTTATCCAGTGTTATAGTGCTGTATGGGGACTGTGGAGGAATACAGCTGTATTGAAGCATTAATTATAGAATATTTTTCTTAACAAAAATTTATGACATCAGTTGAGTTGTAGAGAAAAGAGGGGAAAAGGTCGTTGCAAGGCTTGAACATTTCTTCCTCAATTGTGGTTATCTTTACAATACCATACTTATAAGTGAAGGCAGTTTAAATGACCCAACCCAAATCGGGGCTAGTCTGCCAAGACAACACCTCCACTCGCCCAGGTCCTTTTTACCTTCGTTTCCTTCTCAATTTCATTCGATCGTCAACATTTCACTCTAAACAACAACCAACACAACCTTCATCTCGCCCGCTGGCATCTCTATACGGATCCCGGCTGAAGCTCTAGAGCTCCTTTGACACAAGACATCCCTTTCAGTTCCATTTTATTCCAAAAAGTCACCATGACTGAGCCAGAGGATCTTGAGGAAGATCTCTTCGCTGACCTGTAAGTCTTCTCCCCCCCTTCCTCGTAAAAGAAATATTATGATACGAAGTTCGCAAAATGACCAGAAAGTTATAAATCGCGTGTACTAAGGCTTGTTTGGATAGCTATGATGCAGATGACACTACTCAGAGCGCAGCGGCCTCAGCTGCCCCAGCTGCTACACCCAGCTTTCCAGAGCCCCAAGAGTCGCAACTGCAACCACAAACTGAAGTGAACGCGGAGTCTGTGCCTCCTCCACAGCAACAATCCACCGGCAATGGCCAAAGCTACCATCACGACACACAGATAGAGCAACAGCATCCGACGAATGGGGAACAGCAAACTGGTGTTAACGAGCCAACTCCAATAACACAGGATACTGAGCATCGTGCAGCCAATGTAGAGCCAGGTAGTCATGGAACGGGTATTAAAGAAGATGGGTAAGTTGTATCTGCATATATTCTGAATATCTGCGCTATTATTTTCACCATCTGTCGCTGTAAGAGCATCGAGCTGTCATAAATGCTGCCGTTTGCATGGTGAAATGGGAATCATCGCATTGTGGCCCCGGTTATAAGTTTGATGCCGGAGTGTATATGAGTCGTCGTCTCGATCTCCATTGATATCTACCATGTCTTCGATTGGGATTTGGAACAGTCGCTGCAGAAAATGTGATCTGGCCTTCCATACCATATATATAAAATATATGTACACCTGCCTCACTTTTGAAACCAAAGCCAGGTGAAAGGGAAAGGTGTGTCATCTCTTGGCGGCTGATGGGGACATATGCAGGGTTGTCGGAATTGGGTTGGCTGCGGTATGCTGCTAAGGTTAAGCGACTCGAACCGGGAGTGTTGACACTTGGAAACATGGGAGTGCAGGAAGGGGTATATCTTGAAAGGAGGAAACCCTACATAGTTTCTCGGCAAACCAGACATGATCAGAACAAGGGCATCGGATTATCAGCCACCGCGTTTTGAGGAGAAGTGGGAGTCGAGAGTCTTAGACGAAGGCCATACCAGGCGAGCCAGTTATTCAAGCGACTATAGTGCAGCTGCTACTAAGAGCTTCTTGTCAATATATCTTGATAGAACAGAGCAGGAAGTAGACACTTCGGCTGTCTTGAATTCTGGGATATCGATCAGCATTACCTAGCTTCGGACTTTTAGAAAGGCAGAGAGGATCTTCGGGCAGAAAACAGAAAGAAAAAAAATACACTCGTCACAAAAATATTTTACAACTGCATCTTATACTGGTCAGAGCTGGCCCCAACTGTGCACACTTGCATATCCGACGAAGCTCCTCTGAGCGCTGTGCGTCTTCACTGTCAAACCGTCACCAAACCCCGCTTGTAAAGGAGCTATCATTCCTCACTCAAAACTTTCAATGACTCCTATATACCCACCTAGCTCGGCCCTTACAACCAAGTGTCCCAGGAAAGGAAGACTGTCCGATCAGTTCTTGGTAGTGAAAACTAAAATCGAGAGATCGACCTTCATTTAAGCATCGCGGCAGTGGTGATGGACAGTACTATGTTTCGATGATGCCACAGCAATGATGCCGTGTTTAAGCAGCTCTTTGATTGGATGCTCTTGACATTGTGACATTGTATCTTTATGCATAGTTATTTTTTGATATTTGATTTTTCGATTATAGCACCTGTCCCGTCGATTTTCGCTCTATTATTGAGGCAACCATGACTAATAGATCTATCTATATAGCAAAATGTTCATCGGAGGATTGAATTGGGAGACAACTGATCGTATGTATCCAATCCATCTCCAGAGAACCGGATCTAGAAATTCGTTTTACCTAACTGTGAATTTCTTTTGTTTTACCAGAATCACTCAAAGATTATTTTTCACAATTTGGAGAGGTCCAAGAGTGTACAGTAATGCGTGATGGCGCTACGGGACGATCAAGGGGATTCGGATTTCTCACTTTCAAAGACCCCAAGACAGTGAATACGGTGATGGTGAAAGAACATTATCTGGATGGTAAAATTGTAGGTATCTCCTTTTGTAATCACCATCCTCAAGCGAAGCAAGCGGAGAATACAGCATCAATCTGGCGTGCGTCAAAGCTTCGATTGAGAGCATCTAGGCTTACAAAGGGAACCAAACAGATCGATCCAAAACGCGCCATTCCTAGAGATGAGCAAGAACGGACAAGTAAAATTTTTGTTGGCGGCGTTAGCCAAGAGGCAACCGAGCAAGATTTTAAACAGTTTTTCATGCAATTTGGTCGGGTGGTGGATGCTACTCTTATGATTGATAAGGATAGTGGCAGACCTCGAGGGTTCGGGTTTGTAACATTTGACAGCGAAGCAGCAGTCGAGGCAACCCTCTCTGGACCTTTGGAAATCCTCGGAAAACCTATCGAAGTCAAGAAAGCACAGCCGCGGGGAAACATGCGGGATGATGACGATAGAGGCAGGGGGTCCCGACGTGGCATGAGGGATCAGGATCGCTATAGCAGGGACAACGAACGCTCTGCCGGCCAGGATAATTCACAACAGCAGCAGCAAAACAGCCAGAACCAAGGAGGTCTAACAAGTGGCATGAGCCCGCAGATGATGGCTCAGTACTGGCAGCGTATGCAACAATATTTTGCTTTAATGCAACAACAAATGGCAGCCGCCGCTGTTCAGGGCCAACCTGCCGGAGGCGTAATAGGAATGGCAGGTATGAACCCGGCGATGTTACAGCAGATGCAACAGATGCGACAGATGCAACAGATGCAACAGATGGGCGGAGGCGCGCCTCAATCAGCGATGAGTACTGGCTCTCAGGGTCCCGGTCCTCAAACGATGCAAGGGATGATGAATCCAGCAATGATGCAGCAGATGCAGCAGATGCAACAGATGCAAAACCAGGGCCCGAGTCCGGGTCCTGTTGGGCCTGGGTTTGGAGGTGATGGGATGGGAGGACAGATGGGCAATGCCATGGGACCTGGACCTGGCCCCGGTATGGGAGGTAACATGGGTGGGAATATGGGTGGTGTCGTGAGCGGGGGTCCACCTGGTGGAATGGGCGGTGGCGGAGGTGCAAATATGGGCATGAGCGGTTCGGGTGGTAACTTCTCAGGCCACCGAGGAGGCCCCGGCTACAACGCACAGGAGCAGATTGCCTTTGAACAACAAAAGTACGAACAGCAACAAGCACGCCGGGCCATTGAGTCGACTCGTGGATTTGCACCATATCAACAAGGTGGCCCCACGTCCTGGGAAGGAATGTACGATGATGTCCCGCAGCCGAATATCCCTACCGGCCCACAGGGCGGGGGCAACATGGGTCGAGGCGGTGGTGGTATTGGGCGCGGAATGTCGCCAACTCATAATATGCCGACACAACATGGTGGTGCTAGACCATCTCCTGGGAGCAACAAGAGCATAACGCCACAGCCGCAGAGTGCTCCACCTGCAAACGCGCCCACTGGGCCCCGGAACGCTGGGAAGCCGGGCGCCAATTACCGTGGTGGGGGACGGGGTTCTCACCGGGGATTCCATCCTTATGCTCGCACATGAACAAGAATCTAAAAAGCATGTTGGTATAACCAATCAAGTGCTATGTTAGATCCTTCAATTGTTGCATACTCAAACAAAAGTCTGATTCAATTGATCCAATCGACATGCCATCGACATGCCATCGAACCAATGAGCTCCTCTCATACATGCGGACAAGAAGTTTCTCTGGGCCTGGTGATCATGCACAAGAGTTCTTGAATTCTTCCATTTCAAAAACATATTTGGACAAATAGCAACGAATCTTCACTCTGCATATTCGTCCTTGCTACTTGTTCCACCAATCTACTTAATCTCAATCTGCACACTCACTACGTCTAGTATTGCCTTCAAATGTTTTCTTGCTTTTTGTTACGAGGACGGCAGTGTTTCCCCGTATCCTCTTCTGTTCCAAGGTTGTTTAGTTTTTCCCTGTCTCAGTTTTCGCTTGTTGGGCCGTTGTTCTGATCAGTTTTAAGTTGGTGAAATACTCCAAAATGGACCCTCTGCAAAGAAAAGCAGCAACTGGGGTCCTTACTTATGGATAATTAACTACCTCACTGATGTTTATTATGTTAAAAATCCCCTTAATGTTCATATTCCCTTCTTCATTAATTCGTCTCCTTGCTATTTCATGTTTCCTTACTTCCTGCTCCGTCCTCTCAGCCTTGGTGCGTCAATAACAACCCTCGCCTCCGTTCGCCTCTTATGGGTTTGTTTATTTAATCCTTTTTAAATTCTCAAATTCTTTCGTTCTTTCCATTTCATTTCCTGTGAGGCTTTACCCTCCCCTTTTCATGACTGACATAATCCAAATTTTCTCTTCTTGAGGTGTAATATCACAATCTTAAAAGGACAAAAAAAACAATTTAAAACCCATTAAAAAAAACAGGGCTATTGAATCCATGTTGTTCAAAACCAAATTGAGCATCATGACATTTGCCATTTGGCTCCGGAATAATGTAGTCCTTACAGAAGATATTCTTATTGATGTACGTTAGAATAGTTAAAGAACGTATGTACAGAGACCTCAACATCGAAATTGCCCCTTTGTTCCCGATGGGGCTTTCGTGAGAGGGTATGGCTAGCTATATACAAGGATTGACTGATGGTAAGTAAAAGCACAAGTGAGTTGAAAATGAAAAAACAAATAAAAAGAGAGAGAGAGAGAGAGAGAGAGAGAGAGAGAACGTGCGTGTGATTGCTGCAGCCTCATTAAAAATCAAATAGCGGGAGAAAATAGTTTCGATTAAAAAAAAAATTAGAAAAAAAAAATAGAAAAATTATATCCAGTAGATATGAAATAAGGAGCACGCGCTGTGTACCGTATATGCAACATGACTTGTGGAGAGTGTGTAAGAGAAACAGACATACTGACAATGAGATATGATGGGTCAGAACTCGCTAATTGAAGAATGGCTAACTCTAAAAGAAAAGAGAAAACCAAGCATATGAATTATAGGATCTAACGAAGGGGAGGAAGGGACGAATAATCCGGAGTATGTATGTTTATGGACAGGTTAATGCGGGAATAGTGAATGGAGAAAGGTTCCATGCAGGGTAGAAGGTGGCAGCAAGGGTATACATGTGATGGGGGTGCTGCCCGATGAAAACATACGAACGCAATAAACGAACTAAAGCAAATAGAAATCAACATATATTTCTGCCTGGTCGGAATCGGCAAAGGAAAAAGAGAAGAGTGGTGCTTCACTCAGTACGCTCGACCGACCACTGGTAGCATGCTCTGTCTTTCTGGCGATGGCGACTGATTTGACTGTCGCATGTTCATATAGTTGATGTTGTTGGCATTATTTGAGAGGAGAGAATCCGCACTCTCTGTGTGTATGTGGCGGGGCTTCTCAGGGAAGGGAGAATTGAAATACGGTTCGTAAGGGGCGGTGCGGTTGAAGAAACCGGTATCCTTTCTAGTTGAGGGATGGCGCTGGGCCCTGTTTGAACGTTCCAGGAGGGAGTTTCGTGCATCAAGAGGGGTGAGGGTATCCAAATCTCGGTCCATTGTTTCTGTTGTCTGTTAGTTTGGGTTATATTTTCGGAATTGGAGGTTCCATAAAAGGATAACACTTACCAAGATCTTTCCGTTGCCTTGCTTTGTGCGGGTTCTTCCTGAAGCAAAGGATTATGGCATTCACCGCGATCAAAATGGCAAGGATACCAGTGAGGGCTGATTGAACTGTAATTAAAACGACACCAGTGATAGTTTGTGTCGTCTGTGAGACACCCAATTCTTGGACGAAAACGAGAATGCACACAACGGACAAGACCCGAACGACCTGAATTGATATATTGATCCACTGGCCAGATTTTGCCTCGTAGGGTCTCGACCAGAGAAGGAGAATAAGCATTACTGCCTCCACAACAAGTTGGCCAGCGGTCTGAGCCAGTCCGTTCCCGTCGCCTCCAGCAATGATGCAACCTCTCACGAGCATGTAGATAATGGTGGGGACAAAAATCCACCAGTATCCCTTTTTGTAGTTGTCGTAGAAAAGGCTATACTTCCGCCACGTTTCATGGTCCTCGTACAGTGCGGCGGCGGTACCGTCCACCTGTTTATATTTTCGAGCTATTCTCCATATTTTGAATGTAAAGAACGCAAGAACCGCGGTAAAAATTGCAAGAGTGACGCCTGCGAGGATTTTGGCCGCCCACGAGTCGCCTCTAGTGAACTGGAAGACGCAGTAGAGGGTAA
Source organism: Paracoccidioides brasiliensis (assembly GCF_000150735.1). Taxonomy (NCBI): domain Eukaryota; kingdom Fungi; phylum Ascomycota; class Eurotiomycetes; order Onygenales; family Ajellomycetaceae; genus Paracoccidioides; species Paracoccidioides brasiliensis. Next base: position 1,031,965 of record NW_011371361.1, read on the forward strand.
ATATGCCGTATAATATGAGAATCAAGTTGGTGATTGTTCTCGCAATTATACCCCAATAATCCTTACGGAAATTTGACAGTTTCTTCGGGAAAGATGTGAACATCGCCCAGACCTCCAAAATAACCTTAAAGAGTAAAATTCCAGTTGCAATAGCCGCAACGACAACAGCGAATATTAACAACACCGTCATGAACGTATTAGCTTCGGGAACTGAGAGCATTTCGACATATCCTTGGATTCCCTTGACAACATGATTCAAGCCACCCTCGTCACTCTCACCGCTGCCGCCAGTGGATGTTTCGTTGATGGAAGTGGTTATCTCTCGCGCAACAAGATGTGTAGAACGGAAAGTAGAGTCCAGAGAACGTTTTCCAAGGCTAGAACTATTTGAACCGTCTTGGAATATGAGTGTGGCATTTTGAAGGAAGGGAAAATTGTTATGTGTCAAATTTCCTCCGGTCTTGTTCCTGAAATTATCAATCGCGATCTGCATCTGGTTCCAGGGAATTAAGCCAGTGCTGAAGGCGAAGTTTTTGGTGAAGCTGCGGTACATTGGCGGATAGTTGACGCTCAGCATGCCACAGGTTGCCATAGTCTGAAACCACCCAACGACCTCTCCAAAGGTTGGACTTGACGTAGCCGCTCCTGGATTCCCACTCGCCGCTAAAGCTGCTGCACCAGACAGAGCTAACGCGGCCGCTGCAATTCCGGCAGCAGCATATGATACAGCGGGAGCTTCCAATGTTTTTCCATTGCCTACCTTGGAGCTGATGCAGGCAAGGGTTTGGCCTCCGTCAATTGCCTTTAGCTGCAGGGTTGCATCGGCCTGGAGATCGGGGACAGCGAATGCGATGGATGGAATTTTACTCGCGAAATCTGAGGGTATTTTCTGTGTTCCAATAGCCGAAAACTGTCCCGCGGGAACTGTAGACAAAAGATGAGCAAGATGAAAAAGAGCATGATAATAACTAGCCGGTATACGTACCAGGGCAAAGTTGCTCGACTTTGGTTTTCTCGGAGCATGGGTTGAAATCTTGTGTGAACCGTTGGCCATAGGCTTCAATAGCCAACACTGCCATCACACTTTGTGACTTGTTGCTGCTCCCTGCCACATCGAATTTGAAGCTATTCGTGGCACGGTCGAACTCAAGATTAATTCTATCGACCCTGATATCAGAGTTGCCCAAACATGTGGTGAAGCCATTGTTTTTTAGGACGTCCGCTCCATCAACATGATTTAAAAGCAGGCCCCAGGCCAGAAGAAGTGTTGCTTTTGGCAAGCGTCGGATCCGCATATCGATTGATGAGTCCGACGCAGGGTAGTTTCGAGTCACGTCAGGTATCACTATTAAGCAGTTAGCCAAAGGTATATATGTCATCCCAAACGAGAGCAGGGTCGGGACTGTTTCTGATGGAGACACCTACTTCAACAGTTATTCAGAAAATTGTCTCTCAGAAGAGGAAAGAAAGATTCGGTGGGTGTGACATCAGTCGGCAGTGGGAATATCGCAAGAAATGGAACAAACGAAATAGAAATGCTGCTAGGATTACGAAAAATTGAAATGAAGGGAAAGGTAGAAGTGAGGATTCGAGACTCCAAGAGGAAAATGATAAGGAAGAATGGTATAATATGAAGAAAACTCCTAGGCAAAGCTGGCGGTATCATTATTTACCGCCTGTTGTTTATTCTATTTTACTCCTGCCCGTGAAGCGAGCCAGGCGTGTACCAGACGGTCTGTAAAGGCTGCATTATCCATTGCCGCCCCCTTTGCTAATGATTGTAACTGAGAATCCACTTTTCACCCCTGCAAGTGTGAAGCCTGCAGCTCCACGTAGTTTTCCTTTCTTTTAGGTTTCCTCTCACGTTTCAGCCCTCCTTGTTGCTGCTAACAACTGACGAGTCTCACGACTTGACACTCGAGGAGCAGGGAAGCTTCAAACTAGCCCAGAGAGCCCTTATTATTGGCAGACGTTGGACCAGTGACAGGCCACGAATGGACACTGATCGGTAGAGACTGGGGAGTCCATGTGCCACAAGGATCCACAACAGTTGGCGTTTGGTGTGCTTCGCCTTTGAGACATAAAGACGGGATGTTGGGTTTGAAATATTGTTGTGGGTTGTTGCTCTTCTCTTTGAATATTGGTCTCAACGCCATGCCAAACTTGTGAATATGTTCCCTGTGAGATCATATCTGTCCTCAATGTATGTGTGTTTGTAGGCAAATTAGGATCTGGGTCGTTTATTAAACTTCAGCGGAATTCACCACTGCCTGGGCCGTTTTCAATATCGTTGTCAACATTGGGGGGACATTAACTTGTGCTGGCCGCTCAGCTGCTATTGAACCCGATGGGGCAAACTATTTCAAACGTTAGCAAATCAGAACCAGGCCAGGTACCCACAGTTGTCCAGATCCTTGGCCTGAATTCTGGAATAGCTTCAATACAAAAGGAACCGGGAGGGTCAAAGCCACTCCACTTCCTTTGGGGCTGCGTGAGCTTGAACTTTGTCCTATGATCTCTCTATCTTGCAAGCCGCAAGAGATTCAGCCTTGAATAAACTCATAGCAAGTTTGCAGTCATCTCGATCTCATGGGGCTATGTATTCTTTCGGCTCACAAATGCATAGAAACTTGCTGAAAAAATTTTGTGCATATGGATTTTGTAGAAGCACGCATGGGTGGATCCTTGAGGCTCTTCCGTCAAACATCCTCCTATCTTGTACCCGTTGCTTGCTTCTACCAACTCCCTCTCCACCAACAGTGGGGCACACGGCACGACCCTTAATAGAATATTTTGCTTGGGACAAGTCCATTTAAGTGCCAACCCAGATCATTTCAATACAAATATTTCATCAAACGTGTCTCTCAGGGGAAGTGAATTCTTTTCCTAGGAAGAATTCTCTGTATAAAAAAACCTAAAAACAGCATCAGCAAAGGCCTCAATTAAGGCATGCCAACAAACAAAACCCGCAGCAGAAGTTTCCATTCGCTCATCCTTCTCGAGAAATACCACGGGCAACCACGTTATTCCTCCGATAGCTACCTACCTACTAATGTATATGCCGTGTATACACAAACCAGGCTAACCATGGTTCACGGTCCGGGTAGAAACAGCGAGAGAACCACTCATCATGGTAATTTCTTATCGAACAAGTATGGATGCCCCTCCCTTTCTTTAAAGGGAATTCATGGAACCTTGCTCTGGCCACCCGCCAGCTTAGCATGTTGTCAAACGCCCGCAGCCGTTACCTGCTGTGGCTTTCACTCAGGCACAATTGGACCAGTCTGTCCGCCAGCCAGGAGCAACTGGACTTGACTAGAGAATTAAATCATCCATGTTCCGGAAGGAATTGCTTTCTTTGATTGGCAATTGTGGGATTGAAACAAACATGAGGGAATGATTGCAAAGAGCATTCCGTAAACTTGTAATTAAAAAATTACACATTTACCTTCCAGTGTAAAAAACTGCAGATATCAGCGCATCTCCTGGTGGAGAATGCACAAAGGGACCGTTGAAACAAGAAAATAGAATGGCCCATATTTATCGACATATGCAGTCATATGTATGTATGTATGTATGTATGTATGTATGTACAGCCCCCATCCCAAATTCTCCCCAAAAAAGCGGTCGTAAATTATCATTGCTTTTGCGCGGCGGCCTTCTCCCGCATCATCGCACGAGCACTTCTGCTTCCTCCAAGCTTCGGACCGCGTAAAATATCGGGCTTGGTGGTCTTGGAAGTCTTAGGTCGGGCCCCACGACGTCGGGAATGAATGGCATCCAAAAAGTCACGACGGAACTTCTCTGCGATGCGGTCGTCTGCTGCCTGGTCGTCATTTTGCTCAGTGACAACTTCGGGCTCATCGTAGACGTCGACTGGAAACATTTGGGACAGGATGTGTGTTAGTGTTCATGTCTAGGAAGATGGATATTTTATGTACAGTCAGATATAGTTGACAAGTAAACTCACGTTTACTCTCCCGAAGAACCTCCTCAACAAGCTTATCTCGCCGGATATCTTCGCTATTGCGCCTCTTCCTACCACGCCAATTCTTTGCATCCTTGACACCTGGTCGGGTTTTCTTCGAACCGGCATTCTTCTCTTCCTCATCCTCGTCAGGTACCTCGTCACCCGCAAGCCTTCTCGTAGCTGCTTCAGTTCTTTCGATGTTACGCAGCTTGGCGTCCGGCCCCAAGTCGATCTCATGCAGTTTGCCCAAAGAAGCTGGCTGGCGTTGGGGAAGCTGGAGATCTGACATAGGACGAATGAGACCGCTCTGCGCGGTGGATTCGGATGTCTGTTCATTACTACCAGAGGCGTTGGCATTGTAGTTGTATATCTGATGACGTTTAGCCATCTCTGACTCTATATACGCCATCCTTAATCTTGTTAGCCGTTCACTACGTCCTCCCAAAGAAAAAAAAATAACGGGCAGCCGTTATATTAGCGTATCGGAGAAAACGTACATATGCTTATCCATATCTACCTTCTGGCCTGTATGGGCAACGAAGCGATCTGAGATACGTCGTATAACCGTATCTTCGGGGTCCTGGGTGGCAGAATCAGCCTCTTGTAGAGATTCGCCATGGTCATCAGCGGCTGGTTTGGACGCGGGGGTAAACTCGACGCCGCCCCTTCGAGTTTTGAGAGCTTTTCGACGACGGAATATGTCTGTAATGCCAATGTCGGTTTCCTGGGGCTCATTTGGATGGGTTTCTGGCCCTGCGCTGTCTTGTCCTGCGGGGAGGCTGTAGGAGACGACCTCAGGATCTGGGGATTGTTGTGGTGGCTGAGGTGCGTCTGGCGATGCTTCATGGCGTTTGCGCAGGAATTTTCTTCTCTTGACTGGCCTGAATCGCGGTTCTTCAATTTCCATGGTCGACATAGCTGTATAATACCGCGAATATTAGTGTTGAGTATGTTCTTCGTAGTTGGTGGTAGTTGAGAGTAAATAGTTGGAGGTGGGTGGATGGTTGTTGAAGGGTGGTTCGGTTCCAGACATGAGCAATTAAACATTTAAGTCAAAGGAACAACCACCAACATCTATCATTTTTGCCCGCCACAAACAACTTACTTGGGACTTGGAAGACAACGCAAATAGCTCACCACACCTGTTCTTCATATCTCAAGCGCTACTTTTCAATTCGTCCCTTGCATGCGATTGCACTTTCAGAGGCTCTTCCTCCGCGCAGAGTGTGTGTCGGCATTGCGCTGAGCCGCTGCTTGCTTTGCTCTCTCACTGAGGATTTCCAGTCTCGCACACACGTTACCACACAATACTGCAGACCAAGATGAGCTCCCAGGTACCTCCTGCAGCTGCTGAATATGGCGGAGGTATGTCACGCGCCTTTCCTGCGCTTCCAAGCTGCTCCAAATATCCAAAACACAAACACTAATTCCGTAGACGAGGTGTCCGCAATTATCCTCGACCCGGGATATTCATCCGTACGCGCTGGCTTCGCAGGTGAAGACACTCCAAAATCCGTTATCCCAACCTTCTACGGCAAATACTCTACAGATTCCCAGGAAAAGTACATCTATGGCGACAGCATCTATGTTACCCCGCGGCCAGGGCTTTCCATTCACAACCCCATGGGGAGGGAGGGGTTCGTGGAGGACTGGGACATGGCAGAGAAAGTGTGGGAATACTCATTCACATCGCGACTGACGGGAGCTAAGTCCGGGAACCCGATGTTTAATGGACTAAATGACGTTACCAATGGCGACCTCCCCATGGATATGGATGTGGTGGAGGCGGAAGAAAGACCGCTGGCTGATAGTCCGCTCCTCATGACGGAGTGTGGCTGGAATCCTGTCAAGGCGCGAGAAAAGACGATTGAGATTGCAATGGAGAAATGGGGGAGTCCAGCTTTCTACCTTGCTCGGAATGGGTCATTAGCTGCGTGCGTCTTTAATTGTTTTCGCCTCCTCCATATCCTCTCACATAAGATGGTCTGTACAGCGCTAACATATGTGTCTTTTCTAGATTTGCTGCGGGCAAAGCCTCAGCCTTGGTCGTTGATGTTGGTGCATCAGGTGTCTCCATCACCCCGGTCCACGATGGCCTAGTCCTGAAACGTGGCGTCCAGCACTCCCCGCTCGGGGGCGATTTCATCTCATCTCAGATACGTGCACTCTTTAAATCCCACACCCCTCAACCCATAACCATCACCCCACACTATCTCGTCGCTTCCAAGACAGCCGTCGATGCTGGCCAACCTGCCCAAGCGACCTACAGGACAGTTACTCCTGACCAGGCTCCAGATCCATCTTTCCGTCGCCTGCTAGAGGATCGAACGATCTCTGAATTCAAAGAATGCGTAGTCCAAGTGTGGCCGGGCCCACATTCGCTATCCAGCACAGGCCCTAACGGTGTCTCCAACGAAGAGATTGCGCGGGGGAATCCAGGTCGCCCCTTCGAGTTCCCCGATGGGTACAACCAAGTGTTTGGCGCAGAGCGATACCGGGTCGTAGAATCTCTATTCGATGCACAAGCTGCTATCCCGGATCCAGACTCAGATTTCCCCGCACCAACCGTTGCGCAGACAATACCAGAGCTAATCCGTAGCTCATTGAACCAAGTTGACGTCGATATCCGGCCACACTTACTTGCAAATGTTGTCGTGACCGGGGCGACGAGTCTGTTGTATGGGTTTAATGATCGGTTGAACTTTGAGCTTATGAACATGTTTCCCAGTCCGCGGGTGCGAATAACTGCTGCTGGTAATACGGCGGAAAGGAAGTTTGGGTCGTGGATTGGAGGCAGCATTGTTGCGAGTCTGGGGACGTTCCATCAGATGTGGATATCGAGGAAAGAGTTTGAAGAACATGGGCCGAATATTGTTGAGAAGAGGTGCAAATAACGAGATTAATTATTTTTGTTTCTTCTTTATTGCTTTTGTCTCCTGAAATGTACTTTTTTTTTTTTTTTAATTTCCCTTTTTTTCCCAGTCACTTTCTATTACAAGAAGTGTGCTGCTGTTTTTTGTATGGTTGGCTTTTCTTTCTGTGAACGGGCTTGGCTGCGATGCTTAGTTAGTTATCAGGCGGAGAAACAAAACAATGAATGTATGGTTAGATTTTGTAATACGAATATGATCTCTAGCAACATCCATCCCCCCCCTCGACTTAATGCTCTGATATCTAGCTAGGTTCTATACCCGGGAATGCTCTATTCATTTCTCTACTCCAATCAGGAAGTATAAATCTACACACGAAACCACATGACCGCGCTGCCTTACTAATCGCCGACACGCCTCGCTCACGCGCCGCCGAATTGGAATCTCAGCCGGCGCGCCGCCTGGAGACTTATTGCGCCCGCTTTTCCGAAATTCTTAGTTCTGAGATAGCATAAAGGGAGCAAGAATCCCCCCGACCCGAATGCTTCGAAATTTTGTGATTTCCATCCTTCGTAGTTTTTCCGTTCGTTCTCCTTCCTGTCATTATACGTCCTCTGATATCCGCAATTTCCCCAATTTCACGCCAGCCATTCTTCTTCAAAACATGTCTACTACATCCCGTAAACGGGATGCCAACCACCTAAGTGGCAGTGACGGTGCTGCTGCTGAAACAGATGTAAAGAAACCAAAACCTAACGGGAACATCGCCTCTTTCTTTGGGGCACAAACGGACAAAAACTCCGCTGCCCCCGGTTTAACGGATATTGCATCCTCCCAGCCAGCAGCGAAGTTCAACAAGGAAAAATGGGTTGCTGGCCTCACAAAAGAGCAGAAGGAGCTGCTTCAGCTTGAAATCGATACCTTGGACGAGAGTTGGCTGGCCCATCTGAAAGACGAGGTGCTGACCAATGAATTCCTGAACCTCAAGCGGTTTTTGAAAAAGGAGGTTGCGTCGGGTGCTAAGATCTTCCCGCCATTCGACGAGGTGTATTCATGGTATGTATATGGATTTGCATATATCAGAGCTCTCCAGATAATCATCTTTTGTCGAAACTAACACCCCCTTGTCCAGGTCCCGCCACACCCCCCTCCACACCGTCCGCGTGGTAATCCTCGGCCAGGACCCCTACCACAACCACAACCAAGCGCACGGCCTCTGCTTCTCCGTCCGCCCACCAATGCCCGCACCCCCATCCTTGAAAAACATCTACACAGCCCTGAAAAACGACTATCCTTCCTTCGTCAAACCCCCCAACAACGGCGGCCACCTAGCCCCCTGGGCAAACCGTGGCGTGCTCATGCTGAACACCTGCTTGACCGTTCGTGCGCACAATGCCAACAGCCATGCGAACCAGGGCTGGGAGAAGTTTACGCAGAAGGTCATTGACATCGTGGCGAAGACGAGGACGCGTGGGGTTGTGTTCTTGGCCTGGGGTAAGCCAGCTGGGAAGCGGGTTGCACATATTTTAAAGGATAAGGGCAAAAGGCATTGCGTGTTGCAGTCTGTGCATCCTAGTCCGTTGAGCGTGCATGGCGGATTTGTGGGTTTATACGTTTTATTATTTCTCACCTTTTTTTTTTTTTTTTTTTTTTTTTTTTTCGTCTATCTTTTTTTCGGGACATGCTAACACAGTTCAATTCTTTCAGCTCCAATGTGGCCATTTCAAAAAGACCAACGAATGGCTTAGTGAACGGTACGGGAAGGACGGGATTATTGATTGGAGTCTTGTTGACGAGGAATCTTCCGTCATAACCTCAACCTCAACAACAACAACAACAACAACAACCGCTGAAGCTGAAGTTAGCATTGACAAACAAACCACGACTATATCTTCCATTGTCAAGGCCACAGACATTGAAGCCGAAGAAAAAAAGAAGACTACTATCAGCGTGCCATCATCATCTTCGTTGCCAACGCAGGGGGATGAAGATGATGCGGATGCATTAGAGGCGCTGGCGGAAGCGGAGTGTGAGCTTTCTGATTGAAATATCTAGCATAGGATGAATTTTTTTTTTTGATTCAAGAGAGGTTGGGATGCAATGTGCGAGTTGTCCAAATATTCCTGCTTCCTACCAATCTTGGTATACATGTGCTCGCTGTGAGGGAAAGCAGAGCCGTTTGAAACGGTGTTGACTCGCAAAGTTTTTTCTACCCTTTATTTTAATTCATTTTTTCTTGTCCTAATACTCTCCCTTTGTTTTTCATTTGTTTCATTTCTTCAGCTGAGCTGATTTTTTTTTCTTTTTCTTTTTCTTTTTCTTTTTTTTTTTATTTTATTTTCCCCCCTACACTGTCTTGTTCAGTCAGTTGAGGCTGCATATATGTGCTGAATCTGGAATGGATAGAGACCTACCTCATAGAACAACACTATCCCAATGTTTATAGGGATTCATTCATCAGCATGAATACCCCCCCCTTACCCCCCTTACCTACCTGCCTAGTTAGCAATAACGTAGACTCGTTAATCATGAGATATTTCAGACCCTGGCTGGACCCGTTCGAATCAGCCTCCGATGTCCTCAGGGCAATTCCATTTCCATAAACAACAGATCTAGGACTTTCTGGATTGTCAAGTGAAGGGTTTCCGATGGCTCTACCAGGTAATGAGATGGCAGACGGCAAAGGCAGATTCTTATTGATTGTGGGACCAGTGTAGAATCTCGAACTCCTGGGTCCGGGGGTAGAATTTTATTTTAACATAAAAAATAGAGAAGATATATAGAGACAAAGCACCTAAGTTACCAGCACGCATAATGCCTCACAAAAATCCTATACTTTTCCCCTTTGTTATTTAGACTCGCTGTAGAAAATAGCTACATGAAGATCTTTTAAATCTTTTCAAAACAAAGCAAGAGCACACAAGAAAATGAAAATTACAGCTCCTCATGACGAGCACCTTCAGCAGCAGTGTCCTTTGGAGCTGCTGAGGATGTAGTCTTGGTCTCCTTCTTCTCATCTGCAGCTTTGGTGGATGAAGAGCTGGGAGAGGCAGGGGTTTCAGTGACATCATCATCCTCCGTGACCTTCGACTCATCATAGGCGTCGACCTTATGCTTGCCATTGTCCCGGACAAATTCAGCGAGACCTTGGATGGTTCGCGAACCCTGGTAGTCGAATGGCTTGTCCTTGGAGCCGGCGGCGAAGAGCTTGACGGTTGGGAAACCCTGGATCTCTTCTGGGACATCGTTGGCGGTGGCATCGATCTTGGCGATGGTGACCTTGGCGGCGAACTCGGGGTTGTCGGCGTAGAGTTGGGCAAGTTGCTCGTATTTAGGTGCGAGGCTGCAAGAGATGATTTTTGTTTAGTAAACGGGAGATATGGTTTGAAACTAATGCTGGGAGAGACTTTGGGGAAGTGATAACCCACGCTTTGCAGTGGCCACACCATGGGGCGTAGAACTCCAGGAGAACGTCCTTGTCGTTGTCAATGACGAGTTCCTGATAGCTGTGGGCAACGACAACTGTGACTGGGCCCTCCTGCTTCTCGGGAATAGGCTCGGACTTGATGCTAGGCTCAACCTTGCCATCCAGGACATCCTGGACGAACGTGGCGATAATGTCATGGGTGATCTTCAGCTCCTGGTCGAAGGGGTATTTCTTGTTGTTTACGGGGTCCTGGATGGCGAAGGCTGGGAATTTGTCGACTTTAAGGTTCAAGTTTCCGGCATGAGCTCCGAAAGTTTTAGCGTCAATGGTGGCAATGTTGATGGAACCCCTCTGCTTTTCCGCGATGGGTTTCAACATCTTGCTGAATTCCTCACGCTCCTCGGGGGTTTCAGCGAAGATGTAGGCAAGTGGAATGCCAGCCTAGGACATTGTCAGTACTGAATACCAGCAGTATCTCAAGGGGTTTTGCGTGTGCAGCTCTCCAACTCACCTGGATATAGCGAGCATAGGTATGTGGTCCAAGCTCGCCAATAAGAGGCGTGCTGGAAAGCTTAATGAAGCTGGTGATCTGTTCTTGAGTAAGTTCGCCACTATAAACAGCTTTGCCCTCGTCGAAGTCCTTGTACATGACAATCGATGGTTGCTTAACGTCTTCAGCAGCGGCCAACTTGGCATCATCTGTGGCACCAAAGAGGAATTCGTCACGAAAGGCCTCAGCCAGAGAGGTGAAGGTTTCGTTCGTGGCCTTGTCGTCCTGGGCGAAGAATCCGATAATTGTAACCTTGTCCAGAGTCTTCACATCCTCTAAGTTATCGACGGTTACGACGGTGACTGCTGGAAGGGACTGTTTGACCATATATGACGTGATGCTAAGAAAGAGAGAGGGGTCGTGTGTTAGCTTAACCTGCCTGCATCAGCTACGGAATTAGCGAGGGCAGCAACATACGATGCGGACTTGCGAGGTCCAGAGTACGGTTTAACCTGTTCCAATCCACGGAATACCTTCAGCGTGGGGTAACCTTCCACGCCGTACTCTTGACAGAGCTCAACCTCCTCGGTGCAGTCAACCTTGACAAGAGGAATTTTCTTCTCCTTGAGTTGGGTAGCGGCAGTTTCATATTCGGGGGCAAGAGCCTTGCAGTGGCCACACCACGGGGCATAAAACTCCGCCAGGACTAACTCATGCTCTTTGATAAAGTCCTTGAATGTGGACCCGTTGAGGGCATGCACATCCGATACAGCAGCCTCATCAGCAGCAGAAGCCATGGCTGCGATACCCAGGCCAGCTAGGCCAAAGGCAAAATGTCTAAACTGCCGCATGGTCAAAGAGTACCAGGCAGGAAGACACGGGGTTCTATGGGATTTAAAAAATATTAAAAATAAAACAATAAAACAATCGACGTGGTGTAGGAATGCGGAGAGAGATAGATAGATAGATAGATAGATAGATAGAGAGAGAGAGAGAGAGAGCTACGGAAGAAGGACGCTTATGGGATGTCCCAGTGTGAAGCGACAGCAATACAAAGAAGAATCAGCAAGGATGGCGAGGAGTTTGAAGCCGATACAACCACAGTGGAGAAGGAAGCTGGTGTCAACCCTGGTCGAGAGTTGAGAAACTGGAGACTGTCAGTTGTCGAAAAAGAAATAGGATGGGGGAAAAGGGTGGGTTCTAGCGAATATATATTATTATTATTATTATTACCTTCTACCCACGAACAAAGCACAAAGGCCAGCTCAAGCCGAGATGAGGCCAGTTTGTTCTTTCCAGCCGAAAGACTATTAATAATGCGGGGACGAGAATACCGAGCCGCTAAACCGCTCCTGGCCAATAGTGGGGGACGCAGCGCTTGAAGGTTTTGGTGGATCTCGGTAACTAGCGCCCGAGATTTGCGGATTAACTCAGCTGCTGCTGCTGCTGCTTGCTGGCAACCCCCCCCCTTTCCGCTTTTGGGACGGGGGGCCCTGTCGGGTCATGTGACCTCGAGTCCTTGCCTTCTGCGGCTCGCGCGAGTCATACTGGCTGCTTACTCAGCGCCTCTTGCCCCTGTTCTTTGTGGATTCAAACGTCCAAAACCTCTCCAACAGTTATTACTCTTTTCTCAAGCATTGCTAACTCATCCTTTTCTCTGCACCCCAAGAACTGTCCGTAACGCTGGACCCCCCCCACCCCCCAGGTCTTGCGCGGGTTTCCTCTCCCTCTCTCCTTGGTTTGCCTATGTCATCCCATGCGCTGTGACCTTCTTTAGAGCCCGCGATCAATCTCGGAGCATCCCTTCCCGACCCCCATTCAGTTCTATCCTCCCTTGGTCTCTCCTCCATCGTCCGCTTTGTCAATACAATCCTGTGTCGCTGTGTTGCCCACTGCGCATACATCCATACGTGCCTTGAGGTCGGCGGGCCGCCACTTGGGCGCGCCACTTTGACGTCGCTCGCTCAGCAATGCCGGGTATCATCATGGATGCTGTTAACGCGAGTGGACCAGGGCGGGAGACCACCCGGCATGACGTTCTTCAAGGCGCTGTCTCAAACACTTCCCTCCCATCGCAGAATAACGGAAACTATTCAAACGGCCCTTCTCATACGAAAGATGCTACCAAACCCACCGCCAACCCTTCACTCGACGATTCCTTGCCGCTTGAGTTGGTGCATATCAGTCAGGGATTCTTTCCCCTCGGTCAACTCATCAATCGGGCCGCCCAACAGTGCTGGAATGACTTGACTGATCTCATAGCTGAGCTGGCCGATCCGCAAACAACCACTTTGAATTCCTCTTCGCATGCCGCATCCGCATCCACATCCGCATCCGCATCCGCATCCGCATCCGCAGCCGCAGCCACGGCCACGGCCAACGGGAAGTACCCTTCCAGCCAGTCCGCCGATAGTGCCCAGAAGAAATTGCGTATTCTAGAATTCGCCCAGTCGAAACGGGCTGATTTCATCAAGATTCTCGTGCTTTCTCAGTGGAGCCGGCGCGCAGCGGATGTTTCCAGGCTCATAGACATTCAGGCTTTCATTCGAATGAGGTATGATTGCTATAACGGCGCCATATTGTCTATTGGCGAGATGAAGCGCGACTTGATCAGAGCTCAGACTGCCAATCCGGATCTCGCGATGGCTTTGGAGGTTTTATCAACTGGCAAAGTTGCTGCTATGAATGAGGTAATCTTGACCTTGGTCCGCCGCCATCCCTTCTGTAGCTCGTCAATGCTGACTGACCATTTGAACCTTGCCCTCCTTCTGTCCAGTGTTCATTTATCCCCCCAAAACCCCTGACGCCGAAAATGATGCTTAAAACATTGAGGAGAATTAATAAGGCGATCCGGACAAGGCTCGTACTACATGACCAAGTCCCCGCTGCGTTTACAAATTATGTGGTCCATGATGGCAGGGTCACATTTAAGGTTCCAACGGAATTCGAAGTCGATTTGTCCATTGCGCAAGAGGATCGTTCCTCCCAATTTTTCTTCGTCGATATTCGATTTCTCTTCTCCCCTTCGCCGCCCAAACCAACAGGAAGACTCTTGGATGAGCTCGACAATAGAGTAAATGCCATGCTCATGCACTCTGGCCTGACAGGCTGTTTTAACCTGTTGCATAATTTGGTGTTATCAAACAAAATCACCATACTGTTTCACCAAGCGATCGAGCTTGCTCGAGGTCCCTGGCTTGATACTTTACGTGTGGAGGTTTTGCATCGCACTCTAGTCGTCCAATACTGGATTAATAGACCTAGACCGAAGAGTTGGATCGAGATCGGTATAAAAAGTGGCCGCCGCAAGATTCAGATACAGGATTGTTCGACTCCGGCATCGCCCCTGCTAGGCTTGAGATGGATGAGGGACGGCAAGGAAGTACAGTCGAAGTGCATCAAATTTGACCTGGAACTTCTTTCGATAGAAGCCATCCTCCGCAGCGTTATCGCTCTGCATATTTCATACCTGCTCCAATCAACATACGCCGGATTATCGCAAGGACGTCTCTACGCCAGTGGAGCGCTTTCTGTCAGCCTTCAAACATCCATGACGGAGCCAGGAGACTGTTTCCTTGACGTTCAGCTCACAAAGGGCCGGGACCTCAGAGTGATGATTGAACCGGTTTCTGGAACTATCATATTCCGCTCAACACCTCTACTATTAAACCGTCATGACATGGATCGAAGTTCCGAAAAACCTGTCGTCGATGATATAGTCTTTCGCATCTCTCGTCTTCGATCAGCAGCTGCCGTAGATGAAGTTGAATCATTGTCAAGCGCGTTTGGCTGGCAGACAGTGAACTCACGCGACATCAGAGGCGAGGACCTTCGGCGTATTTTCCCTGCGAATACCCTTCGATCTATCCTTTTCTTTCGCAAATCCTGGGAACGCAATTGGGGTGTTGCGTATACCTGCAGTATGGACGGGGATCATTGGTGGGTTGTTGAGTTACGTGCGCCATCAACCCAAAAAGGCCCCTTCTCTCCTCAATCCGCTCGAATGGTAACCGGTAGATATGGGGGGTCGCCGCATCGGTTGAACTACGGTTCCTTTGGCCAATTGGATCATGCTCTCTCGGGGGTGCTTGCTATCCACGCTAATGCTCGCTGTCTCTCGGAGCTTCATGGAATCCACCATTTCCCTTCCCTGTCAAATCTCGTTTTGGGCCCGCACCTTCATGTCCCAAATATCTTCATAAGGTTCCGGACCGTCTCCCTCCCACCCGCGCTACAGATTTCTCCCCCTATCGCAAACAATGGGAAACCCCCAATTAAGGACACGATCCGCCTATCATTCCGGGGTATCGATCCATCATCACAGTGCGCCATAATGATAGCTTATGGGCATTTCTCGAGAGAAATAAAAGACATTAGTCTTCTAGCCGTTCGCCTCGACCGAAGCATAGCATTCCAGCCCAAGGGTCGTGCGTTTGCGATGCGCTTCCTGACTCCCGTAGGCCAACCCGTAATTATCCAACTCCTCGCCCGCCTACAACAGCTAGAACGTATAATCTCCACCCTCGAGATCCTGAAACGAAAGTCTCTGAAACCACTATCGCTCACACTCACCCGCGTAAGGTTTGCATATGCAGCAGAAGAAAACGCTCGCGCCAGCATCAATTTCAACTACCACGAACAAGCCATACTATCCGACATCGATTCCATCACACGATTACCTAAACAAACCCCGCTCATGATCCTACGAACAACCATGGACTTCCACCCTCAAAGCCCCCACCGTCGCATCAAGGAGTCGTTAACTGCTATACTTAACGGAACACTGCGGCCCCGAACGTTTACATGCGTAGACACCGTCCTGCAATTGCTCATCATTACACTACCAGTCCTCAAGGCTTTGGATCACATTTCCATCGACCCACATACCGATCTACCAGGAAACTCCAGACTCCAGATCATCTCCCGAAGCTCAAAGATATTCCACCTCCGCTACCCCTCGGTCCGCTACCGATTCTGCATATACGCTGCCCTACGGCGGGATCGTCTCGTCTGGGTGTTGAGGGATGTCGCCAATCCAGCGGAGAAGGACGCCCAAGAGCCTCTGGAGGGAAAGTTGAGAGAGACCATTTATAGTGCCCGCCGGGATGGATGGCAAGGGATGGGTAATGGTGCCCTTGCTGATTCGGAGAGCGTTGGAGCTCTCCTCTCCGCGCTGCATGGGGTTATGACGGATTATCTTTCTTCCATGACGGGTATTCCGGTGGGGGAGGGAGGTCCTAGTGGTGGTGGCACACGCCCGGATGGGGAGAAACCCGTTCATAATAATTTCGCTGGTAAAGATACGGATAGTAAATCAAAGCCACAGTCGGGCCAGGCGGGTATGACGGGCTTGCAGGGACATCCTGGTAGTATGGGATGGACAAAGGGGCTAGCAGCAGCAGCGACACAGACGACAGATAATAGCGATATTGGGATGGGAGGGCACGCGCCATCCGATCTAGGAGCGATGAAGCAGAAGCTGACGAGTGCTCAGAATAAGGATAATAGGAATATCGCCGCGAGACCTACCGTCAACGGAAATAATAAGGGCATCAGCAACGGCAACGGGGTGGCTTTTATCACGATTGACTGATTGAATTTCTTTTATTTGAAAATTCAAATATTCCTTTTTTCAGGTACAGAAGGTGAGGGAATCTGATAAATAAACTGGGATAAAAAGGGTTGTCATGGGTATTTTTCTTTCTTTCTTTCTTTCTTTCTTTCTTTCTATGCCTCTGGGTGCTCTGATATCAGCGTCTTTGGCGTCTTCTGCGTCTATTGGTGCTCATTTTTTCTAGTTTCCATTTTGTTTTCACTCTATGCGCATCAGCGAGCTTGCAACGGTCCTAATAATCTCAGATTGCACTTTTGATTATAGATAGCTTTGCCTATCTCTTCCCCCTTACCCTCCCCCCCCTGCTGTTTTTCTGTCAAATAGCTAAAGGCCCATCCTGGATTATGGTGCTGTGAAGTGTAATTTCTTGTTATTATGTTTTCATATCACGTTAGATACCAACAACCTTCAGAGGTGACTGAGCATTCTACATGGATATGTTTTCCCCCTAAAACTTACCAATTCTCCACGTATAAATGCCCAAAGAAGTAGATAAATATATATGCAAAATACTCCACAAATCTCTGATCGACAGTGTCTAAGTAAAAATAATCCCAGCCATTAAAGAAAATCCGGAACGCAGCCCAAAACCCAAAACCATCATCCCTCTAGAGGCTCAGAAAACAGGAAAATAAGAAGAACTACACTATTCACATGAAAAATATTCCCTTCAGAACCGCTCCTCTTTCACTCTCCCCTTCTTCTTCGCCACGTCATACTCGATCCATCTTACCAGACTCCTGCTCCCTTCCGGAATCAGCCTGCCAGGATTCATAACGTGGCACCCCTCATAAGTAACTGCAAAGGGTTCCGCATCGGAATCTGCTAGGACCATAGCAGTCGGTAAGGGGTACAGATGTAGGACAGACGCATAGTCCCAGAGGACTGGTCGGATGTGTTGTGGGAAAGGGGAGAGATAGCTCTGGTCCAGGATCGTTTTGACGAGTTTTCGGGATGCGTGGAGATTTGTTTGGTTTGTGGTTGAGGTTGGTAGTGGCTTTCCTTGGTTGATTTGCTTTTGCTGCTGCTCTTGCTGTCGTGTTTCATCTCCTTCAGGAGGCGGAGGTTCGTTATGATCTATGTACTCTAGATCCATATCCTTATCTGTTCCTGTGGGCTCCTTACGGGTCTGTGGAACCTCTTGAGGCTTTTGAGGTTTGAAAACAATCGAGGTACGTCCTAGTCGCTCAGAGATGTCATCTCTAAACACGACGAGTTCATGGACGGGCCCGAAAAGGCTGAGCCGGGTGGGGTTGGATGTCCAAATCGCTTGTCCCGGCGTGTGGCGTGAATTTGGTAGTTGATGTACATTATTGGCATTAGTGAAAGCACGTTTCACTCTAGACGTGAATAGATCAGGGATAGCATCCCTAGGGGATGTTGTGGAAGCACCGGCCGAGTAGGCGGATGCCCAGGGGTCATTGTCCCCTGGAACAAACACAAATGTCGAATTTTGCAACAGACGTGGATATTTTGATAGGACAGAAGCAAGAATATCGAAGTATTCCTTGCATTCGATGCTGCCGCTGCTCCCTCCGCCTGACATGAGAGCATGTTGGAGGAAGTTGCCGATCAAAATAAAAACCAACGGTATTTGATGCTCTGGAAATGAGGTGTAACTTTGGAAGACATATGAGAGAGCTTCCACCGTCTTTGGAACGTCCAAATTGACCTCACCCATTACAACTATTTGCTTTCTGACCTTTTCCTGCTCCTCCGGCTGGCCCTTATGGAGACATATCTTTTCAATTTGTCGCATGCGAGGGCCTCTGCTGCGCTCACTCCCAACACCCAGGAAGTCAACCCAACCAAAACCGCCTTCGACGGTCATATCACCATCTGCAACTCGATGATGGGCTGCGCCAGATGAAACTTCTCTGCGCTCACATGGAGGTCCACCAACAGAAGCTACAATAAACTTTCCACCAATCGTTCCGCCAACTCCACCGGACCCCGTCAATGTAGAACCACTAACGACCTCCTCTTCTCTGTAAACACCGTCGGCAAGAACTATCATTCCTGGTGTGAACCATGCCCCATCTTCTGGCACAGCCCGAGCGTCCCTGATATCAAGGGTTATGCTTCCCGTCGGGTCTGATATGGAGAGCTCTCCGGCTGGGGACACTGCGAGCAGACCGAGAAGTAAATGCGATGTGCCAGACCTCCCCAGAAGATTCGCAATGGAAGTGACTTTATACGATCGGCTTGCACTGGAGTGTGATGAATTAGACTGCTGAAGAGGTATTTGAAAGGCTTCGTTGCGCAGCAGCCGCTGGTAAATGAGATTGTATCGATCTCTGAAAATATTGGCTCTTTGAGACGCAGACGGGAATAGGGAGGGTGGGGTTGTAATAATATCAAAATTCTTTTTGTTCACGTTATACACAGGACGATTCTGTTCGAATGCGCTAACAACCCTAATCCATCTTCTGGCATCATGCAATGCACTATCCTCCCCTATCTCCAACCTTTCCTCATTGGAATCTGGCTTCCCTTCCCTCGTACGACTCGTCCTACTTTGCCCACCTTTCCCAGAGACTAATGTTGCAGCTTCTGAATCCTTGGATGGTTCCCAAATGATAACTCTCCCACCATTCATCCTGGGTTCCAAATTATTAAGTATTGATTTCAGCAGATCAGCGTGAGTTCCGCCGTCCTCGACGATTACTCCCCCCCCCGCTTTCTTCCATGTTTTCGCGATCTCGTCAAGGACAAGCTCCGCAAGACCTCCCTCCCGCCATTCTGAGCCGCAGTTCCTCCCCACAAAGGTTGCGAGTGACTGTAGGCTCGATGCCGTAATAGTCAAGCTGTGCTTTTTCGTAAATATTCTAAAGGCAAGTGGACGGAGAGTTGGTGGAGGTAATAGGATTGGGAGAATGGAGGTTGTAGAAGTCGGTGCTGCCATCCCGCGGGAGATAGCCGAAGTTGATATTGCAATTAGTTGTTATCGTCGCATTTTCTGAAGTGAGTATAAATCATTGGGTAATGTTCTCGCAATGTTTTTTATCGACTAAACCCTGATGTTCGGCCACTCTGATAGAGTTGTCGTTGATTGTTGATGATGATGATGCTGAAGGTCTCTCTCTGCACGATCCGATCTCAAAATGTTGGAAAACGCGACCGTTGCGGGTGCTTGCGCTCAACGCGTTTTGACACGTGACGGCATCAAGTAGTTAATCAAGCCGGCTTCCACGGTTTCTCCCAGAACGAAACTGAACAACTCTTAACCTCAGCATATATTGATTACATTAATTGGCCTCCAGGTCCTAGCCAACCCTATACTATTCAAAACTATCTACAATACTACGCATTTATTCGTGGCTGCTCATTTCGAAGACAACTTCTCCCTCTTTCATCTTTGATCCACCAACCATGGCAGACGCTTCTCCCCAAAGCTGCGCTCCAACAAATGATACAGATGCGTCAGCTTCAGAATCGTCTCCCGAATTGAAAGGGGCACAATTAGCGGATCTTATCAAGCGAGCTGCTGCTAAAGATGCCATTAAAGACTACGATACTGCAGCGGACCTCTATTCCCAGGCGACAGAGCTCCAGGCAGAGCTGAATGGTGAGATGTCTGTCGACAATGCGGACCTGTTATATTTGTACGGGAAGTCATTGTACAATGTCGCTGTGAAGAAAAGCGATGTGCTTGGTTCAAAGGTGGCAGGACAAGCATCCACAGCGCCCAAGAACGGGATACCTAGAGATGGAGCGACGAATACTAGCACTGAATTACCCAACAAGCAGTCCCTCATTGGCAACGCGATCGCTGAGGGTTCTGCAACAAGCGAGAAAGCTGCAGAGGGCATAACTGAAGGGACGAAAGTAGGATCATCGTCACTGTTCCAGTTTATAGGAGACGAAACCCTCGACTCTGATTCTAATGAAGAGGACGGTGGTGAGGAGGGCGATGGAGCTGAGCAGGAGGACGACGACGAATTTGCTAATGCGTACGAAATGTTAGACTTGGCGCGCATACTCCTCTTGCGAAAACTGGAAGAGATGGGATCCGAGAAGCAGAGCGAGGAACGCAAGATCAAGGAGCGACTGGCAGATATATATGACCTACAGGCTGAAATCTCTTTGGAGGGTGAGAGGTTTGAAAATGCTGTCGCTGATTTAAGAGCCGCTTTGGACTTGAAAACAAAACTTTTCCCATTGGAGGACCCTAGTGTTGCTGAATGCTACTATAAGCTTTCTCTAGGTCTTGAGTTCTCGTCGATCATGCCAGAAAAGGCGGAAGACGGCCAAGACACGACGGACGCGAAGGTCGCAAAGGTTGACATGAAACTGAGAGAAGAGGCCGCAAAGCACATGGAGATTGCGATTCAGAGCTGCAAGTTAAGGATATCAAAGGAACAACAGAAGCTTGAGAGCATCACTGAGGAGGAAACTATTCTCAAAATGAAACAGAGCATTGATGATGTGAAAGAAGTTGTTTCGGATATGGAGCTACGTGTAAGTTGCCGTTTACATCCTTGGTTTGCATCACTGGAATCAACCAATACTAACATAATACCCAATATACAGCTGATTGAACTTAATCGACCCCCGGTATCCATAAATGATGCTACCCGAACCCTCGATGGTTCCAATGCCTTAAATGGAATCCTCAGCCAGGTGCTACGTCAAAATTCGTCCGCTGATAAAGACTCTATTTTGCAAGAGGCCATGAAGGGCGCCAATGACCTTTCGTCGTTCGTCAAGAAAAAGAAACGGGCTTCTGGGACACCAGAGTCGTCTGGTAAGCGCCAATTAGAGCAAGAGCCAGAGGTTGTCGATGAAACAAGTTCAGCAAAGAGAGTCCGGCTGGATGACGACGGTTCCGGCGATTAAACCTGTTTTTGGTATGTGAGGCTGGAGTTCTGCAATAATCAATATCCTGAAATACCTATCGCATCGCCAATTTGGTCCCGACTCAAACAAACCATTAATGATATTCGAAAACTTGACTGGCCACAATGATGTGGCAATTGATGATTATCTTTGGGGGCAATGTAATTTTATTTATTAGATGTATTATTTGGTTTTCATAACATGGGATGATACCATATTATCGTTATGAATCAACAGAAACAGTCATCCGTTGACTATGAGCGGAAAGGATATCGCTCCACTAACTCCAGCATTTGGTAAGAGTAAAATATGAAGAGGAAGGATTTTCTCTGCGGAATTTGAGCTACAATAGAATGAGAAAGTTGTCCCATACGCTGCGTAAAAGAACAAACAACACTAACAGAAGAACTGAACCAGAGACAGTAAACACCCAAACATCCCACCCATCACCTCCACCTCACTTGACCAATGAATGCCTTTCAAAATTCCGATCCCGCCTTCTTCTCTCCGCTAACCACGGACTCCATATTCCAGAGAACAAGTCCTCACACTCCTCCTCATCCTGGCTATCAAACTCCACATCATTGCCACTTCCATTACTCTGAATCGCACTACTGCTCCCAGACGACCGGTGTGAACAAAAACAACCAAACACATCGCCGTTATCATGATAGCAATCATTAGAATTACTACCTTCTTCCCAGGACGAGCAGATACTGATCCCCTTCGTCTCCAATATGAACTTCCCAATCTTATATTTCTGCGAATCTTCCTCTGCAGCCACATACTTCCAGCCCAGGAGACTCCCGCAAAAACGACAGGTGATGTCACTGACCGTATGCGCACCCGTGACGAGCTGTCTTGGTAGCGGCTGCTGCGTAACTGTGTTGGGGAGTGAGGTGCGCTGCAGTGTGGACGACGGGCTTATGGAGATCTCATCCGTAGACGGATTGGCAGAGACGAGATAGGCACGTCCATGCCGCCCTGTAAAGCCCTTGCTGATGATTTGAGAAGTTAGACAAAGCTCTGCTGAGCAACGGGCACAGCGGAGGTAGGATTTATGCCCGTGGAGAAAACCAGAGCCATTGGTCGCGGCGTCGTTGCTTGAAGGAGCAGGTGATTGTGGTTTGGAGGGGGTCTCGGAATCGCTTGGTGTGGAGTTGGTATTTTTAGTTGTTTTCACATCGCGCTTGCGGAAGGGGATGGAGTGGAGGAGGTAAGTTGGAAAGACGGATGACATGAATGATGACGATGACATCATGTGCAGCGGTTTCCCCAGCTCATTTTATGCAGATATCGACTCGCCTGATTGCCGGCATGCCGCAAAGGACGCTGACCTGTTGTTGGTCTTTTAGGCGTGACGATAGCTTTGGTCGACTGCAGCTTCAACAAGCGTATTACTTACTTCGATTATAGCTGGTTAGAATATTACTTGAGGGAATCATAAATGATCCGGGATCCCCGCTTTTTGAGTTCCAAGGGTTTGAAGCCCGTCGGGCTAGTTAGGTAAGCAACCATGTCCCCCATGTGGTTCCAAGGATCACGCTGGGAAGCCCCCGATTGATATCGCAGATCAAATAGAAAATATCCATTTATAAGTAGCAAAAGCATTAACTAACTGATTTGTGTACATCGCTGGCATGACATTTAGCATAAAGGCAATGAGGACAACAGACAGTTTCAAGACTAGAATCGTCAAGCAAGATAAACATCAGATTTCCACTGTCATAAATAACCATTTACCACTGATAATAGCCTCCTTCAATGGAGGAACTACCCAGTCGTTCAAACTACTTAATTCAAATCCAACCCAGCCTAAATTTCGCATTGCAACAACTAGGTCCGCTGCGTCCATCGATCGATCAACACATGCAATCATTTCGGAGCAATCAAGCTCGGGACTGCTGGCGATTTCGAACAGCGCCATCAATCTACATAGGTTAGCCGAGGAAAAATGAGAAACTTCAGGGTCATTAAAAGGGAAGAAAGTAACCATGAAAGGGGGAAAGAGGTATAACGAACCCAGACTTGAACCCTTGCCCCGCACATGTGTGATTGTCGAAAAATACAAACAGAGTTCTCCGGTCGCCGTCGGCAGCAACAAATCCTCTGTAGATCGTGTCTCCAGGGTAGTCCCACACTTCAATACAGTTCTGAATCCGCCCAGATATCTTTGCATTCGCTTCGAATGCGCTTACGTGTTTATTGTTATTAGGTACCGCACCTATCACCAGCGACTGTTGTGGAGCAAGTTGCCTCTCACCAAGGAACAATGTCCACAATGTGTCGCAGAAGAGCCTCTCACACTCTTCCGTGATAGTTTGCACTGCCTCCCCATTGAATTCCAGTCCCTCTCGCGGCGACAGGAATTCATCAGCCACCACTGCTGTGGCCGAGTATTTAGTGGGAGGACTTGTCGGGGGGAATTTATGCCCTGAGGGGACCTCAGGGATACCACTGGGCCCCTGGCATTTCGGAAAAAGCTTTCCGTTAGCAAGGGAAAAAAAAATCATTATTACTTTCAAAGGTGTGGGCTAGGAAATTTTATCAACTCACCTGTGCCAACTGTAGTGCAATAATGGAAACTGCTGAGACTCCCGGTGCAGGGATTGACAGAGTAGCAGCTGGCGAGAACCTGGGTTTGGCGGCTCCATTCGAACACTTGTTGATGATTCGAATTATTATTCTGATTACTACTTGAGATTCCCGCCATAATCACTGGAGCAGCTGTAGTTCGGAGAAACTGAAGATGGTTGTTGTTTGTGCACAGAGCGTCAAAGAGATGATGAGGATTGATAATGAGCTGCAGAACGTCAATATAGACTCAGAAATTGTGACTGCGAAATAATAACTGAGGGACAATAAGTTTCTGGGATGCTGTTGGATGGAAATAGCGGAGTTGTGGGATGAAAATGTTGATCTGGGAACGATATGTCGTTGCAATGAAGGAGACAAAGACATCAATCACGAGGAAGATCCGAGGCAGCGAGTCATGTGTTCATGATATCATTACGTCAGCATAAACCTTCTACTCGCGATTCTCGGGAACGACGTATTTGCTAATGAAACCCATGTTGGCAATAATATCCCTTCAGAAATATCATTCTAAATACCGGTCATGGACCTTATCCTTCTGATCAAGATTCCCATCAAGACCAAGATAAAAGAGTTATATTCAACTAACAATGAACTATATGCCACCTATAGCTCAAGCATGGCTTGTTTAACCAGCTGAAATTCATTGGATTATTCACTAAATGACGATTTGAGATGCCACTTTATCTTTACGGGAACCCTCTTCTTTTCTTTTGAAGAAGTTATTTCCGTTCCATTTCGCCCACTCCCAGGGGCGGCGTTGCTGAACACCCGCGTCATCAAGGCCCAGGACACCAATAGACAAAACGAATATCCAAATAGGGGGAAAGGAGGTTTCAATCTCCGGGAAAGTGTTACTTGACAATATATATCGTTAAGTTCACAGCCAAAAGGGCGGTCTTTTGAAATTACTTGTGCACAAAATGAGGAAATCTTGGGGAAGATTCGTTGCACAGACTGTCAGGAACAAGGGGAAGTGAGATCGATCACAGTGGATTTGGATGTACGCAAAGATATTAATCAGCATAAATGGGGATAAAAGATGTGGCAGAACAGGTTGAACACAGGTTGGATGCTGTCGTGTTGCATACAACCCAATCTGGTGATATGTCGAGGGACCACGAGCTGCAGGATCTTGCATCTTTTGTGTTATCATTCCGACTTTAAAACCCCAGCACGGAAAAGGTGGAAAGTGGCAAATAAGATTGGCAAAGAGCTGTACAAATTTTATGCGATGGGACTGGAGGGCAAATGGCCGCCAGATGCAGCAGTGGTGGCTGTGAATTTTGGCATGACCTTGCAAATGTGCATAGTGATCTTAAACTGTATGTGTCGTTTTTGTCGTGCTTACGCGAATACCCAACTGGCAACATATCTTCGGATATTCACGTCTCCACTGCTGCAGTGGTCGAAGAGTTGGTAATGAACCTAATACAGAAACTCAGTCTGGAATAGTTGACTTGGGATCTTACTGAGACTACAGGATTTTGTCCGAAACTCTACACAATCCGGAGCTCAATACAAGGAGAGACCAGTGAGATTTTTTTATGACTGTGACAAGTAGTGTTCTTTTGGGTGAGGAAACGGAAGTGGAAACAAAAGTCACATGCTGGAACACTGGAAAGCTTAACATATGACAATCGGGAAATCCAGTCCCACGGATAGAGGCACCAAACCAATTTCACAAAACCGTCAATCCAAAACGATGGGGTGAACTGTGGTAGTCTTATAATAGACATGCCGGTGTTATAAGTCGAACAACCCACTCGTCCGATCCTCGCTGGTGAGAGCGATGGAGCAGGTGTGCGAAATCAACGAATATATCAAAGAATTGGAAAATGAACGAAAAAATAACCACTGGCATGTACAATTATGGTACTACACCTTTGGGTCGGTTAATATGCACTCCCAACTATGGAACCAAAAAGTGTTTTCAAGTTCAGAGGAGCGCACATGAATCATATGGAATGGATTGGGAGCCTGCCCAAGTCAAGATAGAAAACCCAAAGCAATAGAATGGATGCATCATTTGAGGGAGGCAGTGATAGAAATTATCGACCAAAATGACAGGGGGAAAAAAAAGCTCGGTTCGAACTCGGGAAACCCTAGTAGACGGGTGATGGTTTGAAACAAGAAAAAGGGTTCAAAGTCAAAGATTCTAGACAGCTTGGCTGAGTCACGAATTCAAGAATGCAAGAAGTAGATGTTGATAGGTTTGCTATGAGTATGAGAGTGACGGAACGGGAAGAAACAGGTGGTCGACCGTCAACAAGAGTCAATGTGAAACGCAGAAGGAAAAAAATTAAAGCCGCTAGCTACAGAGGATAAGAATGGTTGTTGGATGTTGAAGTCAAGTTGACTTCCTCGTTACTCCGAGTCCGAGGCACACTCGATCAGGGATAAAACAGGGTTCTATTGAGGCATCAATTTGCATAATGCATGCGTCCGTTTTATGTCAGGGACAATGTGGGGATTTATCCGTCGCATAATAAACCTTAACCGCTGTCAAACCTCTGAAAGATGTTGTGGTGTGCCAAGATATAAAAATATCCCCGGCGGCTACAGAAATGGGCGGTTGGGGTGGGGCGGTTGTGTTGGAGAACGGGGCGCAGGCTTCAATCATTCGAGCCCTGTTTTCTTTCTGGACCTTCGAAGAAGCTGTTGCTTGCTTGCCTCTTTCGGTCTTGATTGTGATAGCTAATTAGCTCGTGACTCCATGGTTTGTTTTATGAGGCTTTTTGAATGACATCGCAAAATATCCACCTATCTACCAGGGAAACAAAGAGGTCTGCTGTCGCAGCAGCCTGGCTAACTTCCAGCTCAAACACATTTTTTTTTTTCGTCAGCCAGAGAGGTTCCCGGTGAACTGGCAGAGTCGAAAATGTTTGTTTATTCTAGAAGATGCAAAAACAAAAGAAATGTAAATATTTCAGGCCACAACGAGGCGTAAGCGGCTGATGATGAATAACAATTCTGCTAACTAGTTAACTAACTACCATATTATATTACGAATCTCATTGCCTCTCCAAGACTTGTCGCTGGTGGCATGAATTCCTATCAAAGAGATTATGCAATGGGAGATGAAGCAAGGATTGAAGATCTTACCAACATGTTATTTTTACTTCTTCGGGAATGCCAGCACATCTTCACTTCGTGCCCTCTTGCCTAATAGCCGGCGAGATCCAAGGATGCAAATTTGCTATGTACAAGATCGTTTTCGCCTTGCTGCAACCTAGAATAAATAGCAACACCGAGACAACAAACTACCAATGACCCTGCGAAATCCTAGACATGGCCAGAGGGAAACACAGCAACGCATCTCTGCCCCTTGTTGCTGCATAGAGGAGACAATTTGATTGGTCTGCAGTGCTGTGAAGAGCTGTTGAACCGGGCAAAACAAAGACAGTTGCGGGAATAACAAATATATTGGGAGACAAGGCCTTGGGCAGAGTCTGGTAACTTTTTAATTAGGGTTGTTTAACTTCCCCAGTCCTTAAGCGCTAACTAACTACCTCTTTA
The DNA here is from genome assembly GCF_000150735.1 of Paracoccidioides brasiliensis. NCBI lineage: Eukaryota > Fungi > Ascomycota > Eurotiomycetes > Onygenales > Ajellomycetaceae > Paracoccidioides > Paracoccidioides brasiliensis. The sequence continues at coordinate 1,059,289 of NW_011371361.1, forward strand.
ATTAATTACGGAGTATCAGGTCTCTGTGGATCCTCGATTTCATAAGGGATCATCTTCCAAGAAGAGAGGGCATCGAGCAAATAATAGAAACATTTACCAACTCAGAGGTTTTATTATTTCATACAACTGAGCGCGAAGACAACGGATATTTGCTCAGGAGCTGGCAAACAACACATAGTCAATCAAAGACAACCCCACAAATAATCACTTGCCAGGTCTCGATGACTATGGCAGATGGTTTGTTACAGAAGCAGGATTCTTTTTGAGAACACGCGCTATCATTGGGCCCCGCCACATCCACAATGATCTCGATTATTCTTCAGGAAAAAATTAAACACAAGTCGCTCGTCCTTTTGCCGAGAGAAGCCTTAACCGGCGTCCCGGTTGGAATAACTCTGTTCGGCTGCTGAACGATGATCCCCAAGCAGTTTGTTTGATCTCCCATTTCTCCAAGCTCCCATCTTGTGCGCCCCCAACCCCAACCCCCCCAATCCACCCCCTCCCCACCCCCCCGCAGCCAAGGGTGCAGCGCTAAACTCAAGACAAAACAGGCCCTTTTCTGAAACCGGGTCAAACCTCCTGATGCTTGAGGTCGCCCTCCTGCAGCAGCGAATGGGCATCGAGTTTTGGTAATCCCTCTGAAAGAGAGGTTAGTCACGTCCCTTGGGGAAAGTCTGTTTGACTCGCTCACAAGACTCGAGGCTCAGATTTTCAAACAGGCCTAAATTTCTCCATGGTGATCTTGAGAGCAATGTTAGCATGCTGCAGACTCCTGCGTTGTTCATGTTTGTGTATCTCTGTTGTTAACGCTGTCACCGCTTCATACCCCGGCAGTGGCCTATACTTAGGCCACACGTCAGATATCCAGTCTGACTCTGTTGGCCATTCGACGGTATCCAGCCGCCCGCCCCCCAGACGCCTATACTCTGCAGGGCTGGCTAGATCCAGATGCTTCCGTGATTATTTTTCTCTCAGTTCCTGCCGATCTACCTGGCATGTCTGCGTATTTATGGAATCTGTCCTCCAGCTCTGCCCACTCCTTTCACAAGACTTAGCCACATGCCCCACGGTGTTTCCTAGCCTGTTTACCAGCCTGTTTTCTTCAGTTTGTTGTTTTCTTTTGCATGTTAATATATTATAGATATTTCCTCTTCTATTGTTCTTCACTTATTGTTTTCTTTCTTCACTATTTACCACCTAGACGCCTCCTTGACGAACCAGTGACGAAATCTTTTTATGTACCCAAGGTATCCTACAGGGGTTAACTTTCTGCACCTTTGTCGTTTCGCGAACGGCACCAACGACGTTTAATTCGATTCTTCCTGGAGGAGAGGCAGCAAATTGTTCGAAATTCCATGTTAGTAAAACAGTTCTCTGTTCCAAGTTGTTTGGACTTAAGCAGGAACCCAACAGTATTTTTTGATGGCTGACTCCGATTTTGACCGCTTCTGACTGCTTCTAGCAACCATATCCAGCCTTTGTATTTGTTCCTGGCCACTCCCAGACAGGTCTGGAAGTTGAACTGCAGTCTCCAAGAGAGCACAAAAGCTCCTGTTAACACCGAATCTCTTCTCTGGACGGAGACTTGAACATACTACCGATTAGTCCATTTACCATCTTTTGAACTAGACTACAGTTGGTTCATTCCTCTGCGGTGTACCGACCATCTTTTGCGTTTGGCACTGGGCAAATCTACGATAATATTGTTTGACTGGTTCATTTTATACTTATTTTCTTGAATATCGCTTGGGGCTTTTTGACGGATTCTTTCCCACTGTGTTTACCAACTGGATATCTCTTTGCCAGCAACACATACTGTCTAGACTTAGGATTTGTATAGCAGACATGGTGCAGTCCACGTCCTCCTACAACCGGGCTGCTCTGAATGAGTTTGTCACGTTGCCAGTTTCCCGAGAGATGGTTTTCTACCTTGCGGAGCAAGCTTCACTGGTCATCCGATGCGAGGAAGAGGTGACACCCGTGACCCTCACCCAATCTAAACCTCATACTCCCCCAACAACACCCCCGATCGACGGTTCCGAGAGCGCCGCGCCTCGATTACTGCCTCCTCTTCCATCTTTGGCCGAGTTTATCTGCTCCATTGTCAATCGATCACATGTCGAAGTCCCTACTCTTATGAGCTCTTTGGTCTTTCTGGGCCGCCTTCGAGCTAAGCTTCCAGCTATGTCCAAGGGGATGCGATGTACAGGTCACCGTATCTTCCTCGCATCACTGATCCTTGCAGCCAAGAATCTGAATGACTCAAGTCCAAAGAATAAACACTGGGCCCGCTATACAACAGTTAAGGGTTTTGATGAATTCGGATTTTCTCTTCCTGAAGTCAACCTGATGGAACGTCAGTTGCTCTATTTGTTGAACTGGGATACCCGTGTCACAGAAAAGGATCTATTTTACTATCTCGAACCATTCCTTGCACCGATCCGCGAGCGTTTCCAGCTTGAGGGCGAAAAGGAAATGCTTCAACATGAACTCAAAATGGAAGAGCAGCAACACCGACAAGCTAATGACTTCACTAACGACTCCCGCGAAGCGCTGACAATGGCACGGAAAACTCGGTCGCGACTCGACACCCATCACGTCGGCCAAAAGCGACTCCCATCGCCTTACCGATCCGACCGATCTGTTTCTCCTCCCTCGATCAAGGACCTACCACCGCTCTCCCGTGGCGGGTCCAGGGCACCGAGCTCGTCATCTCGTTCATCTAGCCTCGCCCCAAGCTCTCGAGGCACACCCTCCAGCTTCGGCCCGGGCTCCTATGCCGTTGATGACGTTATAGTCGCGGAAAGCCATGCCAGTCCAGCGTCAGCAGCAATATCCTGTAGTTACGTTAACATCCATACCCTTCGACCGAAAGCCAAACCTCAGCAGCACCATCCCCTTAGCTCGATGGCTGCGTCCCAACAGCCTGCCAAAAAGGCAAAAACGGCTGCCGGAACTGGACTGATATCGAGATTCTTCAACTCCGCTGCGGGAAATTACATGGGCGGACGGATGGCGCGAGGTACTTTGCGCGCTTAGGCAATGGAAGCCGAAAAAATCCAAGATTCACAACTACCCAATTCAGTCGCTTTCGCCCTTCGTTTGGTGGCTTCCCAATTTCTACTCTCTTTTTCCTTTTTTTTTTTTTTTCACATTGCCGTGATGACCTTGACGATTTCGTACCCTTTCCTCTGACGCTGACCAGCATGGTGGCGCAGCCACAAAGAGCTGGTCTCCTGAAAGCACTACACACTCTCTCAGACCTCCAAAACAATCCTAGATTCGTTGATAATACCCCTGAATGATATTTCCTTCCGACTCTACGGCAGGACCCTGTTTAACTCCTCAAGTGCCCTTGTTCTCATGTATCAGTGCATTGCTTCTTTTAAATGTTACCATAATTATTTTTGTTGGGGGTGTTTCGTATCCATTTATTTGAACATAACACAGCATTATCAAAGGGCGTTATTGGGAGCTATAACACTAATTATTCACTGTTGCCTATTAAACTAGAGATATACTGTTTGAAACCTGTATTCTTTGTCTTGTGTCCAGTTTTACTCCCCATGTTTTATTTTAAGAGTATCTTTCTGTCATTGTATGATTTTGAGTGAAGGCCAAATGTATGAACAATGGATGATGAGATATGGGGTAACCAGAGGATCAACATCCAGGTCTCAAAAGGGGTAAATAACTACCAAACGATTATTTATTAAACATGTAGATGCACTTATCTATCTGCCAAGAATGATCTATTTTATATCTCTGTACGCACATATAATATACAATCGTCCTTAGACGTATGCATGAATAGCTTTCTCTTCAACCCCCCTTAACATTCCCAATGATCTGCGGATATCTTTAGCATCAACAACTTTCTGACAGCGGTCGGTGCAGATATATAAACAGGCATCCATTTGACGCAGCCACTAACATCGCAAATGAGTAAAGGTAAAACCAAGACTGCTAAGACTGCTCCATTTATACCGCCCATGCAATGATTCAGTACTCAAGGAGCATCCACTCATTTCGAAAAAGCTTCCAGTCAATCGATATCATGAATACCACCGCGCTTCGATGGCCGTATAGATTCTCCTTGAAAGTAAGGGAATGGGCGCAACAAGCTCTGATCCGCCAGGAATGAAAAGCAGCGCAGTAATGTTGGTATCTCGCATTCGTCCCCCGTCGCAAAAATCCTACAGGATCAATGCGAAGACAAGTGCCAAAAAAAAAAAAAAAAAAAAAAAAAAAAATTTGCTTCCAGCGAAAATAATCACACAACTTCTTCCAACACCCATACATCAATTCTACTCCATCCTCTCAATGGGTAACTCCATGCCCACCTTCCTAGCTGTCAACCTAACGCGCTCCTCCTCACTCATATCCGCGCCCGGGTTATACCGTTCCAGCAACGTGACATATGTCCTCTGCGCTCTTAGATACTGAATAAACTGCTCCGCCTCGTCGAGCTGCGCTTGTGCGATTTGGCTTTTGCTACCATTTTGCGAGGGTTCCAAGGCGACCCGGGAGCGTATTCGGGTTTTTAGCGGTGATGGAGATGAGAGGGGTCGTTGGGGGAATTCGCGGAGGATGGACCGGTAGATGGAGCGGGCTTGGATGGGAAGTTGAGATGCCATGGTTTGTTCCGGGATTTTCTTTTTTTTCTTTTCTTTTTCTTTTCTTTCTTTTATATTTTTATTCTTTTATTGTTTTGGGGAGCGTTATATTTAAATTTGGATGGGGTGTCTGATGAAGAAGCAACCCCAGAAATGGCCGGTGGAAGTTATGCTGAGGGTAATTAGTATAAGTGTATGTCCTTCGACGGCTCTTGAAGCTGCTCAAGTTACAGATAGTTAGAGTTATTGGGGGAATTTGTGATTATATAAGCGATATTTTCTAAGTTAGTAACTAGTTAACTAAACCAACGTAACTAGTTAACTTTAGTTATGTTAAAAACAGATTAATGCAATCCACAATCTCACATTGATGATAATAGAAAATTGGTTTTATTAAGAACTAGCTAACTGATATCCCCCAGTGAACTTCTTTTACTTTATATAGATATCCCATTCCGAACGCTTCGAGGATATCTGCTGCATAACTTCAAGATATGATTATTTGCGAAGTGTGCTCGAATGAGCCGTCCAAATATCGTTGTCCGGTATGCAGTGCGCAAAGGTAAGTGGTTATTGACATTCATTTTGTTGGCAAAAGTTTGCAATACACTGACATATTAATTCTCGCATGCATGCATGCACAGCTGCTCGCTTGCTTGCACCCAGGCACACAGGATCTATTGTACTCCCAAAGCCCGTGAGGAACACGCGCAGGAGCCGAAAGAGCAGAATGGACTGAGTGATACGTTACAAAACGGCACCGCTGCAGCTACGCATGGTGGCGGTAACGATGGAGTTGATTTGAATTTACAGCCTTCTGACATTACTGCGACGAATCCACCCCGGAACTCCAATTCTGCGAAGGAAACCCTCAACTTCAGCTTCAGCGATCTACAATCATCCCAGGAGCTAAAGAACTTGTTCGTCCGATATCCCGCCCTGCGATCCAAGCTACGAGATATATACAGGCTGACGCTGGAGGAAGAATGGGTGGAGATGAAACATAACAACTATGGGCGTGGGCGCGGACGTGGCCGAGGGTCATATGCTGGGCGGGGAGGGAAGAGCAGAGGGCCCTGGACGGAGGAGAAAGGGTTCAACCGAGGGCTATGGAAGGTGAAACGATTGCGAGAGAGTTTGGAGAGCAGCAATGGGGCTGCTGGCGGCGCTGATGCTGAAGGGTTCGCGCAGTTCGCTTCCTTGGTCCTAGCAGCGGGCGGTGACACTGCTCCGAAATCTACGCAGTCGCAACCCGAAGGATGAGGATTTATCGACTTAAAAGATAACGGTGAGGGATTTCCCGGTAGGGATCATCAATCCACCCATCCATCTGTGGGCTTGGGAGATGATGGAGGGGAGATGTCGACATTATATTCGACATAATAATTTGCAAAGGCGGTGCGCTGGTGCTGTTCAGAGACATTTTCCCGCATGCCATGCCGGTCGGCTAGCCGCTTTATCTTCATCAATAAACAACCGGTCAAGAATTGTTGCCTGCTCTACGTTCTGCAACGAAGAATGGTTGCGTTAGCTTCGAACTCGGGATCGCTGTTGATATTTCCTGCCTCCACAATCAGGTCGTTAACCTTATCTGGACTGGTAATACATCCAATGATAAGTAGTCCTGACTAGCGAGCTAGAGTTCCATAACGATGTTGTGAATCCGTCAAGGGACCTAGGTAACTTTAAGTATCCATGCCATGCAGGTTTCACCCACACATCCAACGGCTCTGACAAGCAATCAGTGCCCAAAGGAGAGAAAGCATCATATTTTTACCATTACCATGGGGCTCGCCCCGGAAGACTGAAAGACCATGTCGTGATATCCTGTCCCTCCTTTTAACTATTAGAGACACCGCCTCAGATCAGTCACCTTTAACCGGGTGATAAATAGCTGGGCTGTTCCGTAGCATTCTCCGCGGGTCAGCAGCGCACAGGATCGATCTTTGGGAAGGTGATTCAGATTCATCCGACAAACCTCGGTATAACCTGATATCTTACCCCCTAATTGGGTATGGCAGACAGCCTTGTGAGACAAGCACGTTGTAAACGGTGCAAACGGTAACCGTTTTACAGGGTTGCGATTAAAGAATTGTTGGCCTCCTGGCGCGGGGGGAAAAAAAAAACAGGCATTGATGATGCGTTTTGGTGTTTTAATAATGTAGGATTCCCAGGTATTTGTCCTAGTATTTGGGAACTCGCACTAGCCGAAGCTTCTATGTAATATAACATCCCGCTGTCAACAGCGCGCTGTCGACAGAGTCTCCAGATAAAAACTTCCAAAAAGCCAAAGCCATGCCCACCACATTTTGCCAATGAAAATAAATTTCCCCACTAAGTTGCGTATAAATAAGAAATTATGCATTTAATCCCGCACTGTTGCAACAGAAGAACAGTCTTAACGAGAAGTCTACCCAAGGAATGGTAAAATTGTCCGCATGACACCACTGGGGGTGCGGTGGAGCTGTCACTTTGCTCGGGGAGTCCATGCGCAACAGTTGCTCGATTGGAGAGCTTTTTGGTCCTGCGATTGGATTGCCACTGTTGCTGACTCGCGCTCTAGGTCTCGAGATGTTCTGGCGATCAGCTCCAGCTCTCTAGGATTTCTCGAGAGTGCCGAATCCTTGTCTGGAATCGCCTATAGGAGAATCGATTTAAGAAGCTGTCTGGAGGAAGCTTTGTGAGGGCGATATGAGTGGTTGATCAGGTTGTTAAGAATAGATATTATATAGTGTATTTGCTGTGTAGGGTATCTAGTTAACGTAACGAAAGAAAAAGGGTTTATTAGTTGGCTTCGCAAGTCGGAATGTCAACTTTTCCCTTTCACCCGTTTGTTTACCTGCGAACCAAGGCGTAGTTAGTTAAATATATTCCTCCTCCTGGATAATACTGCACATGTAACTGCCAGTGCTTCTCTGCCTCTCCCGGTATATTACCTGTTCGATATATGTGTGGATGTTTCTCTGTGAGAGAGAGGCGCTAGATGTTGGAGCCCAGACTTCTCGCCTGCCTGCGCCCAGCCCACCTGGGGCAAGCCTCCAGCGTCCACGACAGGCAACATGAGCTCAACCCATCACCATCGCCTGCCACCCTGCACTCTTCTTCGACGTCCCCGGTAACAGAGCTAAAATATGCGTCCATATCTTGCTGCTGTGCTGCTGTACTTCTCACCAGCCATGCTTTGAGTCCAGCGTTTCCAACCGCCACAGAGTTCCGCACACATCCCCCTGCTGATTCCCCTCCACTCACAGTTTTTCTTCGCAAGAGCACGGGCACCAACACATTGCTTGCTCTGTCCTTTTAATCAGATTCCCCGCTCAATACTTAAGCCCTTCCCCGTAGTAATAGCAAAGACGATGCCTTTCAGATAAAAGTGCTCTAAGCTTCAGGATCAGGATATGATCTGCCCTTATTTCCCCGCTCCCGCACACAAATTTCCCCAGACCCTGGGCCGCTGTGTTTGTGTGAATGCCCCTCCGCTCGTTTTATATATATACATACAATGTCTGCTCCACGTCCTCCCAGAACGCGTTCCACGAGCAAGGTCGCCCAGGAACGGCCTACCCCCCAACCTCAACGCCCGTACCTGCAAAGCCGCTCCTATTCAGCGCCTTCGTGGGACATCTACCCACCAACCATTCGTCCTAGGGGCGATGATATAACTAGTCCTGTGCTCGAAGAGAAAGAGATGCCTTCTGCCACCGCAGACAAGATAGATGGTCATGTCTCAACTAATGGTTCGGTTGAGGTATGCATCGTTCGCGTCTCCTTGTTCTCCTGCGAAAATTCCCGTGGGGACAATTTTTGTTGTTTTTCGTTGCTGACACCACCTATGGGGGGTTGCCATTTAGATCCAACCCGCGACTCTTAGGCCTCGTCCTGCCCAGGTCAATTTGGCCGTTGTGGGTGCACAAGGAGTGGGAAAGTCCACTTTTGTGCAATGCGCATTAGATCTTAAACAGAGTCCCATATCGCGCTCCTCAATGAAGAAGATGTCCCTGGATGGAACCATCTACCTCGTGCGATTGCTGGAGATCACGAGCCACATAATCTCATTCGATGAAAGCAGTCGCATCGTTTGGCCCAAGTTTCTAGGAGATCAGGAATTGCCCATAATTGACGGCGTCCTGGTCCTGGTTAATCCAAGTGATGCGAGGGGCGTGACTCAAATTGCTCGAGTATTTAGTAAGTGGAAGAAGTTTTTATCAAAGTTTTACCCCGTCGCCATCTTACATTTAAGTGCGGGCTTCTGTCGGTAGATAACTTATAAGTTATTATTATTTATCCCATATTCATTTTACTTTTCTATCCTTTCCCTCTTTCCGAGCGGCGATCTCTAGCCAAGGCTATAAACCAAACAATTGTGAAAACTAATTCCAATGACCCTTTGATAGGTGCGCTGTCAAAAGCTACAATTCCATTTATTGTTGTGGGCTGTAGACGGGAGGGCCAAGTCCCGTCTTCCCGGATAGACCAAGAAACTTACCATCGAGCCGGTCGAATACTGAGCGGTATTGACGTCCAGGACACGTATTCTGATGACCCAGAGTCGCAGAAGAAATGCATTTCGAACATCCTCAGGGCTATCATAGACAGAACCTCTGGTAAGGATTTTCAGGTGGCTGTGTTCCCCACCTTGGCAATGCCGCAAAACAGCCGTTTTCCATTCCCCTGCCAAAACCCTAGTCTAACTTTTCCTTTTTGTCCCAAGCGTTTTCGCCTTGTTTGGATATTTTAATTCTCTTTTGAAACTTTTTTTTTACACGCTAGCATCCACCTTTGTCAGATCGCATTTTGGCTCTGCCAATAACCACCCCACATATATTGGGCTGGTTGGTTGGCTTGCTGTTTAGCTATTCTGCGCTTGTTGATTTCCTTATTTCTGCTGCGCTAATGGCCCTCCCGCTTCTTCCCCACCGTTTTAGTTGTCTTATTTTGTGGTCTTAGACTCACCTATATCTGCGTTGGCTGACTTTCTTTCAACGCACACTCCCCCTATTGTCACCACCCATGGGCTAGCCGTTCTCGTCGATGAACCGGGCTTGACTGTTGCGTTTTAAATTATTTTGCCGGCTACTTTTTATGACTTGCTCTCTTTTCACCTCGATTTAAGACCACCGACAAAAGTCAATGTGGTTGAATAATCCTTACATTTCGTCGGTGCTGACCATCACTTAGATGTAGCTGATCTACAACCGGCGTCAACTTCTGCAACGCTCTCTTCTGCGTCTAGTCGAGCAACTCGTCGTCCAATCCCTTCACAAAACAGGCAGCATATCCGCGCTAGCTCCGAGAACCCCAAATCCACTCTGGCCAGTGCGCCTGCCACTGACCGCAGCAACCATCGAGCCAAGAAATCCTTAAACGATTCAAACCTGGCGTCCACTGCTCAAGGATCGAGAAATGTTCGAAGCAATTCACAGCCTGTGCCTCCCAGAACTCCTCCTGGGAACCGGTTGAACCGTGGGGAAAGACTAGGAACGAGCATCGTTCCCGAAGAAATATCATCCAATAAAGGCCCATATCAGCGATTACAAACGACCTGGCGACACAGTGGTAGCTCAGACGCGTTTAGCAGCTTCTTGGATATGGAGGATGAAGGTGATGATCTCAAGGGAACTGGGCCTCCGTCCAGCTCTGATGCTAGCACGGACAAGTCTATCGACCCAGGTGTGACATTCGATGAGCTTGTGGATCGCCTTTTGGCACCTCCCATGTCCAAGCAGGACGCAAAATTTGCCAACATGTTCCTGTGTTTATATCGAAAATTTGCCACACCTGCAAAGCTCCTCTCGACTTTGCTTGCACGCTTCGAAAGCATTGGGTCGGCACCGAGCCCGCTATTGGTGCAGCGTGCAAACCATCTAAGGTTGCTTAATATCATGGCGCAATGGGTATCGGAATATCCAGGTGATTTTGCTGGCTCAAAGACACGGAAGCGTCTGACTGATTTTTTACCTTCGCTGGAGAAGAACTACGTTTTCGCTTTTGCCGCAAAAGAGATGAGCTCTTTTCTCGAAAAGTTTGTGGATGATGAAGATCTATGTTGGGCTTATGAAGACGAAGAGAATGAGTCTGAAAATGTCGAAACATTCCTGGATACATCTGTACAGAGCTCGCCGGCAACTTTCGTTGCTCAATCCACCGATGGTACCCTGAATAATATGAGTTCATTGGACCTAAGCGATAATAATCATGATCTGTCCTCGAACCTCTCCAATCTCTCAACGGCTTCGAGCGTTTATAGGTCGGGCAGTATATCCAGTCAATCATTCTTGACATTGTTGAGTGTGGAGTCTGCCCAACAAGAAGCCCAGCGACTAGAGTTGTCTCCGAAACACTTCCTCACAAAGGAGCAATGGAAAATGTTCATGGCTATCTCCGAAGATGAGTTTGCGCGGGAGGTGACACGTATCGACTGGGTCATGTTTAGTTCTTTGGGACCGCGAGATCTCGTCCGGCACGTGAGCGTATCTGCGGATGACAGGACTTCAACGAAAGGTCTGTGTAGTGTCAACAGGATGATAGACGAGTTCAATCACTTAGCATTATTTGTCGCAAGCATGGTCTTGTTTCGAGACAAACCCAAGCATCGAGCGCAGGCTTTGGAAAAGTTCATGAACATCGCAATGGTTAGTGATTTGGCCGCCATAATTGTTTCCTATACGTATCCGTCCATTTACTGACTTGCCTTCCCACTCAGAAATTGCGCCAGTTAAACAATTACAATTCCCTTGGAGCCGTTATTGCAGGGCTTAACGGGACTCCCGTCTTTCGACTTACACAAACCAGGGAGCTGGTATCCCCAACCGTTCAGAAGCAGTTTATGAGTCTGGTCATTCTCATGGGCACGGAAAAAAGCCACTTCGCTTATCGACTAGCTTGGGAGAACTCATTTGCAGAAAAGATCCCATTCCTCCCTCTCCACCGACGCGACCTCGTCTCGGCAGAAGAAGGCAACAGAACATTTATCGGTCCTGGCAATGATCGCATCAACTGGAAAAAATTTGAGATCATGGGCGAAGTTGTCTTGGGCATTCATAATAGCCAACGCACCCCATTCCCCTGTTATTCGAAAAATGATGATGTTCAGCGTCTAATTCTGGATACCAAGTTTTCGGGAGATCAGGATGTAAGATTTAATCCTCTTCCCTCGTTTTTGGCCATCTCGTCCCAATTCTAACCTCTCTTTTACCATCTCTAGGAACTTTATAATCGGAGTACGCAGCTTGAACCCCCATCAGGAACTGAGCCGCCCCGCAGACGATTCGGCTGGCGTCGAGCTTGAGAATCTCTTTTCGTTGGACCTCCAATGGCCTCATTTATGAAGATTTACGATCGATTATGTTCACGATTTCCCCTACCCCAACATATAGAGATGACACTGCCCAAGCAAACACTTCCATTTTTTCACCCCATGACCTGTTTTACTTCTCTCTATCCGCTCCATCAGTTTGAACTCGTTGCGCTCGAGTTGTCCCCCTAGGGTTGCCAGTTTGATTTCATCTTTGCTTTGAAAATTCTCGTCATTCTGATATATCCACTATATGCGCTGTACATGTGATATCTCCCCCCCCGTTATTTCGCTCTTGCTCGTATATACCCGCATAGCTATAAACCGAATCTGGCTCTGTGGCGTTTCACACCGCTTCTCTCTCTCTTTCTTCTCGTCTTCCTTTTTCTTGTTTGGTGTTTTGACCCGAACGGGTGCGGGGGGGATGCGGTGCCAGGTCCCCTTCCCTCCAACTTTTTTTTTTTTTTTTTTTTTTCATTTATACTTTTGATATCTTCCGTATCTGCTGTGGTATATGCTATTAACTTGCCAAGTTTCGGGGCTACTATTGCAAAGCGGGAGGAAAGAAATCATAAGATGAGCTTCCCCCTTTTTTGGTTGTACTCTTTTTCATCTCTAGTTCGTTTCAACTCTTTTGCTTAGGAAGAGGGATTTTGTTATAAAAATTTCCAGGTATACCATGACATGACGAATGCCAATAACGCTTTTGGGTGTTATCTTTCGATCTTCCTTCAATGTACGAGGATCCCCTCTGATTTGGGTGCCCAAACGCCGATCTGGTTTTCTAGCAGGATAGACTTTGTGCCTTCCACGTCTTGTTATTTTTTTAGTGTCTATCTATTGTCCAAATATTGAAATGAAAAATATTGAATCCCTTTTCCCAATATCTGCCTCAAGTGAAGAACATAAAGCAAAGAACCATCCATTGTGTTGCAGATCATACCCTGAAACGGACCGTCGTAGCCTATCGAATGTCGCCGTGATAGTCACCCGCCAGCCTTGCGGATACCAATCGCTATTCACATTCCGGTATGGCTCTGATGTTAATGTTTCCGGATAGATGTTATGTGGTAGCGAACAGTCTCTTCCTACCAAGAACCAACCCAACAATGGAGGGCACAGGCTCCATCACGTGATACTTCTCCGCGGAAATCTTCCCTTAATTACGTCATCTGCACATCGGCTGTAGTTGTCTACGTTAGTTGATTAACGAGTAAAAGTTGCCGACCACCAAAAACTTTCCTCTTCCCATTTCCGTCCAAATAGCATATATATATCACTTTTAGATAGATGTATGTATCTATATTCACGATGGCCACAAAAACTCTATCCAGAACATTCAAACAGTTGATCTTTCGATCACGGCCCTCTAGCCGCATTTTGGGGCCGGCCCTGAGCCTCCGTGGACCGGAATGCGCCTTGAGCGTGCACACTGCTGCTGCGAAAATTTCGGGACTTACCTCCTCACCGTCACACCATAGACCAACGCTGCGTCCGCAACATCAGCCCACTGCACCGGGGACGCAGCTAAATGCTCCTGTGGGCAGTCGGAGCATATTTATACAAACTGAGAATACTCCTAATGCTGATGTGAGTGGGGAACTCTTGGAAACCAATGTCTTTTCGGCGAATTTAAGTTCATTGCTTAATTGCATAACGGATACATCGATGCGTAGTTGGAGCGAAAGTTTTTCTATTTTAATTATGTTTTATTTATTTATTTAAATATATATATAAGAGAAAGAATGGAGCCATCAGCTAACATCTACCGTTTCCAATAGGCATTGAAATTTATCCCAAATCACTCCGTCCTCCCAGAAAACTTCCCAACCACTTTCCTAGAATACCTCTCCCCACGCTCGACCCTCGCACCACCTTACCCCTCCCCCTTAGCATCAAAACTCCTCAATGTCGATGGCGTATCAGCCGTATTCTACGGGCCCGATTTCATCACCATTACCAAAGCCGGCGACGCAAACTGGGCACATATCAAACCGGAAGTGTTCAGTCTGATCACCGAAGCCGTAACTGCCGGCGACCCAATTGTCACTATCTCCGAGGCAGGGGCTGGAAGCAAAGCCCAGGAAGAAGATTCGCTAAGCTACAATGAAGACGATGACGAGGTTGTTGGTATGATTAAAGAGTTGCTGGAGACAAGGATCCGTCCGGCGATCCAGGAGGATGGTGGCGACATTGAGTTCCGCGGTTTTGAGGATGGGATTGTTAATTTGAAGTTGCGGGGTGCCTGCCGGACGTGCGACTCTAGTACGGTGACGTTGAAGAATGGGATTGAGTCGATGTTGATGCATTATGTGAGTGGAGTTCTAGAACCTTTTTGCGCCCACTCTGCGTGGCCTCGCAGAGAGTTCCACCCGCCTCACACCTTCTTCCACAAGCTTGTTAGAATTTTACAGGAATTACTGACACCCGTTTTTTTCCTCCCCTTCTCCCATTCAGATTGAGGAAGTTAAAGGAGTCAATCAGGTGCTGGATCAAGAGGAAGAGATCGCCCTGAGTGAATTTAATAAGTTCGAAGAAAAGTTGCGGCAGCAAAAGGGTCCTCAGGCGACTGTGTCGAGCAGTCTGGAAACGGTTAAGTGACCAAGATGGAGAGAGCGTTTTAAGCCCTCTTATCTCTCTTCGCTGCTTGCTGATTTTCGTCTAAAGCATTTCCTTGGGTCTCCTCTCTGAGACTTTCTTTCGATGTTTCTATAATCAGATATATCCCGGGCAGCGTTTGCGTATTGCCTACGTTTGCCTACCGTTTGCCTTCCGCTTTCTCATATATGCTCTGCTGTACAACAAACTATGCGTCTACATGCATCCCAACCATTCAAGCCATGTTATCTCTTTGAAATAATTATGAATGGGGTCTTTCTCTACGTTTGATAAACTGAGGGAACTTTTTGGTTGCGCAGGATCCGCGGGCTAATTTACTTGTTGAAGCTTGTCTATTCTCCAAACACCCTTTTGAAGTCAACCAACAAACTCCTCTTGATTAAAGAGACACAAGTTTTTGCCCACTAATGCCTGAAGAGCTGGCGATTAAAACAAGTGTGACAAAAGCAATGCAGAGACATATGCCCAACCCTAGCCTGATATCCAACTTCCGCGGAGTTTGTTTTTCTAACCTGACGTCATAGGCTAGGACCCTTCCCTTTTCAAAACACTTCTGATGACCAACCTGCCCCTGTATGGCTTCTGTTGGCCTAATCTCATCGCCTCGAAGCGCCCCTTTCCCCGTTCCATCGTGCTGTGGCTAAGCCCTTGGTATGCGCCCCTGCCATTCACGGAACAACCTCTACCCGGAGGTTACAATCCAATCCCGCTTGACTGAGCTCAATAGGAGTAATTGCGCAAATTTTCGTGCAAGTGCTATTCATCCCTACCTTTACAGGTCATGACGTGAATATGCGGCATGTTTAAATATGGACAAGCGGACGCCCGCCCTCTTCGCCATACCAATCAGAAATGAGGCCCAGTTTTGGCCTCTGCTTTTTGTGCGATGTTACATCAGAAGCAAATTGAATCCAGTGATGGATATAACCGCCAGCGGAGAGAAGTTGGCACCGTCGTATATTTGGTTGGGAAGTTGAACCACCTTCCAAGGGGACGAACCCCTTAGGGAACTTTCCTCCTATCAAACGGCACATGCACATGCCATCAATGACATATCATGAACCCCGTCTCTCCCCTTCAGCCCCGTCCCGCCACCGCCAAGTCCTCCTTGCTCACATCTTTCTCCCTTTCCTCCGATGAGATGGGAAACAAAGGAAAGCAATGGCACCCCAGAGGGTGGAGGGGGGGGGGGGGGGGGGGGGGGGGGGGGAAAACCAGCGCCAACCCCCACAATCGCTCCGCCCTGCACCACATCCGCACAGCGGACACAAAACTTCCACTTTGAACCGCATTTCCCGCTAGCTGGGTAGCTAAAAAAGAACATCCCATTAAAGTTTAAAATAAGAGTGGTCGTACCTGTACAACCGCAATGCAAGAAAATGAAGCATATGGATGGAAAAGGGAAAAATCCACAGGCAATCGAATCATGAGATGCGGGAGCACAGGATCCTGAAACAAAAACGGACAACTCGGACCGCGATGGGTGCTTTTTCTATTATTTATTATTTATTTATTGATTTATTTATTATTATTATTATTATATTTTTTTGGGAGGGGGGTCGGCTAAGCCCCGCAGCCGATAGGATCTAGGGCCTGGTTGGCGGTGGCGGATTTGAAGCAGTAAGGAGAGAGAGGGGAAGGGGGTTAGGCCGTCTTCTTGCTTCAGAAGCTGGTGGGGTGGATGGTCTAGCGGATCATATGATAGGTGGTGCACAGGCGGTGGTGTTCGATGGGGAGAGGAGGAGTGGAGGGTCAAGAAGAAATTTTGGCCTATTATCGACCCGGGGGTGGCGGAAGAAACGTCCTGAGGAAGAGCAAAAGAAGGGAAAAAGGAATAAGGGAAAAAGGAAAAAGGGAAAAAGGGAAAAAGGAAAAAGTCCAATGTCTTTCCATTTTGGAGTTCCATATTTTGTTGCGCAATTAACTAGGTTGCACGTTATTAATAATATTGGATTTATTAACTAAGTATATTATCATCTCTTGCTCGTCGTTTTACTTCTCGTCTGTTGTCTCACCGTTGAGGATCCACAAGCATTCACCATCTCCAAAATAACTTACCAGCTGAGAAATATCAAGTAGAAAATTATTCACAATGGATATATATATATTCTCTGGTGAATTTGCTGAGAATGGGTTGGTAGTTAAAAAGAATAATGCCCATTAACCACCTGTATATCAGGAGAAATAACATATATAACAATTTGCTCAAAACGGGAACAAAAAGCCAGTCTGAAAAAACAATGAACATACAAAAAGGGAAATCCTCAGACAAATGTTTTCACCAAGAGAACTTCATAACAAGAAAAGGGAGCAAGCAAAAAAGAAGAAAATGAAAAAAAAAAAAAAAAAGGGGAGTGTCAAAAGTCTCGATGTAGCAATCTACTGCACCCCGCAGTTTTGGACCAGCATGGCCTGCATGAAAGCAATGCATCAGAGCCCATTCCCATGATCATTCCCGAGGACCAAAATCATCTCCCATCTCTGTTCCTCTCAAACATGCAATGGACCACTTGGTGCCATTCTTGCGTCCATCCCCTCAGGCTGCACCAAGGTCCCTCGCCTTTCCTTGCCCTTTGATAGGCTTCCCCCGACTGCCTGCCGCGAGGAGGGTTTATGCACAACGCAGAAAAGGTTGACCTGCAAAAAGCTAAGTTATATGCGAGCTTTTTTCTATGCACTCTAACCCAGGCATATTCCCTGGCTCTTGGAACTATATCGCGGGTACCCACGGACCACAACCACACACCCCCCCCTTCTCTCTCACTCTGGGATGTTTTATTTACTATTTTTAAAATTTTACTTTTTGTTAACATTCCGGTCTTGATTTTGCGTTTCTATTGTTGAGGGTTTAAATCTTTCTGTGTGATCTTCCGCGGAATGTTGATTCGTCAATTCCAATGAATAATGACGGGGTTTTCAATTTTTCCTGGCAGACAACTAGATAACCATGCGTAGTTTAAATCAAAAGCATGAGCCAGTCCAATTTGACTTTTCCTCTTTTCCTGCATGTACCTAGATGAATATGTAGAGCTTTTCTTCTGACAACCCGCTCTTTGATATCTGTCTTATGGTGAGATCTCGAGTTTCGAGGATCAAGGATGGTGGACTCCCGTGCTGACCAAATGCCTAGGGTGTCCGGGAGATTTGCACCTTGGTCACGGTGGAAAGGGATCTGAGGGTCCATCTGCATACAGGACACCGTATGTATGTACAGAGTAACGGAGAAGCAAGTAATATATGGGCCAGTAGAGGAACATTAGTGACATGAGTGCATATTTACTAGATATTGATAATCACTACGGAGCACCGCCCTACCTTTTTCTTATTTATTTATTTTATTGAAAAGGTTAGCTAGTTTACTGTCGTTGTTGTCGAGGGGAGTGCCTAGGCAGTTAACTAACACAAAGGACCAACAACCCATCCTCTCCTAGAAGGAGGAAAAGTGGTGTTTATTCATTTCTTCGATCAACCTTGACGACTTACAAGCGGATGGAACCCTGGACTCTGGAATCTCCAGGCGAAAAACAACGGGCAGATCAGCGATCACCGGCTGGAGGAGGCCCTGGTGAGTCGTGACAGGTGTTAGCTTTTCTCCGTTCGCCATGTGTGCTTGTCACAAGGCTGTGTGCCTCTCCACCGTTCCTTTGTACCTCATGCACTTCGGGGGTTGACAACAATGAAGTTGTTGAGTATGTCTGAGTTTTTTTTTTTTGAAACTAGACCTTCTAGTGCAATTATGATCAAGCCCCGCCGCTTATCTTACGCCGATGGCTCTGGGCTGGGGTTGAGGGGGGATCAACCTGGACTGACAACCATTTCCAGACCGTTCCGACAACGCTGACTCGTCGGATTGTTGCCGCATGGCCTCGTATGATCTTGGGTCGAGGTCCCGTTGTAAATGATTGGGTTGATGCTTGGTAGGTTCCACCCAACATGCCACAAAATGAGGGGACGGATTGTTGAAGATGACTTTACCTATATCCATGGATAGAGGGACAAGACTTTTTGGAGGATTGCGGGCACGGTAGTTACTCTAAAGGCACTGTTAAAAAAAACAGTATTTGAAAATTGAACAACCTTAAAGAGATCTATCTCTATTTAGACTTCTACCAGCTTACATTGAAGTGCTGATTCGCTTTTGACAAGGTTGGTGTGCAAAAAGGTTAAAAGCTCGACTGGGCCCAGGAAACCATGGTTTGAACGACGCTTTATGGAAAAGGGAAATCGGGGTAAGGCGTACTGCTGAAACCACCAGAAAAAGTCTATGGTCCTTCTCTCCAGCTGCCTTTTTGGCCCATTTGCTTTACCGGAAGCCGGAATTCCAGTCCAGTAAGGAATTGCACCCGAAACTCAATTACTTTCTGCTGCTTGTGTGTGGATGGGGGGGAAGCAGTAGGACATCAGTTATCACTGCGGAGATTTCGGACAAGGTTGAACAAAAGCATTGATTGCCACGACTGATGAATGTCCTTTGCTCAAAGCCGCGATTCATCCGGGCTGCGTGGTTCAAGTGTTTGGTGTTCACGATGGATGCTCTGCCCTATAGCTGGCCTGCTAAGGAACCAGGATAGTTGGTCCGCTCGGCGAGACAAGTCTCCATTCTACCAACTGGCAACCCAAGACGAATGATGCGATATGGCTGTGATTTGCCCCAGTTTTTGGGAGCAATATTTCCCTCGTGCAAACTTTTGTTTCTGACAGGCCTAGTTATTATAACTAGTCAATCACCAATCTACAAGCTCATGAAGGGGTCTTGATGTTTGAAGTAATGAAAGGAAGGATAGAGCTTTAGAGCTTTCCCCGCCACTATTTTATGGGAAGAGCATGCCCAAAATCCCGTAGCAAGACGTTACGGATGAATTATATATCCTTTGAAAATTTGGAACGCGATGAAGCGACGGGCTGGGCGGGCTTTTTAGTTAACTACCTCTAATGCGCCCCCGCCACGCTTTTCTCCGCTTTTCTCCGCGCTCTTTTCCTCTCTTCTTTCTTTTTATTGATTTTCTTTTCTTTTTTGAGGGCCCATCCTCTTTGGCATCAAGCCGTTGCTGTCAGAGGGGTTAATTTTAGAGTCCTTTGCTCAGCTGGCCGGCCTGTGAGTGGTTCCCCTCTTCTGTTCCCAACTGTTCCTGTTCCAACCCGAAGGGGAGCGTAACCTGCTGCAGCACGATGGAGTTGAGGACTCCAGAAACTTCACGTTGAATCCATCCACGAATCGAAGACCACGATCTCCTTGATCCTTCCCATTCACTGATAGTGGATCTAGGTGATGATGATGATGATGATGATGATGATGATGATGATGATGGAGAATATGGGCCTTCAGCTTTCAGGCCTGGAGTACTCTGGAGGAGGTAAGAGTACTGCATATAGGAATTGTGGATACAGCTCTAACTAAAGGCCCCACTGCTGGTTGGTTGTCAGGGGTTCCAAGAAGATGCACGCACAAAAACAATCAGGCGTGAACTGCTTTAAATTTTCCTATTTGTATCTTAAATACGAAACGGATATTGTAGATGCAGATAATTCAAATCCCCCCTAAATACCTGTAGAATTTTCCTGATCCTGTTTCCCGCATTCCTCTGCGTACTTCATAGCTCTACGGTGGCTCTTAGCCGCATCCAGCGATGGTTTCCAGGCCCGTTTAGACTGTATTTAACACCAAATGATAACAGGGCTAACCACCAAAACTTGTTTGCGACTAACCCCATTAGTTATCCCCTGGAGGCATTAGTGATAACTAGTTATTTAATTAAGCGGTTAGCCTCCAGCGTCGTCCCAGAACTTAGAAGCAGAACTCTCCAAAGCTCTTCCTCTCTCCGCAAAACTCTCCCTAGTCTCCAAGGACGGATCCGCCCCCATACGACGTAGACGGCAACTTTAGCTGTCTGCCCACATAACTTTATTCCCGCAGTTCGCTGGTCTCCTCAACTCTCTCTTTAACTCTACTCTCTTCTCAACTCTCCCCCAACTCTCTCCCAACTCTCAGACTACACGGAACGACTTTATTTCATCCACCTTCCTCTTCTCTGATTGAACGCCATCCTCCGCCACCCTACCTGCTATCCCAACTATCCCTGCTATCCCTACCACCCTGTTCTTCTTCTACAGCACCCCAAATGCCCCCGTCGTCCTCCATCGTCATCAATTGTTCCTCCGCCCGATCGATCATCTGCGCGCTGTCTGGCTCCATCTTGAGGATGCGCTTGGTCTAAGGCCTGTTGCATGGCTTTGTTGATGGCAGTTTACTCTCTTCCACCAGTACAAGTATATCAGCACCATAGATAGCCCCCCTCCCATTAACTACGACGACATACTACAACACACCACAACACCGCGCCCGCATTCCCGCATCGCGAGACCCTCCCACCCCGCCTCTTCTTGACGCCTCTCCTTGACCCCTCCCCCCCGTGCGAGTCGAAAGATTTTCCTGACCCCTTTTCGCCATCCGAATCCACTCTCGCGGCGCCCTCCTATATACCTATACCTACAGAATAGCCCGCGATTAGACGGAATACCAACCAATAAGGAGAAAGAGGGAAAAACAGAGAGAGAGAGAGAGAGCGAAAATCAGAAGGAAGAATTATAAGCAAGAATTACCGAGTTTGCACTAGCTGCGCTCAAGAAAACAACGAGAAAAAAAAAATAAATAAAAAAATAAAATAAAATAAAAAATAAACCTGCCGGCAAGGGGGAAGCCGCTGCGTTCTTACGCCCTCCGGTCCTGTCCTGCATAACAACCTACACAACTACATCACCCCCTTTGACACGCCATCGCCACTCGGCCTTCTTCTGGGCGAGAAGTTTTCGCAAATCTACCTAACCTTGCAAGCACTGAAGCCTGGTCGCTTCGTTAGTTTGTCATTACTTGTTTTCTCAAAGGTATTGACGGTTGAATCCATCTCGCCTGCCAACTCCCGTGACTGTCGCCAACTTCTTTAAAACATTTGAGTGAGGCTCACCACACCAGGACCAATCCTCGAGCTGTGAGTTTTATACTACCTTGCCTAGTTTTATTTGTTCAGAGGAAGATATCTTTTTTTTTTTTTTCCCGGCCTACCATGCCTCAAAGCTGAATGCTTGCAACTCTACATAGATCAGTGTTACGCGCGACAATACCCAAAAATTCCTATCTACAATACCCCACTTCGTCTTTTCGTCCGTCGCATTAGCTAGAAGATTACTTTCTGGGTAAGCTCCATTTTTCCCGTTCTCTCTATATCTCCCCCTCTTCTATTGTTCGATATATGCGCATTCCACCCTTCAGAGAACGGCGGATGCGGCGGATTTGCATCCTTGATGGAATGCCCTGCCAGTTCCCTTCGAGAAGGAGTAGCAAACACGGCCTGAATATATATCTATATAAATCTGTGAGCTCCGTCATTGGGAAACCGCCCACCTATCCAGAAGCCCGTTGATGGAGACATTCTCGGGGTTGGGCACGCTACCCAGCGACGGGAACTTTGGGAACGGGAAGTTCCGTGATTGACTGGACCAGATGTTCGCGATTAACCACTCTATTTGATGGTTGACGTTGAGATTTCTGGCCCTTATCTCAATCTGGGAGGCGAAGTTCCATTCGCCACGCTTTACTGAGATGTGCAAGGTGGAGACTGTTGACTCAATGTGCCATGTACATTGGGATAGCTCTGCTCTAACCGTTGGGCTGAAAGGGTGGCCTGATTATCGAGGGGGAGCTTAGCGACTTCCTTTTGAAGGGCAACCATCCCTCCTGCTCCTCCTGCTGGCTCTGACGACGTTGGGAGATTTATGTGGCGGATATCATGCAATACTGGATATGTGTGAATGTGATGGGCTAACTCTTCCTTTATGTATCTTAATGATTTAGATTCTCCCCCTCTCCCCCCTCCCGCCACTCTCAAGTTATCACGAATATTGTGTATAGTTTCATCCACCCCGTCGACCCACCATTCACGACATTGATCCTCAATTACGAATAACTACGCTTCGCAAGAAGACCCAGACAGGCCCTGATCAGATGTGTTTGACTTTATACGTATAATCTCTGTTGAAATCTCTCTCGATTGTGAGATCGAACATTAACATCCACGCCATCATTTCTGCAGAGAAGCTGCAATTACAGGTGCTCTATTGGTCGAGGAGTTGTACGTTTATCTTTCTCTTTTCCCATTCTACGTGCGTACATTTCATACGTTTTGTGACCTGAATTCACAGGCGGTGGCCTTCACTGCTTGTGATTTGGCTACCTTTGCTCTTTTTTTTTTCGTGCTTTTGAGTTTTCTTTTTCTTTTATCTTCCCTGATCTGTATTTTTCCCTAGCATCTGTTCTAATTTTTCGCTGTAAGTTGTGATATTTACGTTTTATATCCGGTTTAACTGCCACTGCGCTCTTCATGATTTATTTGAATTGTTGTTATTCCCTTCGTTTGATATAAACAGTTTCCTTCGTTCTATAAATGCTCTACTGAATGGTTGTGGTTCCATATTCGAACATGTGTCCCCAAGGACCTCTGTGATTAGAAAAGCGCTGACATTTGGCTAACATTACAAGTTCTAGCAGCGTAGAACATAGGCTTTCTTCAAGAGTCAACATCAACTTAAACGCCTACACCCGATTTCTATTTCCCCCTTCATACTATAAATCAATCAACAATCATGGCTTCGTCAAGCAGAAGTAACTCAAGCAAGGGTACAACACCAGCTGCGAAAAGCCCGCATACCGCATACCCACCTCCTGGCAATAACGCTTCAATATTGCTCGAGAAAACTCGCCAAGGTGTTCGAAAATCTACCCCTGATTCGGAGGTTTTGGCTTCCTCTGACGATGAAGGAGATCATCACCCCACCCAAGTCGCAGCCGCTCCTGTATTTAAGCCTACGCGACGCACATCATGGCTCAACGAAGTTCCCACTTCTTTGGCTCGAAAAACCTCACTGCCAACTGGCTCTTCATTTTCAGCTACAAATTCTAACCCGACAACGCCAGCCGCCGCCGAACCGACTTCATGGGGTAGTGCGACTAGCCCGGGACTTAATGCACCGCTTGGTTGGGGATCGTCAGGCGCTGGATCTTCCCCGTGGGGAACTGCCATTTGGAACTCAGAGACACGCAAAGAACCCCCATCAAGGCTGACAGAAGTTCTCCAATCACCAACTTCGAATGTGCCAACTTTATCCTCAAGCAACAACGGAGACGACGTTCTCAGCCCTCTAGCACGAACCATCTCTGGGGACTCCAACATCCCCTTTGCAATTCCTCTTCATCCTACCCCCAAAACATATCGTTCCCAGTCGTACTCTGTTGGCCAGCTAGATCCAGAATCAGTCAGTTTGCCGACTTCTACCGCTGGAATACCTACTCCAACCACACGCAGAGGGCCCAGTGCCCAATTCTCAGTCCAGCGCCGCTCTTCTCGACCTAGCATGCTCGGGGAGCTGGGACATGATCCTGCAACCCTTGGGCGTGTTCGTGAAGATGAAGATGACAGCCATCACCACCTCCCCAGCACCTCCGAAGCTGGATATAATTGGGCCCAGACACGTCGCATGGAACAACTCTATTTGGAAAATGCTCTTTTACGCCAAGCAGCATCTAGCCAACTTGAAAACTCTAGGTTCCGCGATCGTGCTATGTCTTCAGCTTCTGCAACGAGTGGATTCTCCATTGCTCAAGGCCATAACCCCCATCGTCTCCCTGGAAGTGTCCCAGAAGAGAGAGTGGCAGTTGAGGATCATGACGAGCTGGGAGAGATTCCTGGATACAGCAATTCCAGGAGCAATGGGCGGAGAAGGCTCAGTGAACATTCAACTAACCTCGAAAAGCAATTCCCGGCTTTTAGTTCCTTGGAGAACCGTACGCTAGAAAATATTAAAAAGGCCCACTGGCAAACCTCGCTTGGCTTTGGTGGTATTCCAGAGGGACCCCAGAGTCGTCGCCACTCTTTCGCTGATATTCCCATGAGACACCCATCTATCAGCTCTTCCACTGATTCTCAGCAAGCTGCCATTGGCTCCGTGGGTAACCGAGAAGATAGCCTCGGAAATTATGCTGATGGAACCCTTACTTCTTCCGTTGACAACAATCGTGAGTATCTCCAATTTTGTTTGAATCATCACCGTACAGCCCATACAACAGGACAGGATCGTTTACAGGCCCGTCTACATGCAGCTTCTTACTTCAATGGACACGATAACCCCCTCCGCGCTCCCGAAAATATCGCTTCCTCCGGGATGTCCACCTCCCTCCACCAGGCATATGTTATGCCCAACGCCTTTGGCCGTCAGCACTCGAACTTGGCCCAAGCGCACCATAACCAGCAGCTTTTCATTGTCACATTCAAATGCTACAGGGCAGATGTGTTCTATATCCAGGAAGATACTGGATTGCAGGTGAATACCGGTGACCTTGTCATCGTTGAAGCGGATCGTGGCACGGACCTTGGCACAGTTAGTCACGCAAATGTAACCTGGGCAAAAGCTCGCGAATATAAAGAATATTACGCAGAGGAACATTACAAATGGCTTATGCTATTCTCACGCCAAAGCCAGTCGGGTGCTCCAAATGCAGTGAATCCGAACGGCGTTTCCTCCAACTTGAATGGCGCCCCTGGTAGTGCTGTGGGCGGTATGGGCCAACAGAGTCAACATGGAATGCAAGAACCACAGGGTGGAGATATTAAGCCCAAGCTGATTAAGCGGCTTGCTCAAAGCCACGAAATTGAAACTCTCCGTGAGAAGGAGGGGAATGAAGCTAAGGCAAAGCGTGTTTGCCAGCAAAAGGTAGCTGAGCACCGGCTTAATATGGAAATTCTGGATGCCGAGTTCCAAATGTAAGTTCGATCCAAGCACCCGTTTGGATGACCTCAAAGAGGGAACTGACCATATATTCTGTATGTAGGGACTGGAAAAAGCTCACATTCTATTATTTCGCTGATACCTACATCAATTTCAATTCCCTTGTCACAGATCTGTTTAAAATCTATAAGACAAGGATCTGGATGTCCGCCATTAACCCAGCTTCCTTCGTTACGCCAACTGCTGGACTCACTAGCGCCATGGGGTTTGGTCAAGAAAACCACCCAGACCGACGCCGGCCCCATGACTTTAAACCGTTTACTCCAGGCGCTGGCCAAGGTGTGACAGGGGGATATGCAGACGCTGCCGCCAGAGATATTACTGGAACCGCGCGGAGCACGTACAGGGACCCTTACCAGGCCTTTGCTGCTGGCCGACAAGCTGAGCTGGGGCTGTCTAGCTTTTCACAAGTTCTTCAACCGCAAACAGATCCGTTCTCTTCTATCCCTTCAACCAACTACGGGACTGGGGACCCGAACCTGGGCGACTTCAACAGTGCCGCTGGGTTGGGACCAGCGGGCCGCCAAACCCATCCCACACAAGGCGACTGGACAAATCGCTTCCAAGGCCTTTCACTCGGTTCATGATGTACCCTCGATTTATACCCCTCGACGCTGTATGGCATCGTATAATATATTGCATTCGTTTTCATTTTCTTCTGGGAGAAGCAAAGAGTCTCATGTTATCGCGCAGCGTTATGCTACAATACCCCTTTCGCTTCCGCCTCCCTACGGACAACACCCAATAACTCCTGTTATCTCCCGCCCGTACGATTTCGACATTTACATTATAGCCCTGTCGTTTTAAAGGATTTTTTCTTTCTTTCTCTTTTGCGTTTCGACTTCTCGATTAGATATACCTTGTACGCCAGAAATCGATCAAGAAGATCAGGGATGATGATTTTATGCCGGTGTATGGCGCGCGAGTCCCAGGCCTTCTCGGAAACTTGCTGTTTACTTTATATAGACTTGTCCCGACTCACGAATTATGGACCCTGTTCGTTTTTCTTGTTTTATTTTACAATTGCTCAGAGAGCAAGTTATCTCGGAAATATCTGCCTTTGAGATTACGTTTTATTTTCCCCGTTCTTTTCCCATTTCTTTCCTATACCTGCAGGCTGTTTCATTGTTTAGTGCATAGGCCATATACATGCTAATGAGCTTACGATGAGTGGGTAAAGAAAAAAAATAACCAGGATAACACAATGCGATGTTCAACTTGTAATGGGAAGTTGTTTTTGATATTTTATCCCCCCTCAGTTCTTTGATTGTTCAGTCTTGTTTTTTCTCCCTTCTGTTCCTCTCATTCATGTTTCTGCATGGTGTTTTCCATTTTCCTAAGGTTGAGGAGAGACGAAATTGATTTCCAACTTCTTGGGTGCATGTTCTTTTTCTTCTTTCACAGAATGAACTGTTATGAAAGAGAAGATCTAAGTTGTCAAAAAAAAAAAAAAAAAAAAAAAAAAAACACGGAAGACCCTGGGTGTGATACCAAAGACTATTTATAAGAGCGGATATTGGAGAACATTAGGAACTGGGATTTTTTTTTTCTTTAAATTGGGAGGACTTTTGTTTATCTTGCTTGTAACTTTTGCTTTTATCTGTTTTTCCATTCTTCTTTCTTCCTGGAATTTTTTTTTTCCTTTTCTTTTTTATTAACATTCTTGCCTCGACTTGTTATGTTCACGGATGATCTTTCAATCGCTCTCTGCAAAGCACTACTCAGTGCCCTTGGCCGTCACATTTGCCTTGGACTGCTGCAGACCCCAAACATGATCTTAACCCGTTTGACCCTTCTTTCATGTAACAACTTAACTTCTTTTCTTCCACACTTGTAATTTTTCTCCACCCTTAACCGTTGTCGATACACTATTTTCGATTCACGAGACTTTCAGGTTTTGCATGCTGCCTTCTCTGATGCTGCGACTCAGTTTTCAACCCCCACCCCCTTCTTTTCTCTTCTACGTAATGAATGATTTTGCGTTATGTTTCATTGTTTTCTTACCACTACTACTATTTTTGCGTTCAGAGGAATGGCCCATCTTAGCTTCCTTTTCCTCCATCTTTTATTCATGCAGTTAACTGGGGGATTTTTTTATATGTTTGTTTTTCCAAAATTGCGTTCTGGAAACTAGAGCTGGAATCTGGAAATTGGTGCTGGAACTGGGATATAAATTCTGCCTTTTTGTATTGCCTTTCACTTTCTCTAAGATATAATTTGACAGACTTTCGTTAAATCTGTTTTAGTCCACGCTTTTTCCTTTGTCATTTTTTGTCCTTTTTCACAGAGGACCTTCTATTCACATTCAATTTGATATTCTCATATTTACTTATATTAGTTTTCCCCTCTTTCCTTTTGTTCTCTCTTTTCTCCTATGGGATTTTGTCGTTGGAAGAAATATGAAGAGTGGGCAGAAGAGGCAATGCAGAGTAAGACAAGAGCACAGACTCGAGGCAGAGATTTTCTCTTAAGACGGATAGAATGGGAATATTAGGTATAGGAATTTGATGAATATATTGTTATGATTACTGATTTTCTAGGGTACCACTCTTTGTCTCTCATCCCTTAATTCGTTTGCTTCGGCAGTTGCTTGGACTAAGAATCTTGGGTCACATGACCACTGCCCCTTAAACCGACCTGGCAGATCAGACCAATCCAACTTCACACCCTCACATCCATGTCATACCCCCAATCAATCCGTGAGACCTTGGTTCAAATAAGTTGATAATCACTATCCTGAGGCAAAATTTAGTTGACCTGAAAGATTTGCATCTTCATCCGGCCATGCCTCGTGATAGAAAGAGAGCTGGTGAGCCGAAATGAGGGTTTTCCATACCCCCTAATCTCTCCCTTTATACAGCTAGTCCAGTTCACTTTGCCTCACACTTATGTACTTCCCCCGTTATGAGTTGTGAGGAAAGAGTTAACAGCTAGAGTAGCAGGTACAGCAGCAGATCCCACGAGCAAAGGAGCTGCTCAGGGACAGAGGAAAAGAATGCGAGTTGGGGCTGGGATTAGAGGGAAGAGGAATACGCGTGCGGCCATCGGGGAAAGCGAAGAGGATTCGGAATATACTGTCCAGTCCGATGGCGAAGATGTGGATTTGGATCTGGATGAAGATGAGGACGACGACTGGGAGGCGGAGGCGACTAGGTAAGAGAGCAGATAACATTATAGAGCGTCCTATATCCTGTACTCTTGTTGAGTCGCACTGCAATTGATCGCGTTAAATGTTGACTGGGTTGGGGACGCGGAACAGGAAGGCATTGAGGGATCTGCAAGCCGCGATGGAGCGTCCTGAAAAGAGGGACAATTATGCAAAAGAGTTCGAGAAGTGCATCAGTGAGGAGGAAAGAAGGCTTGTTAGGTTGGTGGACTCGGAGGTTCGAGAGAGGTGTGTTGCTTGTTGAAAGTTTTGGCTTTATTTCATCCCGCCCGCCGTCTCTCCCCTTCTCCATTGAGTTACACTTCAATTTCCCCTCTTTTCCCAGCATCTAATCAATAGATAATGGGGATTTTCAGGGAGGCTGCATCCGAGGTGTTCCGCTCCCATATCGTTTCCCTCCTTAGCACAGCTCTAGCTCCTACAGGGGCGAAGACGTCCGGAACGACATCAGGGCCTTCAGGATTAACATCCAAAGTGGACGCTCAAAAACTCGTTCTTGAAGATGTACCAACAGGCAAACATCCTCTGTACCACAGAAGCCAAGCTCTGCTCCAATGCAGTGAATCGTTGATCCAAGAATATGACAAGCTCTCCACGTTCATCTCCGACCTCGAAGCTCCCGCAGACCCAGCAGAAATGTGGGAACGCGATTGTGCGGAGACTCGCCGTGTAATTGCTGTCGGTGTGGCAGCGTCCCAGGCTGAAATTGAAAGGCTTCTAGTGCGCAAAGATGACACCAGAGAGAGGAAGATTAAAGAGAAGCTTGCCTCGAAGCACGACAAGGGATTGAACGGGAATAAGGAGAAGAGTTGTTTTGAAAACGATCAGCAACTTCAGGATATGTTGAATATGGGAAAAGGAAAGGAGAATTTTCATAAGGAGCCGTATGGATGGGGGAAGGTGGCACATCAGGTTGTGAAGGGAATGAAGGCTCTCATCAAGGCTTTTCCTGTTGAGAGGGGGGGTTAAGCGAAAGCGAAGTGTGGGTGGGTGTCATGGCTGCATAGCAGCAGGGTGTCGAGAAAAAAGGGGTAGTTATGATATCTGTATCTATCTATAGCTATATCTGCACATCATTATTTTGCAAGAACACAAGGAGTCATGAGTCATATTGCAAGACTTTTCCTTTCTACCAGAATTTGCGATTCGCAAACTGCAAGATCTGGAGCAGTTTCATTCTTTATAATGAGCTCTAACGAAATGGTTGTGTTGTTTCCCATTTGTTAAAGGGGCTTTGGAGACGTGGATGACTCAGCAGAACCAATCAAATAGACGTGATTTACGCCAAGAGTTCTATTCCAATTAGGCTCGCTTATCCCGCTAGCGTCTCCCACACTACTCCTTGAACAAAACAACCAAAGAACTTTTCGCTTTTGCTGTGTTTGAAGCATCGAACAACGACCACGACCACGACCACGACAACCACCAGCAACGATTCCACGACGACAAGGTACGTGTCCCGGGTCCCTATGTCTTGTGGTGCTGATATACTGCTATTTGGCTTCGATTACCTTCCATTGATGCCCCAAAGCTTACAATTTGACTTGATAGATGGGTGCTCTTAAATACGTGGAGGAGCTTCAAAAGAAGAAGCAGTCCGATGTGATTCGCTTCCTCTTGCGCGTCCGATGCTGGGAGGTGAGACCCCTCGATTACCCAAGATGAAATCCTCTCTGGAATTGAAGGAAGGAAAGGAAGACAGAATAGTTGGAATTAAAATACGTCCCAACTTCTCCCCTCTTCCGGCCAGAGATATTTATAACTGTGGCACAAATATTATTTTGTGTCTTGCTATACACTCGTTGAACTTTGCTGAGAGTGCATAAATATAGCTCCGTCAACTCAATGTTATC
Organism: Paracoccidioides brasiliensis; assembly: GCF_000150735.1. Taxonomy (NCBI): domain Eukaryota; kingdom Fungi; phylum Ascomycota; class Eurotiomycetes; order Onygenales; family Ajellomycetaceae; genus Paracoccidioides; species Paracoccidioides brasiliensis. Next base: position 1,089,673 of record NW_011371361.1, read on the forward strand.
CATCGTGCCTCCCGTCCCTCGCGTCCAGATAAGGCTCGTCGTCTCGGCTACAAGGCCAAGCAGGGCTACGTTATCTACCGCATCCGTGTCCGACGTGGAGGACGCAAGAGGCCAGCCCCCAAGGGTGCCACTTACGGTGTGTCATCATCTTTAATCACATGGGGAATCAAAGTGGCGGATTGATTCGTAAAAATTTTGTAAATTTCTAACACGAGGAATATATCCAAATAGGCAAACCTACCAACCATGGTATCAACCAGCTCAAATACCAGCGTTCTCTGAGATCCACTGCCGAAGAGCGTGTTGGCAGACGCTGCGCCAACCTGCGCGTTCTCAACTCTTACTGGATTAACCAGGATTCCACCTACAAGTACTATGAGGTTATCCTCGTCGATCCCCAGCACAAGGCTATCCGCCGCGATCCTCGCATCAACTGGATCGTCAATCCAGTGCACAAGGTATGCTTTATCCTAATATATTTCTGCGACAAGTGGAACGAACCATACTAGGCCCATTGTATGCTAATATTGTTCACTTCGTAGCACCGCGAATCCCGCGGCTTGACCGCCACTGGCAAGAAGTCCCGTGGTCTTGGACGGGGCCACAAATACAACAAGACCACTGCTGGCAGACGGAAGACCTGGAAGCGCCTCAATACCCAGAGCTATTGGAGATACCGCTAAACGTGGTGATGTGGAGAAGGGGCGGTGGTTATGGTTACCGAGATATGTGTGTGGATGGACAGTGGGTGTCGGTGTTGGAATTACGTTTTACATTGCGTCTATTTTGCGGTGGTGGGCGACTTTGGCCAACATCGCGCATTGCCGACCACCAATCCATCCATCAGGAGTGGAGAGAAAGCTTTTTCAATTTTAATCTCCGCTGCAGCACCAGCAGAGTGCATGGTTGCCACGACTTTTATCAATTTGGTAATGTCTATAGCAAAATGGAAAATCCTCAAGATTCTTCTATTGCCTCCACTGTGTGCTTCAGGGCGTTCATTTAGCGTTTAGTATAATCCCGGATTAATATCCCGGATTTCTGTTTCCTTCGGGGGTTTTACACACGCACGAGAGTTTTGTCGTCATTTGGGGGGTTCTTGTTTGCATCCCCGTCATAATCGACTTGCTGTTTAAATTGTTTCCTCTCTCCTCAAGTTACATCTTGTTCTCGGGTTGTTTTTGTCTATGGTGCTTTGCTAGCATTGCCCTGTCCAAGCTACCTTTTCACCGCGGCAAGGCTGGGAGTCGGACTGAAGCCCTGCTCTCGTTCGCTCCGCTTTAACCTTAACTCCGTCGGCTGTGATTCTATCTTAGATGTGTGCGGGGGGGTTAAAACCACTTTTCAAACTTTTTGATTTATTCTTATGTAAAGACTTCTGCATGTATGTACATGGGCTCCTTGCTCCAACCCTTTCATTAACACTCCCCCAATGCGCTCAAGTCCTCAGAACTGCTATTAGTTCTACCTGATTGCGCCGCATTATATACCCATTGGTCCCCACGGGATCTAAGGTCAACACCTCAGCTCCAATTTACTTTCTGGGTCGCACCGATACCCTCTAAACTAGATGTTATGTTTGAAGGTATTTTCAATGGAATCATTGGTCAAAATACCGCCAGCTGGGGGGTTAGCTGATGCCAGAATAAGTTGAGAGTTAATCCTCTCAGTTAGCAGTAGGAACTCTGATGACGGTCAGTAACGCCTGCGTCGAGGTTTGCATACTGGCAGTCGGCTGCGGAGGCACCGATGTTGGATTAAGGTGGGTTCCTGAGTTGCAGGTTCAACTGGCAGTTTCGACGGTTGTTTTCCATTGGGACATCGAAGGAAACGAGTGTGACGTAGCAGACGACGTCAACAGTCCAGCCAAAAAAAATAGCCGGAGGAAATTCAGTTTACGGGAGCTGAAGCAAACCAACGTCAACCGCATCCACAGTTAACCCAGTAGCGTTGATAAATCACTGTAGAGATATCCGTAAGAGAATGTATGGAGTCTCAGTTCCGTAGAGTGGTGCCCATATCGGCAAACTCCAAGTAAACAAAAGGTTCCTAATCAAGAGTTTAGCAGTTCTTCCTTGTGCTCGGTACGTGCAAGCAATGGGTTGTCTTCTTGAGTTCCAACGGGTGGGAAATTGATGGTTGACGTCAAGTTTCAATCGTCGGTAAACGGAGAAATATCTCTACCTCATCCACGTAATCACCTCCACCACATCTATTCACCACTTACCATCCCAAACCATGGGTATCATTGTCAGACCTGACACTTGGTTGCTGCAAGAGCGGCTCCACCCAGCCGTTTTCCTTCTCATTCCAGTCCCAATTTTAGAGATATAGGCCAATAGCCGAGTCCATTTGGCTCTCTTAGTCGCCCCCATGCCTTCCTTCAGGTCCCGAACAAACCTCTATTCCCAGGACAATTGGGCTTTAGCCATAGGACTGTAGTTCTGAGCAAGGTGTGGCCCGTTCATGTATGTGCCGCACACCCTGCAATGCTCGGAATGTCGACAAGGATACATGCTAACGTTGGCATTGAGCACCGTAGAGCACGTCAACGGAATTCTCAACGTGGCAAATTTGACACACCATGGAGGCGTCATGAGGAGTTCCTCGTGGGTGGTGTGTGGGTGTGTTCTGGAAACAGGAAGGCTGGAGGCAGCACGTAGGAAACAAAGCATGGCTGAAATGCACCCCCTCCCTAGTCTCACTTCTGTTCTGGATGGACCGCTATTCGATTCCATACGCCAGTTATTTTCGTTGGCCAAACCCATCCCTTCCACTATCATAGGATACTTCTCTCGGCTTCAAATTGGTAACTACGTGCATGTCGCATGATAAGGTCATCACTTATGTGCAGCAAGTATCGGTGGTTGCGAATTTGGGACGAATAAAAACACGCTGCCCTATGGTTTTGCAAATGAGCTTGGTATAAACTGCTAGAGAATCAAGAGTGGATTTGATGGTATATCTTGCTGTTCTTACTTACCTACATACTAACTATCTGGTCCTTGAGCCCCAAACCTCCTCAGCATTTAAATATGTTCATGGCTTAGCTTGCCGTTAGCTTCGAGCGAAAATAACAACACACACACTGGACCGACAGCCACACTGGGAATCTAGCTGGGAGGTATGCGTAAGCTTTGATTTAGAATGATTGACAGCTCCACCGCCAGTGTTTCTTAGTCTAAGACAAGTTTTGTGACAGAAAAGGTACCGAGCAGGATGAAATCAGGATCGGGCTGTTGGAGCTGGATACCAGGGGAGTCACATCATCTTCCACATGAGCCCACCCCCGCCAAGTTCCCCAAACCTCCCTAGAGAATCAATAGGCACTCGACACCCTTGGGGGCAATCGACTTTTTGAAAGGGAAATCCCTAGGAAATCGACATTGGCACACTCATGGGGAAGAGGTGCGGCGTCAACAGAAAGATTGAATGCTGCACAGCGAAGAGCTTTGGCTGGTTGGCTGGCAGAAGATTGGATACACACATATTTCGGAGGTTGAAGTGAAGAAACATAAGTTTAAGGGGTTCACTGCGTAGGCCCTCGAAACACCGCTAGGAGATTGCTGTCGCATGCTGAGAAGGCCAATTTCCACAACCAGAAGATAACTACTAAAATGTGACAACAACTGAGGGGTGATAATACCAAATGCTTTTATGACTTTGATGACGATGTTGGTACTCGTATTATTGCAACAAAAACTGCCAAAGATGACTTGTATTACGAGGCGCGAGAAATCTGGAGCAACTTGCTGATAGTTCTTCCAGGCTTGATTGAAATAGATCCTTTCTGCTTTATGATTGGGGCTTGTCTTGCAGCAGCATGAGTAGTCCCCGATCCGGCCCGAGACGTGGTCGAGGATGAACAGCGTATCAATCGTGAGTTTGAAACTTTTCAAAGATATATGACGGCAGTGAACGGGTAGGGCAACGGAATGAGATGGGTCTGTTCCTGGTTCGGGAGTTGTGTGGTTGTGTGGGTGTCCACTTGGATGGGGTTCTGTCCAGCCTCAGCGAACCACCTTCCAACGTACATTAAGACGGCGATCTATTTGGGAATGGCATCCCTAGCCTAATGGGGGGTTTGGTGCCTATAACAGCCCTCCAATCTTGGTTAAGATCGGTTAGCCTCATGCCCCATCCTCCCAGCCCGGTAACTATGTCTCTATAAACCACTCTCTCCCCCTAATTATCAGAAGGGTTGGGGACGGTTGGTTGCTGACACATCTTATGTTATTTTAAAAAGCGCCCAATAACTTTTCCAGACCAAAAAGCTGTAGTTACATATCTAAGGCGATTCTGTTTGAAGGGGTCTTTGTTTGGCCGCTGCTCCGTAGTTACTATGCATGGACTTGACCGCGTGATCCCCCGGTTCTGATCAAGATCTTGCACTTCGTCCACCGTTACATCTACATGGCCAACTCCTTTGAAACATATCCTGTGTCCGCGAAGGTTGCGGGCACTGTTGTAATAACAAACACAGAGAACTTTGAGGATATACTTCATTCATTCAGAAGCTGAAGCTGAAGCTGAAGCTGAAGATGACAATGGAGATGGAATGTTGAACTCTATTAGCTTTCACGGGCTGTCCCTGCTCCCAGCAAATCAACGGCGAAGCAGCAGCAGCAGCAGCAGCAGCAGAGCAGAGCAGGTCCAGCCCAACTTCCACGCCGCCACCGGCTGGGCTGACGGTTCAAATAACAACAACAAAACCAACTGGTAGCTAGTTATCAGTGATTGTTCAGTGGCATGAGGCACTACGATTAGCTCCAGTCTCCCGTCAAACAGGGCGGGGCAGATACAGGCCTGCTCCCTGACCGGAGACTGGCAGACAGACCTTGGTTGGTGATCAGCTCCCAACAATTGCAGCTGGCGCCAGTATTTTCAACGATCGAAGTGGAACGCCTAGAACAATTTCACCTGCTATTCCCCCCGCTAACAACTTCTCTGTGGGTTCTCAGTCCCATGTCTGACATTTGTCGTTAGCTGTGGGTTCCGTCTTTCCCCTCCTCTGGTCCCACCCAGGCGGAACAAGAAAGGTAACAGGCTAATTTATCTGAAACCTTCATTGGATGCAGCGCCAATCAGGGTTCCCTAGCTTACCTGCAGATCCCTGGAAGAGTCAAAGCTCTCTGGTCTGCAGAATCACTTCACGATCCCGATGTCTCCACCTTGGACATCCCGCTTCGAGTCAAACCCCCTTCCATCGGCGTCAAAGCCTTCCAAGAGTGTCTCCTCGTCTCCGTCGTTGGCCCATGATGGCAACAACCTACCAAAAACTCCGCTAACATATCGCCCCGAAACCCCTCAAGCTCACCCTCACAGCTTTCAAGATACCTCTTCCATGTCGACTCCGCCGCGTCGTACCCATACGCGCTCAATTAGCCATCCATTCCCCTCGTTGTTTGGCTCTGGGAAGAAAAGACAACAGCCAGCTGGTAGAGATGCATGCACAGACTTTTCAGATGACGGCCGCGTACATCCTGGGCGGTTGTCGAGGTCGACCAGCCCGCGGAAGGAGAGGGTACATGCCAGTGGAGGTGAAGAGTATGTTTCGCGAAGGTGCATCACTTGCGACCATACCAATGCATTCCCGCGTGGCATGAAGGGCTTCAGATGCGGCAAATGTACCGCAATGAATGACCTGGAGCCACGACACGATTCTTTGAATGCCCAGTTCGGTAATGCTGATGGCCACTCTGTTCCGCACTTTAGACCAAACGGTTGGTTTCTATACCTCAATTCTTTTTATTTTCACTGCTTACTGGGGACTAACTATCTTTAACCGTTGCTTTTTTTTTTTTGCCCCCTTCTTTTCAACAATTAGTGCCGTACTTGTCTCTTGAAATTACTCGGGACATCATTGAACGATGTCTCTCTTCGTATCTACGGTCGTTTTTAGATGAAACCGAAGAACGAGGCCCCGGCCCCGTTGTCGCGCCTCCATTTTCGGGCAAGTCCGCCGTGTCTGACGCTTCCCACCAGGGAAAGGCTTCGGGTGCCAAACAATTCCCTGCAAGAAGTCCATCTCCCTCCCCATGGTCCAATTTCGAAACCTCGCGTTCGCACTCCCCTGGCTCTCACTCCCCTGCTTCTCGAGTGTCTTCTCTTGGAAATGCAAGAGATTTGGAAGGCGATATGCGGGGAATGTCTCTGTCCGACACGGAAAAACCATCACACCACGCTAGACACATTCGCGGATCGGACAGTTTAGTTGTGCCGGATGGGACGCGTGCTGTTTCACAGTCTAGCCAATGCACATCTGGCAATGAAAACAGGCCAGGTGTAGGTCGGTCAGCGTCCATATTTCGCCCCCTGGAAAACTATATTAACGCTTGCTTTAACGGCTGTGATACGATCAATCACTCATTTTTGACCGTAAGACCACACCCTCCTCGAGTGGCAAGCGAGGGAAATCCAACATCGACAGGCTTACCCGCTGATTCACCTACTAACCCTCTGTCAAGTCCGCCTGTTTTTCAATTTGATGCAAAGACCCTTTTGCTCAGTGACGTTGCAGAGAATGGCTCCTGGTGGACGGGCAACCGCACGCATGTTAATCGTTCAAGTGAAGACTATCCGAAGGACAAAGCTTTCGGAGCAAATAGCGGATTGACTAGCTCAAGGACTCCGCGTATAAATTGGGCTGATCTTGCTGGTTGGTACCAAGAGCTTATCCACGCTGGTGAGTCCTGGACCCAGAAATGGAAAGAAATGAGGCCAGATGGAACAGACAGTCCGGAAAAGATAGCGCTGGCCAAATTATGGGATGCAACCGATGTTTCTGTTCTAGACCAAGAAATTAGGACATCGCGACGACATGTCCAAATTGTCCTTCTAAAAGCTACGGAAAACTTACTCCAGAGACCAAGGCGCCCCCTGAAGCGTCCGGAAGATATTAGATTTCTATTGATTTTGCTTGCAAACCCGTTACTCTATTCCTCCAGCCTGAGTGGCAACCCACAGTTGGCATCAATTTCCAAGACTCAAAGACGGCCTGAACGCCATCGGCCTGAAGACCGTGGAAGTCCTGCGAGCAATGCCGCCAGACCAGTCCTCCACTCGCGTTCGGCCTCGATTTGTGCATCAGGCGAATTACCAGACCGTCGCCCTCTTATCATTAAAAGGATTCTAGGCCTGCTCTCTAATTTGCCCACGGAATGTCACCACATACTCGTTTCCTGGTTTTCGAGATTTTCCGAGAGTCATATCCGCCGCATTGTTGAACTAGTAGGCAGTTTTGTCACGTATCGCTTGAATAGAGAACAGAAGCGGCGACGGACCAATCCGACCAAACTCAGAAATGGAGACGATTTGGATGACTACGTTCCTACCTTTTCATCTACTGGTAGCACGACTCCCGCCCAGCTTCATTCTGCTATCAACCGCGAGAATGCCCCAAAATCTCCTGATGCAACTCAACAGGCCATTACGTACAGTAAAGATTGGCAAATCAGAGCGGCAGCAAAGGTTATGGCACTTCTATTTTGCGCGAACAATATGACCCACAGTCGGAAACGTGACGGAGTACGAACTGGAGCGGAAGAGGTATTGAGACCCGATGGCCAGAGCAGCAGGCACCTTATTCCAATAAGCACGTTTTACAACACGCTGCTGGATTATTCTGATCTGATTGCAGACTTCGATGCATGGGAGTCTCGCAATGGTCAATTTTCATTTTGCCAGTATTCATTCTTCCTGAGCATCTGGGCGAAGATACGCATTCTCGAGCACGATGCTCGACGACAAATGGAAGAGAAAGCGCGAGAAGCCTTCTTTAATAGTATTTTGGGTCGAAGAGGAGTAAGCCAATATCTAGTGCTGAAGGTGCGAAGAGAATGTCTAGCAGAGGATAGTCTGCGCAGTGTTAGCGAGGTGGTGGGTACTGGACAAGAGGAAATCAAGAAGGGTCTGCGGATCGAATTCCTTGGTGAGGAGGGTGTTGACGCTGGCGGCCTGCGGAAGGAGTGGTTTCTCCTCTTGGTTCGAGAAATTTTTGATCCTCTTCACGGTTTGTCCCATCACAATTCCATCCCTTTCTGCGAAGTGGAACTGACATTACTAATTCTGCTGATTAGGACTTTTTGTTTATGATGAGCAATCGCAGTATTGCTATTTCAATCCATTTTGTTTTGAGTCATCGGAGCAGTTCTTCTTGGTTGGAGTGTTGCTTGGCTTGGCAATATACAATTCCACAATTCTGGACATCGCCTTGCCGCCCTTTGCCTTCAGGAAGCTTCTTTCCTGTGCACCTTCAAATAATGTGCCCGCCCTGTCGACTCCCCAACAGGTCTTTAAATGCACTCTACAAGATCTCGCGGAATATCAACCCGCACTTGCAAGGGGCTTGCGCAACCTCCTGGAATATGATGGCGACGTGCAGGAGGCATTTTGCCTGGATTTTGTTATTCAAGTAGATCGATACGGGAAGAAACTTGAGTTGCCGCTACGCCCTGGAGGAGAAAAGAAACCAGTTACCAACTTCAATCGTCGTGAATATGTTGATCTTTATGTCAAGTACCTGCTAGACACAGCAGTGGCACGCCAATTTGAACCCTTTAAACGAGGGTTTTTCACTGTTTGCGGAGGAAACGCCTTGCACCTCTTCCGCCCTGAAGAGATCGAACTTCTAGTACGTGGTTCAGACGAACCGTTGGATATCCCCTCGCTGCAAGCCGTCGCAGTCTATGAGCATTGGCAATGCGAAAAGCCCGAACAGGAACCCGTGGTGATATGGTTCTGGGAATTCTTCGCCAGAGTCTCACCCGCCGACCAGCGCAAGATCCTCAGCTTCATCACCGGAAGTGATCGCATTCCTGCTATGGGCGCGACAAATCTTATGATTCGTCTTGTGTGTCTGGGGCAGGATTCGGATAGATTTCCGACGGCCAGGACGTGTTTTAACATGGTTGCGCTGTATCGATATACGACTCGGGAGAAGTTGGAGGAGAAATTGTGGAGGGCTGTGGTGGACAGTGAGGGTTTTGGATTGAAATAGATTATTCATAGCTTATTTATAAAATCATCCTGTTTGGTGACGCAGGTTTTTTTTTTTTTTTTTTTTTTTCTTTCTTTCTTTCTTTCTTTCTTTCTTTCTGGCGCTGGGATTCTGATATGCATTTGTTCGGCTTTCCCTACCTTAATTTTGGTGGTATTGACTCGGTCAACCTGCAACCAAGCACTGACCTCATTGGATCATCTTCCTCTTGGATAGCTTTTGGATAGGTGTTGGAGAGGGTTTCGGGACGATAGAGCATCGTTTGGATTGCGTGGTGTTCCGATTTCATTTTTATGAGGTGGAGCTTTGTCTTTTGCCATTCTGCGTTTGGAGAGGAGGAGGGTGCCCTTTTGTTTAGCAAGGGTGTTTGGTTATGCGTATAGACAGAATGGGGTGAGAGTGATGTTATTTGGTTGCTGGGTTGCTGGGTTGGTCTGCTTCTCTTCTCCTCGTTTTTGTTTAGCGCGTTTGATATTGGCTACGGATTAGTTTACCTGGTGATTAGTTAGACCTTATTAATGGGATTACTGAGAAGACATCTCTTGTGGCATTAAATGCTGGCTTCATTGGACATGCATGGGCTGAGGATAGTCCTGGTTTGCTAGGGTTTCGTGTGGCCTTAAGACTAGCATCACTTCCAAGCCCACGGGTCTGGTACAGGGATAGTCCAAAGCTCGTTGTGAAAAACCTCCCAAGGTTCCTATCTGTAAGGTAACACATTTTAACTAACTACTAAATTCCAAATATCAAGATAAGCCGAGATAACTAGTTAATTACTTGGTCCAATAGAAGCGGCCAAAAGCTTCCGAAGTAAACTTCTGCGCCCGGCTATTACACTGGCAATGCACCGGCTCCGCTCCAGCACCTAAAGCACTACTAGCATGTACACTTGGGTTGAATATCTTACTTTTGCTATTCCTCTTGCTCTTCCTTTTGCCAGCAGAATAACCAGATGCTACGGGGTCCACGGGGAATGGTTCATGTGGTTTGAAGCGCTCAACAGCTCACTCCAGACTGTTCCAGGTTCCGCGGTTGAGGCGCAGGGTTGCAGCCGGGGTTGGATGAACGGGGTTGAATGGACGGGGTTGAATGAACGGGGTTGAGGTTAAGGTGGCCAGTCCAATGTCATGTGCCGCAGAGGAATTTTCCTTCTAGTTGTCAAGCAGTTTTTGGTTCTAAAAAAAAATGTACATGTTGGTTATTTCTTTGCAGTCCAACGATCGATGTCAAGGTCCAGTGGAATTGCTGCTTTCTTAGAGTTGTTCTGTCGATGCCTCCCCTCCTTTGACGCCAGGGAGAAAACCATCCATCCCCCTTGACCCGCTCAGCAGTTGATCGAATAACTACATCGGGAGGAATCCAACAACAAGCTGCTCTCGAGGATCAGCTAGTTTTGCATGTTGTCAAGTGCCCAAAAAGTAAACCGAAATACTTTGTTGGGTTTGCTCAACTTGGTACCTTTTTTCATCTACTTGTTGAGAACCAATGACAAGCTTTTTATTTAGCCTTTCGGCCACATGGTTTGCAGCAGAGCGACGGTTCGTCTTCCTTTTCCTTTTCCTTTCCATGCAGAAAGCAGCGGAAGATCTGGCCAGACGTGACCGCTAGAAAAATGGAGATATTGTTTTAAATAAATAATAATTAAAAATTTAAAATTTTACGAGATGAAGGGGAGGGCGAATAATGTGGTGCGGCAAAATGATGGCCGTAGGCGATAGTGGGGCAAAAGAGAAGAAAAAAAAAGGAAAAAAGCCAACTATGGGATGCCATGATGCTGTCCTCTCAGTTCAACACCAGAATCTCAGCTTGGTGATGTTACAAGTTGCCGCCTCTCTGCTCCTTTAATCCACAATGGGCTCCATAGCTTAAGGAATCCTGGTCCATTTATCAAGCCAGCAGCCCATACGGGATATCCCCACAGGTGTTCCAATCATTGTTGCCACGATCACAGACGACACACTTCTAACCGTCCCGTGGGCGAATGAACGGTATGCAGGGAGTCGAAGGGAACTAGAAGAAGAAGATGTCAAAATGGCTGACCGTTCCAGATTTCCAATTGACGTTTTAAACTTTCGGCGTTCTCTGCGATGGCGTTGCGCCGCCATTCCAAGGACCCCAGCGGGGGACCTTCAATCGGAGTTGGAAGTAAAATTCCCTCCGTCACCGGTACCTGGGCTAAGAGCCGACTTCATCCAGAGTTTTTTAATCGCTCATTGCTCTCCCCAACGTCGTGGAATAATGGTGAGATTTGGCTGGTTTGGTATTTTATTCTTTTTATTTTATGTTTTTGCTGGCTGCTTGGTGGACGGCGCCGGTGGATTTCCTGCCCCCACCATGATGAGACCGAACAACGTTAGTCATGTTCTCGAGAGGAAGAAATAATATTTCCCTACCCATAACCTCACCGATTTGTTCACAGTCACACTCATCTTTCTCCTCCCCTCGCCTCTCCCCTTTCTCTTCTTCTTCACTTCCCACATCTGCTGCCTGTTTCCTGGGTCTTCATCACACTTGCTCAATTTCCCCAGAAGATTAGGTATGGCTGGAGAGACCTGCACGCAGCTTGCTGACATCAGCGATTGTCGGTGCTAACTCTTTGGACCTGACCACAGATCTCAATCGTTGTATAAGCTCGGGAAACGATCAATCCTCCTCACACACAATGGCCGGCCAGATCCCCAGGACTATGAAGGCTCTCCAGTTAGTTTTCTCTCCTTGCTTGCTGCCCCCCCCCCCCCCCCCCCCCCTTCCATGTCGCCACGTCAAGATGCCAACATGCGCCGAAGGCTGGAGACGGTTACTCCTGAAGCGGGATCATAGGCGTGTCCAAAACAAAACCGGATTGTCCTTTTCTTCGTCTCTAGAACGCCTGCTAACCTCTGGGTGTCAATGCCTCCAGATACTCCAAGCCCGAGGAGTTTGGACTTGTCAACATCCCCGTCCCAACGCTGCGTGAGAATGATATTTTGGTATGGGAAATCCTGCAGGATCCTTCCCTCTCTGATGAAAGCATCTTGCATCCCGTGCTGGATTTCCTTTTCTGATTTCGGGGTTTTCATGCATTTTTCTAGATCAAGGTCAAGGCCTGCGGTGTGTGTGGCACAGATCTCCATATCCACGAGGGAGAATTCTTGGCAAAGGTAAAACTCCCCAATACATACATCCCTATCTCCTGTCCCTTTTGGCTGGAAACTGACCGAGTCGGCATTTTGTAGTTCCCTCTGGTGCCTGGTATGGAGAATAGCCTTTGCTCCTCTGCATTTCCCTCGCGCTGTGTACTAAAATTGTGAACGTGCAAAAACCAGGTCATGAGACTGTTGGTGAAGTTGCCGCCCTGGGCCCCAAGGTCAAGGGTTTCACCATTGGTGACCGTGTTGTTGCCGACAACTCTGAGCTCTGCGGAACATGCTTCTACTGCCGACGCGGAGAGGAGTTGCTTTGCGAGAATTTTGAAGCTCACGGCGTGACCATGAACGGGGGTTTCGCTGAATATTGTGCATACCCTGGTAAGAGAATATGCCCGTTGATATATTATTTCCATTATCATTATCATCATCATCATCATTATTATTATTATATATATCCAGTGGGGATGGCAATGGAGATCCTGACACGCTTCTCAATCTATATAGCTGGCAGGGTATTCAAGATCCAGAACCTTTCCGATGCTGACGCCACACTGCTCGAGCCCGCATCGTGCGCTGCCCACGGTCTTGATAAGATCTCCCCAAAGATGGGCTCAACCGTCCTCATGTTTGGCGCCGGCCCGACTGGCCTCGTAAGTTTTCACCTGCATCTGGAGAACAAATACTATTCATTTAATTATTTGTTTATTTTTATTTTTATTTTTATTTTTATTTTTATTTTTTATTTTTGGCCTGGCTTCCTCACCTACAATTTCCTAGGTTCTCGCTCAAATGCTCAAGCTGAACGGTGGATGCAAAGTTGTCATTGCTGCCCCTGAGGGTCTGAAAATGGATTTGGCCAAATCTCTCAACGCCGGAGACGAATATATTTCTCTTTCACGGAAAGACCCCAGTGCGCAGTTTGCCAAGCTCAAGGCCGATAACCCATACGGGTTTGATATTGTCGTTGAGGCCACTGGTAGCGTGAAGATTCTGGAAGACGCTATCAACTACGTCCGTCGCGGTGGTAAGCTCGTGGTGTATGGCGTCTACGCTGCGAAAGATCGCGTCACATGGCCACCCTCCAAGATCTGTATGTCATTGCACACCCACCCCCCCCTTTTTTTTCATCATCCAAAGTGCTCGTGTTGAGTTCGTGGTCGACTGACGTTCTCTTCTCCCTCCCTTAGTCGGCGACGAAATCACCATCCTCGGGAGTTTCAGTGAAACTTACAAATTCCCTGCTGCCATTGATTACCTTGATTCTGGCAAGGTCAAGGTTAACGGCATTGTCAACAAAGTCTTCAAGATCGAGCAATGGGCTGAGTGCTTGGAGTCGATGAGAAACAAGTCTGCCATTAAGGCTGCCATTGTCTTCGATTAAGATACCTGCTCTCATATTGGTTTGTCTTTTTGAAGCTGTGCTGCGTTGGTCACATCTAGTTTTATGGCAATAGAGAAATAGAAGGCATAATTTTTACATAAGAGAATGCATGGGCTCTTTTTTATGGAGAATAGAGCATGAATATAGAGGAATGAAGAATAATCAACATCAAAATGGAAATGAGTGTGCGTTGAGAGACGTGCTAACATAAGAATGTTGATCAAGTTGATGACTGGAAAACTTGTGCTGATGTGCGGGCCCTGTCCAAGGTATATAACATCACATTTGAGGACCTTGGGGGGGGGGTGTAAATACTTCATATTTAGAAAAAGTATTTTGTACTGCCCACACTAATCGGGTGGGTCAGATTCGGTGAGTTCAATATCACTGAAAGTTTATCCCGCAAGAATGAAGATAGCATCAAGTGTTTCAACGTATTCATGTCACACACTTCGTCAAAATTATAATGACTCCGTCTCTTATCTTGTCAACCGATTCAATATTTGCCTTCATGAGGAAACCAATGCAGAGATAGAAGGAGCATAAGAAAAGAGTCCTGGGCCTATAAAAACAGCATCATCCACAATCCCCAGGAGATATGTGATAAGCTGCTGCGTGAGCATAGATTTTCATTCAGCATATAATGAAAATACGTTTAACCTGACGCTGAAACACATATGGTTATGATTAGCAGTGGCAGTCCGTCTCCCTCAAGGCAAAACTGGAGAGATAAAGAAGACCGAAGAGAAAACCAAGATCTAGGGCCATCAGAAGATTTAATGGAGGTCCGATTACCCCTGGATGCATAACAAAACCCAGGCATCTTTATTTTACTCAGGACGCCGTTTCGAGAATCGGTGTTGGGTCAACAATCCGCAGTCGATCTGCAATTCGAAGGGTAAACCGTGGCCCCCCCCCCCCCAATGATCGGTCGAGAGGCGCTTCTCAATTCCCTAGCGTGACTTTCACCCTTCATCCTCTACATGGAACCACCGATCAAACGTTGATGCCACCATTGCGTTACGTGTAATTATGGCATCCAGAACAACTCCACAGCTTCAAGGTATTGGGAGCAGCGTGGACGGGTCCACCAACGACCAAGGGCCTCGTTAGAGAACGTAATGACATCAGTTTCTATTTTGGTAAAACTTCCCAAGAGAATCTTTGGATCACTCTGGTGATAGTTATTCCCATGAACAAGAAAGCACCATTCGGGTTTATATTAAGAGATTGATTAAATATATCCAATTTCGTTGGCAGTTAGTGTCCATTGAACATCGTGATGAGAGATAGGTCGAAGACGAAGTTTGCATAAATGAATATTTCATCGCTATTGCCTTCGGTTAATGCTGGTAGCAGCCATGAACTGGCTCGAAGTGATAATCGTTCGCTGGGCACATGGCAAAGTTTATCGCCCGTTTAAATATCATCTGCGCTGACTCCAAACTCCTTCCAAATAATTCACAGAATATGCTCGTCTCCTCCCAACGAGAGGAACCACTTTTTTTTTTCTTCTTCTTCTTCTTCTTCTTCTTCAGTGGGTTGATCTTACGCCAGATTTCCTTCTTCGAATTGAGGTAGAAAAGAGCCATGCTAGAGTCATTAGCCGTGGACAAAGACATTTTTCAATTTGTACCCACGAACATACATTGTTTTAGAAGCGTAAGGGTCAGGATCTTTTTTATCTAGAAATTGCGGAGTCAACCCCCAAGGTTGTTATGGCCAAATGCCTCTTATTTGAGCGATCTTAATTGCTATTACTACCTGTATCCATTTAAAGGTCTGCTTTTGCTTAGCTGCTCAACCAATAGAAAGCGAGGCGTGTGGTTAAAATAGGGTTGTCAGCCGCAATTGATATCATCTGAGCTTCGAAGCTTGGCGGAACCCTTCAAGCCAAAATAAGTTAGTGCTGGGCTGACTTAACCTGAGTTTTTTTTAAGTTTACCTTAACAACCTGAGCCGTTTTGATCGAACCTGTCTCTCATATTTCTGGAAGAATCGTACCAAAGGGGAAAGAAATCAGCAAACGAATGTAACGATGGTTAAACCACTGACATTTAAAGGTGATAAAAAACCCAAAAAGCGCAAGCGTCAACAGACCGATTCCGATCCTTATGAGTCTCCTTCCCGAAACCCTGATCGCCAAAGCGCTCTCAAAGGTATTCCCGATGATTTCTCAGCTGCCGACGAGGACCAGAATTGGGTCTCTGCAGACACACCAACGGATATTTTAGGTCCAGTCGTGATTGTTTTGCCGTCTAGCCCTCCCACGTGCATCGCGT
Organism: Paracoccidioides brasiliensis; assembly: GCF_000150735.1. Classification (NCBI taxonomy): domain Eukaryota; kingdom Fungi; phylum Ascomycota; class Eurotiomycetes; order Onygenales; family Ajellomycetaceae; genus Paracoccidioides; species Paracoccidioides brasiliensis. The sequence continues at coordinate 1,105,462 of NW_011371361.1, forward strand.
GCGATGGCAACGGAAAGGTTTTTGCTCATGAGATAGAAAATATGATTGAAGGCGATCCGGGAACGGCAGAGCCGCATGATGTGAGGCAAGTGTGGGTTGCTACTAGAGTAGCGGGTACCGAGGGGATTAATTTCAAAGGACATCATGGGCGGTGGGTTCCTGTCAATATTTTCTTCTTCTTTTCTTTTCCTTTCTTTTCTTCCCCCCCCCTCTCCTCCAAATGTCCGATTCATGGAGCGAATTTCGCTAACCACCAGAGACTTTTGATAGATATCTAAGCTGCGACAAATACGGAATTCTAAGCGCAAATACCCCCGCCGTATCCGCATATGAATCCTTCCTTCCGATACCCTCACCAGACCTACCGGGTACATTTTCCTTCCAGGTGGCCGGTGGCGACAAGGAGGCATTCATCTCCATAAAGGAACCCCGAGGAAGCTCTGAATCTACAACAGCGTCAGCGATCGAGGTGCGTGGCGATGCCTCAAGCATCTCGTTTAACACAACCTGCCGTGTCCGCATGCAGGCACGTTTTAAACCTAAATTGAAAGCGTCCAAGGAGTCTAAGGCCCTGGAGAAAATCAGTCGCAAAGAATTGGAAGCTGCCGTGGGGAGGAAATTGGAAGATCACGAGGTGAAGAGGCTGAAAAAGGCGCGAAAGGGAGGGTCTTACCATGAGGAGATATTGAATGTTAGGGTTAAGGGGAAACATGACAAGTTTGCTTCATGAGGGACTTCACCATCCAGCAGCCTTTTTGAGACTAACATGTGTTGCCATGAATGGACAATTGAGTCGGCCGTGTTCTTGCTGTGTTGGTTCCTTATGGAGTTATGACACCCGTGAGGCAGAACCACGATGAACACCATCAGTTTCTGAGGAATGGTGTGCATCTGCACCAGGACGAGACCCGGAACGCATATATGAATGTACATGTCCCTCAAACCGAATGCTCCAGCTTTTAGCCATACCTCTCCGTTTCGACTACGTCTCGCCATATATATATATATTTGCTAGTAACTCACAGGCTTGGCTTAGGACAACAGGGCAAAATGTTGGTCCGCGGTTCTTAAGGTCAAGGTGACAAGGTGGATATTATTTGAAAATGGCATCTCAACATATGCTAGCCCAGAGCTACGATTTGTTTCTGCACCGCACATGATGCGCTTATTGCAAGAGGGCTTCTCAAAACCACTTATAAAAGGGGCCGCCAACCTCCTGCACATCGGATTGGAATGCGCGCTGGATATTGAGCAAGTCTATGTGCTTCAAAATTGCGATGTCCTCCTGCTTCGCTAATTCCGTTTAAATGCATGTACAGATTTGTATTTTAAAGGTGGTGTCAGCTCGTCTTAATAGATATTTACACAGCAAAAATTAGCAAACCTACTTGAGAAATGCAAGGTAACTCAATAATATTTAAAAACTTCTAAAAATGTAGTGCTTCGGTAGAGAAACTCATAATCAGATATCCCACATTTCCATCAGTACCCACGAACTCTACTCATTATCTTCTAAAACATTCAAAGACCATTTCCGCACCTCACTCGAGACAAATATTATAATTATCTCCCGGAATTTCCCTACATGGAAGCAGATGGACAGAGAAGAATATGTTTAGCAATGAGAATATATAATTTGGGAACAGTGAAGTGGTTTGGGAGATTGGAACAGAACATCCATCTTACCCCCAGGGGATTTCCGCATCCACAAAAATTTAGGAAAAGGGTATCAGCCACGAGGAAAGAATAAATGAAAAAAAAAAAGTTTAGAAATAGGAAAGGGTAATTGAGTAAGTAATTGAATGCGTTCAATCTCCCCCTGAGTCGATTCAGCTGATTAACGCCTGTGGTGAGAACTGGCTCCGTGGAAGAGCAAAATATTGTGCAGAAATGACTTGAGCATGAGGCGAAAAAAGAATATATATGAATATACACCATCGTCAAAGATTAGATAGGTATGACGGGTATGGTTTGTTCAAAATTTCATAGAATATGTTTATATATCGGAAAAGAAGTAGCATGGTGAGCTAGACATGGGTCAGTGCGGAATAGCAATATAAATATCTAGCCTACCGTATTGCCGGGAATACTTTATAGAGAACTTTAAGCCCTATAGAAACAGATATATTAGCACGAACCACAGTGCCTCGGCCGGACGAAATATTATACATAATAAGAGGATATGTGACATGGATTAGGATGTTTGGAGCTGGCGTACATTTCGACTGGGGCAAGTGTCGCGCCCTCTCGCCATCTGCAACCATGGGATGACCACCTAACATCTCCATAGCCCTCACACGCGTTTCTTCTTGCAGCTGTCTCGAGGGTCTAGAATTATCTAGGTGCTGGGAGGTGGTTGTAGATGGAGGTGTAACTGTGGCTCGGGCGGCATTTCTCGACTGCCGTAGCATATCTGTAACTGGATTGCGGAAACCGCTGCGTCGTTCATTGGCTCTCAGCTGGGGTAATAGGCTGAGAATCATCATGACCCACCCTGTGTTGCGATTTTGAACCTCTCGAAGCTGGCGAGCAAGCCGTTCCTGGCGAACCATGACATGGGTTATTTTCTCGGGGCAATATCCACGGGGAAGAACACTTTTCTTGCAAACTGGGCAGAGACTGCTGTTCTGTAAGAGGAAATTGTCGATACATTCTGGATGGAATAAATGCTGACATGGAAGTTGGCGGACTGTGGTTTCGCCGCTAACATAGTCATCGAGGCAGATAGAACAGGTGGTTTGTGAGAACGCTAGCTGATTGTGGCCTCGCTGGTTGGTACTAAAAGCCGTGGTTGGTGATTTTAGTGAAGGTGTGGGCAATGATAGAGACTGGAATTTCTGTGTAAAGAGAGCCTGCGATGCACTTGACATGCACTTCAAAGGTGATACCAGCTGAAGGAAATGTCTCTTCTGATCCACGGGGCCTTTATGAGATTCCTCAGAAGGATGATTTGGCATTACTTCTGTCGTTGGAGGTGGCGTCAGAAATTCATTTTTGCCCAATTCGTGATGTATGTAGAGTGGCATTTTATCCAAAATGTTCTGAGGGACATTCAGCCGCCGAATACCCAATGTCTCTAGATCAACTTCTCCTGCTGCGACTCGCCTTTCCAGAGCGCCGCGTCGGTGGATTTGAACTAGCCGCACGGCGATGGATAAGGAAAGGATAATACCAATCAGAATCCCCAGCACAGCTAAAAGGAAAACCCAGATGCTTGGGAGGCTGCTGCCATTGCTCCCTAGACGTATATATATCAGTTTAACGTGTTCAAAGAACTCCATGGATATGACGAAAAGTATTACTTAGGCCAATTTTTGAATACAACCGAATAAGTTCATCGTCGTCAAATGTCCTCGCCAGGTCTCTTCCATGTGGAACCTCAGCCAAATCCCCAGAATACTCGCTCAATGCACGCATCAACGTCGTACCATATTCACCGGGGATCGCGTAGACAGGGAATTTATTTGCAGCTTTCCACTTGTCGCCGTCATTTAGATCCCAGATTGGATCGTCCATTGGAGGAGGTATGTCAGTCGATGCATCTGGTCGATAAAAGATGGACGCAAGTGGCGAACTTCGTGACTGTGCTGCTAAGAAAGATAAAGTACACGTGGGAGAGACCCAAGGAGCAATCGATATCAATATATTTACATTTGGAAGATTGGATTTTCGAGTCGCATTTGCTGGTACAAAAGGGGCTGTCATCTGTTTACACGGATCTTCGGGATCGAGGTCCGCTACATAGAGCAAGCCTCGGATATCAAAACCATCCCCTGCATTTGTCGTTGACAGCGTTCGGATCCTACCGCCAATCCTGAGTTCAAAGGAGATGCTGGCCTGTATTTTGTGTTTTTACAGCTTTCGTTAGTGTCCAGCTTTAGAGGTTAGACGAGGGTCGACATATTCCTCCTCACATCTAGTTGTACTGGAGTTGCTAACTGTGATCTTTCTGATGAGGGGATAGCGAAGACCACAGTGTCAAGAGTATTTGCAGCTAATAATATATCAGCCAAGGATGTATCATATCACCACTTTTCTTCAAATCTTGCAATTTGCTTCGGAGAGATCTCTACAAATTTTCCGAAGGTAGTCGTGCCCTGGGTCCAAGGGTGGAAAACTTACTCATCTTTTAACAAGAATCCCGTAAGACTCTAGTGACAATAAAAACGCTTATTAGGGTATATGACTTGAGAGCTGGAATTAGAACAAGTATATCGAGCAGTTACGTAGTAGTGTGGTCAAAAATCGCAATGCGGCTGGAGACTTTTGCCGCTCACAGTGAAAAATGCATATAACGATCACAACTAGACATAGATTATTTATCTCATCTAACAGTGAAGCAGGGGAACCAGCAAAGCCTTCTTGCAGTCCTTGTCCTTTTGAAGGGGGAGTGGGTATCAGGATAGCGACATCCCCAGCAGCCTATCTAGATACTCGCACTGAGACGCCTTTTTTGGGGTCTTCGGCGGTGCGGGCGAGAAGTGTTTTGTTCGAGGTTGACAGGGTGCGCTTGTTCAAAGCATGGAGTGGATTGTCTTCAACATCATGAAGCTATTGGCATTTGCTCGCGGGTGCTGTTGTCGTTGTTGTTACATGCAGTGATTCTTCAAGTAGTCAGCTGCTCCCTAGCCTCGCACCTTAGTTAAGTCACTAATCCACAATCCCACTTAATGTCGCATAGACATCTCGTATCTGACGTCTCTCAGCGTAGATCTGGACCCCAGACTCTTGCTCTTGTCCATTTTGGCATGGAATGGTTTTGTTTTTCTTGGAACAAGATTCCCCACTTTGGGAACATATACAACATATAAGTACCCTGATATGTTTTTTCTTGCTCTCTGGAACCGAGAAATGGATGTGAAAAACTTCCAAACACTTTTCTGTACTTCCCCAAGCCGGCATAATTGCCTACTTTGGCACATAACCTATTCCATAGCTCTCCTGAGGTCAACTGAGTATGGATCGTTGTTCTAAAATTAATTTCGAGGCTTTCCTAGGTCTCATGCTGTGACTGGTTGACCCTATCCAGCCACAGGGCTGTCGATGGGTTCCGCGGCATTGGAATTTTTGTACTGTGCAAGTTGTGATTTATGATTTGTTCAAAGGTTAATAGGGCCTCTAAGGGGTGTTGTTGCAAACACCACTCTCCAATCATTGGCTCAGACTCGCCTCTGAATTGCCCGCAACCGATATTCTCTCGTCTGGAAGCGCCTGATACCGGGGTTGTGCTTGAAATTCCATGGTCCCTATCCCAAGAGGTCCCATTTAGTTGACAAAATATCAGTTAGCTTAACCCCACAGGTTAGTTTCAGTCACGGTAGGGTAGCCATCAAGCTACATAAGTGGCCATAGGGCACACTTTGGCCGTCCTTTGTTAATCGCCAGTGGTACAGACTGTTAACAGACCACCACCCTCACTAAGACGTTGGAAGGTGGAACTCATCCTTGCGAATAATAGCGGTCCATGCAACCACAAGGGTAAGGTCAAATTTTAGGACAGCGCCGCGACTTGTGATACATAGCAGATATGTAGACTATTTCTTCCTGCAAGTCTCCCGAGCAAGGTGTGGCACCTCGGATTCCGCCTCTTCTAGAAACACATTCGCACGGTATTTGCTGTGGAAGGGGCCGGCCAAGGGAGAAAGGAAAAAAACTGCAGAGGCACAACAGATGCGCCCCCTTGTTAGTTAGCTGAACAAACATCCAATGTTCAAATGGGAGATAGTTTGAGCTGAATGTCCTCTCATCATTCCAAATTTCCTAACCACATAGGCAGCTTCTTAATCGAACGGGATCGGATGATTATCCCAAAGCGCAGAAGCTAAGCTCCTTCAGACAATAAATACCATACAAAATCCTGATTGACGAGACATTCAGAAGTTACATTGATTAGTTTCTTCTCGACACAAGTAGTTCCTAGAACTTACATTACCCTCTTCGGGACTAGCATAGCGGACTCGAAGCGTGCAAACTCTGGAGATGAAGGCCAGAAGATTGCCAAAATACCAAACTATTTCTCTATCTTCAACCTGTAGCTCACAACTTTCAGCTGAGTCCAACCAACCACCCAGTACAAAAGAGCAGCGCTAAACCAGATACGGGCTACCTCCATATCAAGTCACGTGATATATATGACCTCAAGTTCGCGAGCTAACTTTATCCGAACGGCGAAAATTGATGGGCCGAAGAGCATCGCGAAACATGCGCGACCAACCAGCTAAAAAAGAGACATCGTCGAGATATACCAATTGGAGAAGGCTGTGCAATTTGCGCGCGAATCAACTCTTCCCATCCTTTGTGAGCTCTTACCCTGGGACTATATCTGTCTAAGAGACCATCGAGAGACGCTCTCTGTGGACGATTCGATTCGCAAACTGACTTTCTCGGGGTATCTCTCAAGGCGTGGTAGAATAGCCCGTCGTTGCAGCAACAAGTTTGAGAGCGTCTCATACCGTCCGTCCCTTGTCTAGACGTGCTGCCATTTTCAGTCTCTGAACTGTGAAAGCAAACCTCCATGAGGTATCGGCCAACATGCCTCCGCCGCTCGCAAACAAAGGCAAAGGAAAGGGCCGCGAGGTCAGACGATCTCGCAGTCGCAATACCACTCCAAGCTCTGTCAGCACTAGCACCGTAACCGGTATTGGTTATCTAGACAACGACATCTCAAAGATTCTGGTTTCAACCTCCGTGCAGTATTCCGACATTCTCGATAAGCTGGGCGGAAGTGGTCAGATCCCCGAGCCAAAGGCTCTTGAGTCGTTGGTTGAACACCTCAAAACTCTGAGCCAGTTGGCCGAAGTCAGAAGCGATGCGTGTAATGCGGGAATACGGGATCTATCGCAGAAACGCAAGGAAGCATTTGAAGAACTGAGGGAACGCGAACAAATAGACCGAGATGCAGAAGAACGATTGAGAATGAAGAGAGAGGCAGACGATGATGAGGACATGGGGCGGGCTTCAAAGGGAGGTAAATTGAAGAAGAGAAAGGATAGAGGGGCTGCCAAAGAGGAGAGACCCTTATCACATGGAGCTCATACTGTAGCCAGACAGGATGGAGCAGATATGAAGTCAGACAGTAAGTCCATATTTCCTTGTCTTAGCTCCAGCCATGCTGTATTTCACTTAACTTCCTTTTGGTGTTAATAGGATCTAATCTGTCTCTTTGCATTCACACACTCCTCAAATCTGTGCCTATTTGTTTCCGTCCAGCTCTTGTTTTCCTATTTTGGATCTAACTTAGCATATAGTCCCTCATCGTCGCAGTGGGAAAGATGCAACCAGAACAGCTTCGCCTCCATCGAAAAAATCAAAAATTATCGTGTCAAGCACTTCTTCTCTCTCTCCAACACCATCTCCAACCGCCACCGGCGCCGGAGATCAGCTCTCGGCTGCAGGTTCGCCTGACTCGATGGATAGTTCTGATTCCCATCAGCCCGAACCTGCGCCCTCTGTTCAGCAGTACCAATTTTTTGGCCCTGATCCGCTTACGTTTGATGATCCCACCATTTATCATATCCGAGATGTTACCGTTGACATGACAGACGAGGAGAAGAAGGAGATATATTGTGTCGCTCAGTTTCCAAAGAGCGATCTTAGCCATTTGATGACAGGAACCCCTCCAGACAAAGATTTCAGTACTTCAAAACCAACCAACCAAGTCAGCGCCAATACGTTTGCTACCTATATTGAGCCGTATGTTCGTCCTCTCACGGAAGAGGACATTGCGTTTCTCAAAGAGAGAGTAAGTTGATTGTCAACACTTATTATAGGTATTTTTCTGTGACAATCCACTAATTTTTGAAAATCAGGGTGACCGCACAACTCCTTTCCTTATGCCACGCCGAGGCAAGAAACACTATACTGATATCTGGGCTGAGGAGGATGGGTCAATCAATGTTGATTCGTCGAATCAAGAGCGAGAACAGTTACCTCTGAATCAAGGTCGCGGCAGTATCGACCAAGTGACGGATGAAACCGCAGAAACTCAACAAATCTCTGCGCCACCCCTAGTCAGCCGCCTGTACTCGTTGTTGCGCTTCGAACATCGCACACTTCCAGTTGAAAGTGCTGCTGGATCTACTTCTAATAATGAGGATACTAACATGAATGGCACCATGAATGGGGATGCAATGGATTTAGACAATCTGCTTGGGGTAGAAACTGAGGCCAAACCATTGAACTCTGCCACCACTTTTGCTGATGCTTCCCCGAACGGTTTCAAAGTACCCGCCGCTAAGCTTGAACACGGACAGCTCGACGAGAGACTGAAAGCCGAGCTTCGATACGTTGGGCTTTTCGGACAAAATGATAACCCAGACTACGACGCGCACTATGACGATGATATCGCGGAACGTTTACGTCTCCTGCAAGCAGAGCTAAAGAAGCAAATGATCATCAACGGGTCTCGCAAAGCACGTCTACTAGAGATCGCCCGTGAACGCCTTGCATACCAAGAATACAGCACGATCCACGACGACTTGGATTCACAGGTGCAGCAGGCGTATCTCAAACGCACGCGCACGCTTGGCAAGAGCAAGAAAGGCTCGCAGGCTAAACATAGACCGGGCGGAGCTGGTGGCGGAAGCCATCTTGTCGCATCCAGTGCTTCGGGGATTGGCGTAAGCAGACCTGGCATTGGCGATGTGGCACGCACGCTGATGGATCGCCGGAAGCGGTGGGCTGATTGCATTGGGCCTGTGTTTAAGGATTGTAAAACGACAGTGCCAGGGAAGGATGAGAGTATTTTTGACCCAGTGGTGATGGAGGAGTATGAAAAAGCGGAGGTGGAGGGTTGGGATGAGGAGCAAGAGTAGGCGGAAGAGATTTTCTTATTTTTTTTTTCTTATATTTTTCCTTATTTTTATTTCTTAACAGCGATATGTACAACTTATCTTTTTTTTTTTTTTTTTTTTTCTTTCTCTCTCGTCTGGGATGGGATTTGCGGTATGGAACTTCTGGATTGGGTGGGATTCTCGCTTTTCATGGCGTCCGGTATCATTATCATGTTCTTTGTAGTCTTATGCCAGCGGTTGGCGTCTACGGGCAAGTTTTGGGATGGGCTTACTGGGACCTGGGCTTTGTTATCAAAGGAAGGACTCGATCTTCAGTGTGCAAAGTGATGGCGTTTCAAATATTATCCGCATTTTAATACAAGATCTCTTGAGTCTTGTTCGTTTCTATTTCCACCCACCTCACATTTTATGTGCTCCGAAAAGTGACATTCGATATCCTCACCTTCCGCCAACCTAAGTTGAGAATTTCTAGGAATTTGGAAGGCTGGTGGCAAATATCCCGTCTTGAATTCATGTGTAAGAACAGCGGTTTCCTATACTAGCATGAAAGCGTGCATCCGACCAGGTGTAACGAATATATACTCTCCCGCATGGTAACGGGGGGAAAAGCAAGGATCAGCTACTAGAACTTGGAACTTCAGTTGCTACCCTAGCGATCAATAATTTGTACTTCATACGGATACCTCTTCAGCCGATTCGTAAGTTCCTTCTCACTAATTTCCAGCTCTGTGCATATTTGATCAAAGCAGTGCGCCCCATCGAGATATTTCCTCAATGACCTGTCATCAATCACAACCTCCTCGTCGTCCTCCAAATCATACCCATCTTCCCTATCATCCTCAACGGCGATGTCGTTATCGCCATACGAGCCACGCGATACAATCATCGTACTGACATAGTCGTTTCCGGATCGTGAACCTATTGACCGATGACTCCGGGTAGATAAGCGACGTCCTCCTCCTCCCGCTATATCTACACCACTGCCTGTAAAAGACCCATTCCTAGTACTTTGTGAAAGGGAGGATGATGGCGACGAGGACGGAAGCTCCTGACGACTCTGTCTAGCTGGCCGTGCAGGGGATTTCGTTGCATATGCATATTTATGCACACGGTACAAAAACCCCTTTATCACACCAAATGTAATGAAGCGTCTGAGATCTATGTAGGCAAGCTCGTGCAAGTGTTCGATGTACCATTGCTTTACAGTCTTGCCCTGCCTAAGACTAGCGTAAAGCTCGACCAGCCCGACTCCGTCAACGATGCTGCCGCATTGGTTGGCACCCATGATTCCAGATTTGCCGGTAAGTGGCCACATTTCATCATAATCTAGGTGTTCGTCATTTTGGGCCTTCGAACTGCATCTGGGGCCAGATGATAGGGAAGATGGCGTGAAGGGTGTGAATGTTTGTGGTGCTGTTACACTTTGGGTGCGTGCGAAACGTGTGTTTACATATTGTGCGCATTCGCGTTGCATTTCTTCATCCACTGCGATGGTTGAACCGAACTGTGCTGTTGGCGCATATATCGCATTGAAGGAGAAGATGTCTAGGAGGAATATGCACCCGTAATAAAGGAGGTGTCGGATTGCACTGCATGTGAGGGAGAAGTCTGCGTCTGCAAGTGTGGCAATTATACGAATGCTGTTGACGCCGTTGATGAAAGGTACGATCTGACAATTAGAAGTAAGAATTATTTATCCTCCTAAAGAATCAAGATTTGAGCTCACGACTGATTGCCGCGAGAGAACTCACTCTCTGCATTGTTAGATCCCAGCTCTCATCCACGAAAGCTTCGTAACGAACAGTAAAGAGTGGTACTTGCCACGCCTTCACCTTTGGTGGTGAGGGATAGAGAGGAAATAGTTTGATATTCAAAGTGTTGAGTTCATCTGGGGAGAGCACTCAGTTACTGGCCGGATAGGAAGATTATAGAACAACCCAGGAAAACAACTGGAAGGCATATTTTTAAGGAAGGAGAATGCCATACCAATTGGGATCATGCATTCGCAGTAATTATTCAAATCCTCCATCATCGTCTCACAGAGACTGTAAACTTTTCCCTCCCCACCTTTTGAGAAATCTCTCGACAAAAACCCAGACTGTTCTTCCAGGCCGCACATCAAATGCGCCAGCTTCTGCACTACGCTTTTGAAACTGCCAAATTGCTCATCTTCAGCCAGAACAATGCAGAAGTTGAATATAAACTCATTTCGGTCGTAACGCGGTGATGTCATGCAGACTGGGTATCCGAGGATGCGATATCCGCCCAAGCAGACGTGAATCAGGTTGCCGCATAGCTCCTGTCGCGGAATCACGAAGAAGGATATGTCGGAAAAAGAAATCAGTGGAGGCTGGTTCGGAGGCGCTGTTGGGGATGGTACGATGGCTCCATCGGGGACCTGATGAACAACTTTTGGGCCTGCGTTCAGGGGCGTAAATAGTTATTAGTTTTATAATGACCAAATGTAAACAGTTGGCGCCTAGATGTAAGTTATACGACCGATATCTTACCTTCCTGGGTGTCAAACTTGCTGTAAAATATTGCATGTATCATTTTTGCTGCTGGAGATTGTATAGCATTATAACTATACCAGTCGCGGAATTCCCTCTTGCGTCATGATGAGGTCTTCCTCAGGGTAGATGACCAAAGATTACAAAATAGTTCAGCTTGCCCATGATTGACAAGTGTCTGCTATTGTGTTTTGTCAAGCAGATATGGCTATAAATAGTAAAATATAAAATATGTCCATACTTGCTGAAGGTTTTGTCCTTGATGAAGATGACGAGAAGCTTAAGTCACATGTCCCACACACCCAATTAGTTCTAAGGTGAAAGCCAGTTTCTAGCTCATGCAATTTGTTGGAGATGTAATTTTCATTTTTACTAACTGAGATACAGTAATGTTAATTTTGATGTTGAACTCGACATGCCCCCTTTGCTCAGTAGCCCCATATGCATCGCAAGGAGAATGATAGGCGTCTAGCAAGGAAAAAAGAATTGCGTAAAGAAATAAACCAAAGCCTCTTTAAAGGAGAAATATCAAGTAATCGAATCGACGACGCTCAACACGCTATTCCCTCAGCCACATAAACACATAGGAGAGATAAATCACGGACTGGCTAAATTAGCAAAGCGCCTCCCGGTTACATAAAGTTCGAGAAAATTAAAAAGAAAAAAAAAGAAAAAAGAAAAAAAAATCATAGAACAGAATTTCAAATGGAAAATGGAACAATGAGGTTCGCTGAATCACTTGGAAAGTGCAAGCAAAAAGAGAAAAATCTATTCGGGGAACCACCTGTAGAAACGCGAGGGTTGGAAATGATGCAGAGAAGCCGTAACGATCAGGGTGAACGCCAGTCTAACAAGGGTAGGAATGGAGAGAAAGAAAGGAAATTGAACAAAACAGAGTGGAAATGGGTACAAATCATAAAATGCATCATGGAATAAGTATGTTAGCCGAGCCATCCATCCAGGGCGGGCAATCAGAAATTATGTTTTCAGGAAAAGGCCAATAGGATGCCCTCTGTTGATATTGGTAGAGCAACTGGCTTTGAGAGGCTTATTGTCAGGGGTACCTCGGGCCCTACGTGGCGGGGCTTGACGACGATCCGACAGCGCGTCTAGTGGTGATAGAAGGGCTCAGTAAGGCTGGCCCAGCAGTCCCAAGCCCGTTTGATATTGGGGCGGATCTCTGGCTGGAATTCGTCGGGCGTGGGGTTCTATGAGTGTAAAGTTCACCCGTGCTAGTTGACGATGAGGAAGAGGGTGAGTGTACTGGCAAGTTGGTGAACGTCATGTTCAGTGGTTGACCGGTTCTGATTGCATCGATCATCTCTGTATATCCATTACGTTCTGAGGCTTCTTTCAGCCACTGCTCCCAGTCTTCGTCGAGGGAAACGTCGGCTCCCTGTTGTCTGGCTTCTGCTGCCTGTATCAAACGTCGGTTTAACGTAACGCCATAACTTTCCATTTCAGCGCCATCGTCGCTTGTTTCTGACTCATCTTCCTCCTCACTTTGTAGCTCTGATATGATCTCCAACTCTGGGAATTCGCATTCAACTGCTGGTTCTCGAGCATGCTGATCTCGAGGACTCTCCTGCTCGTATGAATGAATATACACAGATGGTGGTATTGGCGGGGTCGCGGCCCTAATGTCGTCTGCTGTAGTATCTCTCACTTGGACCGCCTCATCCCGTTCGTAGCGATCTCTGGCGGACTTTGTACCCTCCCAACGGCAGAGAGAAGCAATTTCAGCTTCCGTCAACCCTAGTTCGTCAAACGCTTTGAACAATTTCCGATGCCATGTGAAACGACCCAACCGCATTCGGTGTGGCGGATATGAATAGTCGAGCCCCGGATATTGAGCTTCAATGCAGTCGAGAGTGCCATAGAAAGTCGACGTTTCGATACGAACCTCGGGAACCAGATGCCGAGTGATGAGGGACGCAAATGACGAGGGTTCGTTCGTGCGAGGCTTCGGGAAGATCGCGTTGTACACAAGTTGAGACAGCGAAGGCTTATGCATGGTGGGTGAGCAGGCGTTCGATGTTGTCAAGTTTCAAAGAAAGGAGAAGGCAAAGGCGAGGTAGAAATAAAGGGGATAAAATTTAAGCTCTGAATGAGATAGATGGTCTCGGAAGTATTTAAGATGGTTGTGAGGTTAATTTTCTCGAAGTTAAACCTTATCGATAAATAGGACGCGTGGAAGTAACTTAGGTTTGGGAGCAAAAAGAATGTGGATAGATCTAGAAGTCCACGTAAGTTTCCGGCTACAATCAACTCTTCCACATTGCTATGCATTCACATCATCGAGGAAATTCCTAAGCTCAGGTGACGATATAATGATATGTAGAAAGGGAGCTGGCGGCCGCAGCACCAATAACTGGAACGAGAAGCTCCTGATATTGTTCCGCTGTTCCTACAATTCCCGTCTCTGCCAATTTCTGTTCCGTATCTCCCCTTTACCAGGAACTTGGGTATAATTTTTCAGTCTCCAGCTTCTCGTGAGGTTTTATTTCGGGTTATCTCAGTAAACGGAGTATCACGAGTTGATAAAGCTCACGGGTTGTTTCGCGAGTCAGGTTGCGCTGAAGATCACGCCAGACACTCTGCAACTAGCGACGGTAGGGTTGAATGATCAAGTTATTTTAATCACTTCGTTTATTCTGATGGTCAAAGAGGTATGTATCACTTCCAGAAGTGGCTCCTGCGAATACTGCACCCGCGAAATTTCGAGGTCCTGGCGTTTGAGATAAAGATGGCAATCTGGGAAGTTCGCACTGTACCCGGGTTTTTGAGGCAACTTTGGGGTGTTCTCGTCTTCGGACTGCTCCTGGAGATTGGCTGGATATAAAGCCGGATTTCGTGGGTCTGCAGGAGGTAGTTAGTTAAATAACAGTGGAGGCTTGGGTGGTCGTGGTCAAGACGTGGTTAGAGTTGCTGGTGGAGAGTTTGCCGATTTGGGAGCCCCAACCAGCGTTGCTATTTAAAATATTCGCAAAACAAGACCAAAACGGATGTGCTCTGTGGGGATGATTCCAATTCCAAGCACATCACACCCCAACGGTCGAGCAATCCTGTGAGACAGGCGCTTCAAGGAACACAGTCAACCCAAGTGAAATCGATTTTCGCGGCTGATTTATATATAGAGCCGTGCTGGCTAGACTCTCTTCAGCGATATGTGAATCATTGCTCTAGGGACGATGGTAGTTACCGATAAACTAGTTAACTAATCACACCTGAAGGAAAGATTGGCCAACAGTGATTCTAGCTGAGAAAAGTGCCTGGCCCAGGAACCGTGAACTTCGAAGTCTCACGCTGAACCTGACGAGAGAACCGGAGGGCATGGGTTATTATTTAACCACCTGAGCATTTAACTATATGCAGAGCAGACGGCAGCATGGTGTTGGCAGCTAGTTAGTTACATGCAGAGTTGGGCTCAACCTATCGGAGCCTGGCTGGTGCTGCTGCATATCTAAGCATTCAGGTCGGTCACAGCACATGTTCGCAAGAATGTCTGGCCCGCGGGTTTCCTTCTTTATATTTTCGCACCAGCATCGGCAAAATTCCAGAGGCTCCAGCTCATCGTTCCGTATCCAATCATTCTTGTGGCGGGCTCCCTTGCATTCCCTGATCCTGGCTAGACATGAAAGCAGCCGACATGCCACCCAGCCTGGGCAAGGCAGTGGATAACTAAGCCTTGTCGAGCAACTTTATGGTTGTGACGCTCTTCAGGACCTTTCTATGGAGTTCAACTTTGCATAAAATATCCCCTCAAAGCATAATGGGGCGACACGTGTTGGCCAATCTACGAGAATATTATCCGCCTCTATCGTGTCCGAGTCATTTGAAGGTCAGACTGTGTTGGCCCGCCTGGATGGAGAGCCCGCCCGTCGATGCGTTCGATCATGCAACAATCCTGCAACATACCCATTTCTGTGCGTACTTGGATTTGTTTCTCCAATGACAAGTGGTCACGTCTTTATTAATGCTACTCCAGAATTTCACTTATTGTACGTTAAATATTAGAGTCTCCCTTGCTCCCCTCGCCATAGGACTAAAAGGGGAATCCATTCATCTTCGCTTGGATGTATGGACTTCATGATTGGTTAACTAACTGACTAGCTACAGCAGATTTCCAGCTTAGTGGCAATGTATGGTCATAATTCTTTCGTCCTACAACGACCCGGGTATGTCTTCTTAAGCTGCTCTATTCGATTTCCACCTTCCATGCATTCTTATTATTAATGCATCCAGCCTCGAGAGCGGAGAGCACAGTGGAGCAATTGGAAAAATCCCTTATTATTGTCCGATAATCTCCCTAATCTCCCTTTGATACCCTTGGAAACCAATATATTTAAATGTCACTGGCGTACGTCATCTCCACGTGGGATAAATTATGCCCTTTCATTGCTAGTGGTAGCGGAACAACGGCATTACAGAGAGAAACGACTTACCCGGAATTAACACCACCTTTGGATTCGTTTGAGCCAGTCTCGGACATCCGATTGTGGTCCTAGGCTTCTTGAATACGTTGTTGCCTATAACTATGCTATTACCTCTTCTGAGGGGAAATTTCATATATTTCCGGTGAACTATTCTGAGCCCGTTTTGTGTTGCATGGAACTCCCCTTTGAAGAGAGCAGTGATGAACAGTTATGGAGGAGTTCAAGCAAAAACTTCGAAATGCCAAAGCTGGGTTCCGTCTCTCCAAGACCAGTAACTACTGGAAGCTGATGAAAAAAAGTCTCTCATATGTTGCTTTGGCCATCGCCTTTGCATTTCAATGGGCATTTTCCCTGTCATTAAATTTGGCTGTGTTCCTCTGAAGCACTCGGGGCCATGGTGAGGCGCATCCACTTTATGAAGGAATCGATATAGCTGCCACCTGGGGCAATATTCCCCACTTGGTTTCTGCAAGAAAGTAAGATGTTAAACAGAAAACGCAACGTATTTGAACTAAATAGGACATCTTTGCTCTTAGTTTCGTTAATATAACACACTTCTTTACGTCTGTTGGAAGAGGTCAAATCCATTATCCTCCCCCTCCCCCCTCCCCAACACATATACCAGTAATTCTAACCACAATAGGTATTCATGTTTTGGTCGTAGGTGGTGAATCAATCTGCACACTGTAGTGTAGTAGGTTTATGTCTTTCGGTCAGCAGTGGATGATATGTAGCCAGTTTGACAAAGTGTTTGCAGTTAGATGCATAGCCAGTCATCCTATCTCCTGCGAGAACATTTAGGGGGACCGTGGTGTCATCACTATCTTGTCCGTGGTAAATGTACACTGGCTTGACTGATTCGGAGATAGTATCCATCAGGCAAATCTAGCATCTCCCCAAGGCACCTACAAACAGCAGCACTACACAAAGTGGACTGCCAAATACGAACCGTTTAAGTCTCCACCTAAAACTTCACCAGCCCTTGTTGCCAGAAAATGTCAGCCAACCTAGATCGTTAGATATGCCTACATGAACAGAAACCAACAGAATTCGCATTTCATTCCCCCCTCACTTGATTTAACTAAGGCAGCGCTGCAAGGACCTCCCCCTTAAAATTAGAAGCAGATTCCAAGAGGGGATGATCCCTAAGAACTGGTGATGACATCACCAAGAATATTTTGAACTTTGATGACAGTACATAGAAATTACCCCAAATAAATATGTCCTTCAGTCGAAAACCCTCTTTTTCTAACAACTTAGTGTATTTTGGTTATTCTCTGGCTTCATAGTACGGAGCCCTTGAACTGCGAGTGTCGATATACAAAACACGTGATTATGATTCTGCCTAGAGAATGTGCCCAAGATAGATAGACATTATCTGTCACTCGTATAAATGGTGAAATGCATGGCTCTCGCTGGCATTCCATCATCCGAATATTGACAGCCGCATGAGAGCTTTTACAAAGCCTCTTCACAGCTGCCAAAGTGCCCAGTGACGATGTCAACCTTCGATGGCATTGTTGAAGGTTAGCAAAACCCCTGAGAGAAAATAGCTGAATGGACATCCAACATCACTTTAATCTTAGCTAACACGGGAAGCAGAGTTTCCACAAATTCGAAGTAAAAAAAATCCAGATTTTTTTTGTCTTTTCTGGCCTATTGACCAAATCGATATATTGACCAGTACCGCTTCAATTGAGCAGTCGATTACTTTCGAAAGAACCCCAAAAGACCGGCTCCGCTGGCCTGCTTTCTGAGCCATGTGCATAGCGACCACCTTCAAGGCTTAGAATCTTTGAGAGCACCTTTTATTTATTGCTCTGCTGCTACACGAGAGGTAAAGTAACCTTCTTCCCTTCTACAAAAGAATATAAATTAACTAACCATGAAAAATAGATCCTCCTCCGGCTTGAGAAGCGCCCCCATCGCATAAATTTCAGCAAGGGGATACTGGAGTCGAGGAGGCAGCATTACAAGCATCTCTCCAAATTATTGGTGCGATCCTGATATCTACGCCATGGCCACGAAGTTACCCATGCATTAACATATGTTTTAACCAGCGCCCAATCCCACTTCAAGTTCCAACAGAGATAGAGCTGAGCCCAAGAAACCATGTTCGAGTCACTCTGTTCGACGCCAACCATTGCCCTGGTGCGGTCATGTTTCTTATAGAGGGAAACGGCAAGACCATTCTCTATACCGGCGATATTCGGGGTACGTGCTACTTTTAGCGTTTTTATATATGCTCTCTCTGTTACGACATTGCTATGATGGGATCTCTAAATTTATTTAATTCTTGATCTAATTTGCCATATCGCTCTCCGTAACAATTGACCATACTAATTATATTCCATATAACATAGCGGAATCCTGGTGGGTGGGCAATCTTATTCGGAATCCAGTCCTTATTCCATACACCCTTGGAGATAAGCGACTTGATAAGATCTATCTAGACACCACCTTTGCTACGAAATCTGATGTATACCAATCGTTCCCCTCTAAAGCTGAAGGAATTAGAGAACTCTTAGAAAAGATCAACGCCTACCCAGAGGATACAATATTTTATCTGCGAGTATGGACGTTTGGTTATGAAGATATCTGGTTGGCCTGTCGTCGGCGCTAAACACCAAGGTAGAGGGAAAAACTTCATCTTTAATCACCAAAGGCAAAAGCTAACAAGCTACATCAGATCCATGTCGATCAATATCAAATTGAGTTGTATAAATCCCTCACGCCACGGGCCACAAATGGTTTTGGAGTTGACAAAACGGCATTCCTTTGTGGATTCACCCTGGGCAACGCGCATGCCCCCGGTTGCTTAACTCACGATCATAAATCTCGAATCCATAGTTGCGAGCCCGATATGCGCTGCTCGACGATCTCCAAAGGCCCCTCCGTATATATTACTCCCATCGTGTCGCGTACGAGCGATGGTTCTGAGATCCCCGAGCTTGGAGCTGGCGGGGGCCAGGGCGACCTTTACCAAAGCCATGAGCTCGATTTATCGGATGGCGCTGTATTCCAGCAGCTTTCAAATATATGCTTTGAGCGTATTAAGGATGAGAAAACTCGTTCGTTGGCGCTAGATGCTTTGTCAGATGCGCATCAATCGAAATCGAAATCGCTATCTCTCGATGCTTATGGCATAAAGGATGTTGGTGAAATTTCCGTGAAGAAGCTCGTGGGCATTCTAAGCCGAGAGCCGCCAAAGGTCAATCTATCGGATCTGCCAGACATCTCCAAACCCAAGATACCCCTAAACATACGGGGCAAATTCGGACGTCCACTCCCAAACACAATTGTGAGAAGATACCTACCTGATTTCATACTTTTGTAAATTAATTTGGCTTCTCTCATTTAGCCCATGAGGGAGGGTGCTTTGAACTAATATATGAACAGCGTTTCCCCTACTCGCGCCACTCTTCGTACGACGAACTCTGCAATTTCATCAGGGCATTCAAACCAAAAGACATCATATCGTGCACTGCAGATGTTGCAACTTGGGACGAGGACGTATCCATGCGAACTCTATTTGGTCATTTGTGTTCTGGCACTGATTTTACCCACGACAAGTTGATGAGGGAGTATGTCCAGCGAGACTCGCGTCGGTCCCGAAAACGGATGCGACTGGAATCTAATACTTCATCACAACACCATTCAACCCAGCAAACAGATTCATATATCGAAGAAAACGAGCTTCCTCCCATTACCCCATCAACAGCCATTGAGGCCCGCGAACCAGATTCCGATTCACCTTCACTGCGAGAAATGCAATCTCAACACAACAATACTCTCCCTGAAGTTTCAGCCGCTGCATTCCAGGAAACATTGCAGGATATTATAAGCCAAGACACAACCGATGGTGCCGACACGCAGTCTTCCACAAACTCCCAAATCCTCGCCATAAAACTAGCATTGAAGGAAAAACACCTAAACCGGGAACTGGATTTTCATGTGGAATCTTCATTTTCAGATCTAGAGAACGAGGATGACGATACCTCACAAGAAACTTCTCAATCCTAGTGCGTTTCCCAGTACCAATCCCAGTCCCCTCCCCCAAAAAATTACTCCACCCCTTCACCTCCCAGTTTCACAACAACAACAACTACAACAACACCAACACTCATCCCATGACGACAATAGTCACACACCTACTAGGAATAATAATCGCGACGCGACCAAGACCCATCTGACACCCCCATCCGACCGCGTGAGCACATGTTCCCTCTCTTCATCGGCCTTTGGCTCCCTGCAAACAATCACTTCTTCCAGGACCAGGTGCCGCATGACCGCATACCGTGCCGCTCGGAGCGGGACCTATGAGGCATGGACAAGTTTCGGCTCGCCCGTCAGTGCTGGGAATAATCATACAGAGGAGGAGGCTGAATTGTGAGCTGTGAACTGTGAAGGTTTGAAGAGTGGTATGGGGGCGTCGCTTGCTGTAAGATATGTATGTATGCCTCTTTTGCTTCTCCTATAATGCGAGGGAACTTGCAAGGACGGCGTGCGGTGTTTGTTCACCTTTCTTTCCACTTACTGAAGTTGAAAAGGGGTGGTTAGGGAAACGGGTGGCTGATGTTATTCAACTATTCCCCCCCCCCCTTTTTTTTTTGCGACAATATCCAGTAACTACATTCTATTTTGGTTTTAATTTTTGCATTTGCTCAGCTGAATCTTTCTAACATCTTCACCCGTCTCTTATTGTAAGATTAAAATATAGAGAATATTCAATATCAGTAAAACAAGAGAGACAGGGGAGATGCATGACTTTATTTTCTATCATCTGACATTCTTTTTGCTTTGAGATATAGAGGGTAGTTATAGTTTTATATAAATAAAGTGGACTTGAAATGAAACGGTGAGGTACTTTAATGGGTTCATGTAGTTACAAACTTCAGAAAGTCGAATTGATGAGAAGAACACCGTTAAAATATAGGTAGCTCTGTCAACTGAAAGCCATGGCAGGATATCGTAAAGAGGAGCCCCTAAATATTAACATACTTCCCAGGTTGACAAAGAACAATGATATTAACAACACCATACCCAAAAGAGCCTCTGACAGAATTACCGCTGCCTTTTAGAGAATGCCTTATCAGAGAAGAAAGTGAGGTGTCTTTCGGGGGTTTAATCCCAAGCAAAATAAGTTAATCTTCTTGGCTTCTTATTTTTCAAGACACCTCAGAGTGTTGCCTAATGGGGGGTAACTGAGTACGGGTGCTGTTTTCGGGGCGGAATGCACCACACTGGGTGGATTTGTGTACTACGTAGTGATATGGATAAGAGTGCGTGGAAGTCAGCGCCCGGCACAACAACCCAGGTGGCTGCGAACCAGCGTTGGGGGGGCAATGTTTGTTAACCATTACCCCAACAGACCAGAAGTAACTTACTTGAGTTAACTAAAGTTTTTAGCTGGAGAGTCGACCCTGATGGGAAGTTGTAGCGGGGCCGGGAAGGGGGGAATAACGGAAGGTTTCAGGTGATTAGCGGCAAATATTCCTGCGCTGTTGTGTCAAGTTGGGTTTGCTCCTCTGGTGGTAGGGGCCGAGAAGATTTCTGTGTCTCTCTCACTAAAACTTCCCTTGGGGGGCGAAGCCTGCAGACACACCGGGATCAATACTCAACAATATTTATGCTGCCGCCGCATTGGGCAATAATAATAATAATAATAATAATAATAATAATAATAATAATAATAATAATAATACACAGCATGTATTTGCGCTTAATTTGGATCTGCTTCTTAGGCTTATGTTTTGTTCTGCCGCCCTTTCTCACTCCATATGCCTGTATGGAGAGGATAAGGAAAATGGAAATGCCAGAGAAATAATATAGCTGCTGCGAGTGCAATTTTCCATTTATTATGATGATGATGATGGTGGTGGTGGGTGTGTGTGTGTGTGTGTGGTGAGGTGAGGCCTTATATTATTCAGTGTAAAGAAATAATAGGGTTTGTGTGATAGTGGGGTCAACCAGCTGAGCCGCCGAGCCGAGAGAAGGGGGTAAAGAATTGCAGGCTTGGAGCCAATAGCAACAGGCACTGCGGGGGGAGGAGACGCCCAGCCCATGCAGCCTGCAGCGTCCTGCAACTCTCGGGGTATCACAATAACTTAGGGCAGAGCAGTCACCCATTATAACTAACGAAATAGTTAACCAAAAATAGTTAATCATAAGCACTCACTGGCAGTAACCCTTCGGGAACCCCCCCCTCCCCCCTCCCTAGCCTAGCTTTGCCGAGACCGCCAAAAAGCAGCGTTGGCTTGGACGGGCTGGGTTAATTAAGAAGTGGCCTAATAACCGCTTGTCTTTGTGTGTGCGTGGACAATGTGTGTGAGGGGTCGCTACCCTGCTAGCCCTTGCGCCCTATCAACCTCGCCAGCGATCCTCACGCCCGGCCGAAATTAATATTTAGGTGTCAGCCCTCCCCCCAAAGTCATTCAAATTTCTGCTTTCCCTCTCCCTCGCTTCCCGCCTCACGCCACGCCTGTCGATACACACTGCGGTTATACACCTGCATTCTCCCTAGTTATTTTTTTCTCACCCTTCGCGCCCACACCCCCAACAAAAAAAAAAAAAGAAAAGAAAAGAAAGGAAAAGAAAAGAAAAAAAAAAAGAAAAAGAATTGCCTACTTATACTTCCCTCCCAACCATTTAATATAATAATTATTCCGCTGCCTGTTCAGTAGGCAATATCCCAGCGCTATAATCCTCAACACGCACAACAAGCAGTGCCATCTTAAGCTACCTACCTGCTTAGCTACTGCTTAGAGCATCGCGGTTCAAACCAAGATGTCGCGCAAAGAAGACAAGAATAAGGATAGCACTGCGATTGTGACTGTCAACATTGATGACTTCACGAGGACCCGCGATAGTGTAAGTTGATTTGAACACTGATCATTCTCTGGAATCGTCCTTGGTGGCTGGCGCTGTGTATGATTTCCTCCTGCCCTTTGTTTTCTCTCGCGAATTGAAGGGGTTTCCTCTTCTGTTCCATGTTGGTTGTGTGGTTCCCCCCCCGTCATCTTTGCCCCTAGGCAACGCAAACAGCAGCGACCACTAATCAATCACCCACAACCTCCACGCCGCCACCCAAATCCTTTGGGGCAGCTGGCCTTGCCTATCTCCTTCCACCAACCCCCATTGCCCTCTTATCTATCTCATTAACCTTATTAGCCTTCAACCCTCCTCTTCCCTATCGAAGCCCCGAAGTCCCAGTTATACTGTTGCCAACTCCTCACTGCACTGTAATACCACTGTACCCACCCTTCCTTCCATCCTTCGTGTTTCTCCCTTATACCCCCGCCCCGCCGTCCCTCCATCCTTCACCATGCCTTCACGTGCCGCAACCCTGGCCCCTCCTCCATCTCTCATCCCCCCATCCCCTTTCACCCAATCCCTCCTCGATGCCATATTCAATGTCAGCAACCCCATAACAACAGCCAGCCACACCCTCAACACCGCCACAAAAACTAGTCCCACCGACCCCTCAGCTCTAACATACATCCAGGTGATCGTCTCCCTCGCCACCCTCCAATCCGCCGTCTCAGATCTCTCCCGCGCCTACATCAACCATGCCAACACCGTGCTGAACCGCGGCCCCTCAACCCTCGATCTGGGCAGCATCACCTCCAGCCTCTTGCTCGAAAATGGCCTCCTGGGTGGCACCCGCGGTCTTAGTCCCGGTCGTCCGGACGCCCTGGGCGCCGGAGCTGGTGGCGCTCCTGTGCCGGGGAAGATGAAGCGCAAGCGCGCCCCCCATGATCCCAATGCGCCTAAGAGGGCGTTGACGCCGTATTTTTTGTATATGCAGCATAATCGCGCGACGATTGCGGAGGAGTTGGGGGCTAATGCGCGCCCGAAGGAGGTGGCGGATGAAGGCACGAGGAGGTGGGCGGAGATGACTGAGGAGGAGAAATCGGTATGTTTTACACTTTCTCCTAATATCCCTACACAATTCTGCATATTTTTACCTGCCCTTACGGGGAAAAGAAAACATTGGGACGCTACTGACATCAACATCTCTCTCCCCAACAGATCTGGAAAAAACTCTACGCAGACAACCTAGCAGTCTACCACGAGAAAATGCGTGCGTACAAAGCCGGCCTCCCAGTCCCGGACGACGACACAACTCAAGCCGCTGCCGCCCAGTTACACCAGGGCGTCCACCACGCCACCACGACCGTCCTCCCCACCCACACCCATGAAGCGTCTACAGAGGAATCTGACGAGTCTGACGAGGAATCAGCGGACGAAGATGAGGAAGAGGAAGAGGAAGCCTCACCTGAACCTGTCAAGGCACCTACGCCTCCCCGCTCGAATAAGCGGCGTCGCACTGCTGGGGGGACTGTTGCAGATGCTGGGAAGCCGGCGATGCCTGCTGGTGGGGTGAGCGGGAAGAAGGGGTCGCCGGAGAAGAGGAAGGGGGCTGGAAAGAAGGAGAAGGAGGAGGTGACGGCGTCTGGGACCAAGTCTAAGAGGGGCTCTACTGCGGCTACTGTGGCGGCGGCGACGGAGATGCCTAGGGGAGATAAGAAGGGGAAGAAGAAGAGGAAGAGTGAGGCTGCGGAGTAGAGGGGGAGGTTTTTTTTTTTTTTTTTGGGGGGGGGGGGGGGGGGGGGAGGTGGTTGAGGTTGGGATTTGTGGTTAATTTTCCCTTTGCTTCTTTTCTCTCTCTTTGCCTTGGGAATTCCCCCTTTGTCGCTTTGCTTTTTGTCGAATGGTAATGTGTTTTGCATTTTGTGCGTGTGAGATGGATGAATTTGATGGATGGGAGTTGGGTTTTGAGATTTGGGAAATTATCTGGTGGCTTTTTATTTCCCTTGATTCTCTTTGCAAATTGCAATGAAACGCTTTCTGCTTGTGCTTGTGCTTGTGCTTATGGTGTATGTTGAGTATGTCCGTGACTGAATTATTTCACCACACACATGTCCCTCCATTCTCTGCGTCACTTGTCCGTTTTATTTTTTTCTGATTCCCAATTGCAGGCTTTCCAAACTGATGATATGAGTATTGACTATGCAAAAATGGGAACCATGGGGAGAAAAAGCATTTTTTATTATTATTATTTTCTTCTTTTATAATTTTCTAATCCTTTCTTCAATGAGAGTTGTTTAGTTAAATGAGGGCGAAAGCTGGTGGGGGGGCTGTGAGGGCGAAAGCTGGGGTGCTGAGAGAAGATTTGGAGATAACTCTTCGAGTCCTTTGACTGTTCTCGAACCCTTGAATTGATTAATTTGAACTGCTGACAAGGCCCATACCAACCATCATGTGTAGACCTTTCGTGGAGTGTCAACCGTTGACAGTTGATGGTTGTGGGGTTTCATGGTTGAGCTCCTTGCCTTCAGCGGATTGAGCACCCTGGAGGGAGGGAGGTTGAGTGAGCGCAAGCACCAAACCCCGGACTCTAGACCCAAAAGGGTCTTTCAAGAGCCTTGCGAGAAAGAAGAAAAGAAAAGAGGGTAAAAAAAAAAAAAGGACCTGATAAATAAGATAGGGTATTGATTATTGATTTCTTGCAAGGTTTGACTTTCCCTTTTTCCTTTTCCCACGTTCTTCACTGGCTGCTTTTCACTGGTAGCTTTCTGTGTACATGTACAGCCGGGTTTGTGTGTTACGCGTGTATGTGCAACTTCAAATGTTAGTTAGGCCTCCTGCGGGAGAGAAGGGATTAAAAGAGAGAGGGGGGGGGGGGGGGAAGGGGGGGTTGTGGGCAGGACGTTTTCGTAGGGATTTGGGTGGGTGTTCTAACAGGCTTTAGTTTTATTGAGCTCCGCTATGAGTGAGGGCCTTGCTTCATTTATGGAAAGAATTAGCTGGATATTGCATACATTCAAGCTTTTCTTTACTTTGGTGTGGTTTTATTATCAGTTCTTACCATGCATGCTGCGACAAGGTTGGCTGGCTACAAGGCTCGCATGAGGAGTTGCTTGTTTGATATTTTCTGACAATCCCAAGCTTGCACGGTTCTCTGGAGATAGAGGTTACTGATTTCACTTTCATTAAATAAAATTTTAAGGGAAAATCTTCGAAGTATTTTTTTTTTTAGTTAAAAATTAACACTTAATACTTAACTAGTAAATTTATAATTTTACTTATATTAATTATAAAAAATTATATATCTCTAATTTTGTATTATTAAAGCAATATTTTTCTTTGTTTTACAGATCTACTTTCTTTTTCTTCTTTTAATAATTTTCAGCTTTGTAATTAATATATTTATATTTTAATTTGTATTTTAAAATAAAATTTTTTATACTGATATATATATTATTTTTTATATAGTAAATTATGGACTTCCCACGCCATACAGGGGCCTCTTTTAAGTCCAACGAAGACCCGATGACGATCAGTGTTGAAGATCGTAGAGGGGAACCAAATCTTTTTAAGACCAACCTCTTTAGCGCATAAACAACTATGCTCGAAACTGATTGGCATAGCTCGATTCGCAATGGAGAGAAGGCGAAATGTTTCGCTCCAACAAACCTCCAAACGGAGCATAAAACAATGACGAATACATTCGAAATGCCCAGACGGTTTGCGCCTTTATTACCCCACTGATACTAGTTATGCATCAGAGCGCTCACATGTAAAGTGCTTAGTCTACATCTTGGTGCAAGTACATTCGCAGGTTTCCCAAAATTATGATAACTTGTAACGGTTGCTTAGGTGCCGACGCAGAGGGCTGCTGCTGCATGATTCTGCAGGTCCTTCTGGTCGCAGAGCGGGAGGAGGCAGAAATTGCATTGACGATCACTGAGATGCGCCGGCCGGAAAGTGTCTCAGGACATCAGGATGCCTGGAGTACCTTTCTCCGACACTGCAAGCAGAGATTTTAGGCTTCTTGGCATGTCGGATATTGCTCTTCGCCCTCCCGGCATTTTCTCCTCCCATGATAAGGGTGATGGCGCGCATCTTCTCTGGTTGGATATCCTCATGGAGAGCCCCATCGGACAGCACTTTTCACTTCGGTCGTTCCTCTCAAGGGAGACCACCCTCGGGGAAGTCACAGCACTGCCTCACGGCCTCTACACCTACGTTGCGCCGTCGCCGTTCATCTTCCAGGGGGTCCGAGGCTGGCCACGTCAGAAGCCCCTCCAGAAGGTTGGACCAGTGCTGACGGCATGTCATAATTCCTTTTACAGAACCCGTTGCACGGGCCTCATCGTTGACGGCGGCCAAGCCAGAGAGCTGACGCTCGATATCAATCACGGTCTGTTTCTCTCTGAACTCTTTTGCGCATGGTACCACTCACTCCGTACCGCACCCTCTGTCGTGATCTGTCCACCTCCTGCTGCCGCTCCTCCAGCAGAGGAATCAATGCTGGGGGCCTAGTAGATTCCTTGGCATTGTCCATGACACACAAATCCTGACATGAGTGAATTTTCCTACTTGGAGGCTGACTATGGGCAACTACTTCATAATTATTCTTTCGTTTCTGGAAGAGCCATAGTCTTTAGCATAATAAGAAAGGCCACTGGACCTACACCCCTGGCCTTGAATGCTTGGCCCTGATATCAGTTACTCTAGACAAACAGTCTGGGCCTATGTGCATCAGTTCCCGGTCCTTTTCCGGTCCCCTCTATCGAGCCAGCCGCCGAATCTCAGTTTCACCAGATAGCCCAGTCCCGTGGAACCGTCTTCTCGCACACCAAAGTCTTCCATGTCTCCAAGGATATGTTCAATGTACTCCCCCGCCGCAGAGAGGTGAAGAACATGAGCAATGGCGCAGTGGATAGCAAGGAGCCGGGGGGAAGGGGCATCTATGTGCCGGTCGGCAGCAAGATAAAGTGAGCGGTTGACAGGAAGATAGTGCAAAATCCCCTGGGGGAGAAAAGTATCAATCAGATAAGTATGATCTTGGCCAGGAACAGCCTGAAAGAAGACCTCAAAGTTCCCGAAATAGGTATGAAGATCACGCGTAAGGCTCATGGCGTTGAAGGGGCGGTCAATATTGACACCGTCTATGATGTGTGAGACATCGTAATCGAACATCTTCAGGATCAAGAGCGCGGCTTTCTTCGAATCGTCCTAAGCAAGCCATTTAGCAACAGGGGCAACTGCAACCATGATTCATTTCTCTACAGCAATGGGAACGTACCAGCTCTGCATTCGCATTTGCCTGTGTCAAGGAATGTGGGATGATATGGGCCACTTCTAACAGCGTGCTTGACTGTCCATGGAGCGGGT
The DNA here is from genome assembly GCF_000150735.1 of Paracoccidioides brasiliensis. Taxonomy (NCBI): domain Eukaryota; kingdom Fungi; phylum Ascomycota; class Eurotiomycetes; order Onygenales; family Ajellomycetaceae; genus Paracoccidioides; species Paracoccidioides brasiliensis. Next base: position 1,133,383 of record NW_011371361.1, read on the forward strand.
GTCCTTCGTCATCCTGAGCATCAACTCCATCTCGTCTTATACGAGTCAGAGCCTCTTTCCCGTCAAAAGCACGTGAGATCACACAGCGGTTATGGTCCCGGATTAGACAGGAACCTCGAAGAACAGATAATCGGTCGGTTGTCGCAATAAACTCCTGTGGGCCTCTCAATGCTTTTTCGATCACAGAGAGGTGGGCTGGGGTGGGCTGGGCGGTCTGAAAGCCACAAGCCTTAACTAGAAGCAGGTTGGTCAAGTTCGCCAGAGGTGGATATAGGGACATAGTTACGTGGTAAGAAAAAGTTATCAAATAGAAAATCAGCAAAGAGATTCAAATTTGTGTGCAGCTCATGTTTCACGGCTTCGTTCTCAAGATTGATATTGAACTTGGCCTCATCCGCCTCAGCAATATCCCATTTCATAAATTCGAAAAACGCGCGCAGAAATGTGTCTTGCGATAGCTCAGAACGTGAAAACTCGTAGGTGTATCGGACAAGAAGTGGTCTGCTGTATTCGGAAGGTCTTTGGTTACTAGGCGGGGGACCGAAAGAGTCGACGATGCTGTAGAAAATCCTCATGGCCCTGGCACGCTGGGTTGCTATCAAGGGCCCTGAAGCGGAGACATTGATAATCCCCTCCAAAGAGGCCTGATGAGGATGTCGCTGTGCCATTTTTGCGAGTGCTTGTCCTGTTTCCCCCGAGGGAGAGGGAGCTCAAGAGGATTGAGGAACTGGGGAAGAACTGATAGAGCACGCACTGATGGAGGACTGTTACAGCCCCGCCGCGAGGACAGAGGGGATCTCGCCCTCCAAGAGCCGTTGCCGCTGTGTTAAGAGTAGAAGTAATAGAGGCAAGATCTCAACGATGCTAGCTACCCTCTGTTACCTGACGTATTTCACCACCGAGCGGTTCAAACCATCCAAAAACAATCAAATTCATCAGCCCACCTACCCTCAACACACTAATTTCTCGTGTTTTTCACATATCTCGTGATACACCTGTGCTAGTTAAGCATAGTGCTTATAGGGTATTACCTCTATATTAGGGGGGAAATGGCCTGTCTATATACAGGCCCCCCGCCCCCTTATTGTGACCAGTAATATTTAGGTATTATTTCTTAAAGATAAACTGCCTATCTTTAACTAGCTCTCTCCCTACACACTTCTCCTCCTCTAGGGCCTCTATTCCTTAATCATCACTCATAGGCCTGCTCAAACTGCCTCTATAAACCTAAGCAGGGCTTTATACGGCACCCCCAATGCCTCTGCCACTGTATGTTTCTTGGGCCCAGAGCACCCTCTGCATCTCCGGTAGTCTTGGGTGCTTAGAGATAAACTATGATACTAGTTAGTTATTAATTATAGTTATTATCGAGTTAGTTACCCGTATTGCCCCCCCAATGAACCTGAGGTGGTGGGGAGACAAAGGCTTCCTAATAACGGATAACCACGTCTCAACCGCTGTCAAGCCCATCGGTTGGTTGTTTCAGCTGAACCAGCTCAAACCAGCCAACCCACCTCCCGTAGTCAAGTCTCGTTGTCAACTTCATCGGTTAGACTCATCTCAACATCCAGGTACCCATGTGGGGTAGTTCATCGTCCCTACAATTGTGTTTCCAATCATTTCAGCTGCCTCAATTCGATTATCATCTCAGCTTTGAAATAAATGTCGACGTTTTAATATGGCCTACCCCATCGAATGATATATATATATGTATATATATTCTTAGTTATATTTAAATATCATAGTATGTTCATGAGAAATCCGTGGGATTTGTGGGTTAGTTGCCTTGTAAGAGGCTTGCATTGAGTGTGGTACGTGCGTTGAGTGGCGAATCACGTTGGCTACTGTTGTACCATTTATGTCATTGTGGCCAGCAACAACAGAGGGTTTTAATCATTTCTTCCAGCGTTTTTATTTTATTTTAGTTTTCTTTACTTACTTATTAATTAATTTAATTTTTTTTCCTATGCTCCACTAGGTGCTGCAGAAAACCAAGCAGACCTTGTGAACTCAACTTCCCAGCAGGCAAATGCGGTCATTCTACAGCTGAGGGAGAGAGCAAAGAATAGTTGATTGCGGTCCGGAAGATGCAGTTGATTCCGAGAGAGGTAATTAAGATACGTTTTGGTTTATATTCTCGAGTCTTCTTCTGTGTCTGGTATAGCTATGGTTTATGCTCAATTCCTTCAATGAAGTCGAAGGATACAGCACAATCCTGGAGCTTCCCTCACGAGCTATTTATGACTAGTAGTTAACTAGTTATTGCTATCGATGCGGTTTCGTAGCTGTTCCTTGTTGCTGACCTCTCCTCTCGAACAGATAGACAAGCTCACCATCTCCCAACTGGGCTTTCTTGCTCAACGACGTCTGGCTCGTGGAGTCAGATTGAACCATGCGGAAGCAACCGTCAGTGGGCCAACCCCCCCCACCCCGGGCCCCAAGACCCCCGGCACCCATTATATGGAACGACAATACCCGTTTCCACAGCTTGCTGACTTGAAAGGGAAGTTTAGGCATTAATAGCATCAAACATACAAGAGGTCCGTTATACCCCTTCCTCCTCCTCTCTTAACCTACGATATGAATCTTCATCTCCACGATAAACAGAAGAAGAAGAAGAAGAAGAAGAAGAAGAAGAAGAAGAAGAAGAAGCATCAACAGCTACATCACCAAACAGGGCTGAACGTATGCTGACCTTCCACAGCTTATCCGCGATGGGAACCATACGGTTGCCGACCTGATGGCTCTAGGCAAGACCATGCTGGGACGCCGCCATGTTCTGCCATCTGTGACCTCCACTCTCCATGAACTGTTCGTCGAGGGGACTTTCCCCTCTGGCACGTATCTAGTAACCGTCCATGAGCCCATCAGTTCCGAGGATGGTGATCTGGAAAAGGCACTGTATGGCAGCTTCCTGCCAGTACCTTCAAATGACATCTTCCCAGATCCTGTCCCGGAAGACTATCACCCGCTGAAAATGCCTGGCGCGGTTATTCCCGTTAAGCAGTCCAAGATCGTACTTAATGGGGGACGGAAGAGATTGAGCCTTAAAGTGACTAGCAAGGGGGATAGACCCATCCAGGTTTGTTGGATTTCTCTAATCAGCACCTACCAAATTCCCCTTTTTTTGGGGTTCTGCGGCCTGCTGACATACGGTGTTTTCCCGCTTGTCAAAGGTTGGTTCCCATTACCATTTCATCGAGGTCAATCCACAGCTGGATTTTGACCGTATCAAGGCATACGGCTACCGCCTCGATATCCCTGCCGGAACTTCTATACGGTTTGAACCGGGAGACTCCAAAACGGTTACCCTCGTTGAGATAGCCGGGGAAAAGATAATTCATGGGGGCAATTTCCTAGCAAACGGAAAAGTAGACCTCGGTCGAGCGGACGAGATTATCGAGCGGCTTCAGCGGGCTGGGTTCGCGCACACTCCCCAGCCTGCTGGGGATATGACACATATCAAGCCGTTTTCTATGAATAGAGAAGCGTACGAGCACATGTTTGGCCCGACTACTGGAGATCTTGTCAGGTTGGGCTCAATGGACCTGTGGGTGAAGGTTGAGAAGGACATGACCTCGTATGGAGATGAGTGTAGTTTTGGCGGAGGTAAAACCCTACGAGAAGGCATGGGCCAAGCTTCGGGGAGGGGTGCGGATGATGTGCTTGACACCGTTATTACGAACGCACTTATTATCGATTGGAGTGGGATTTACGTGGCTGATATAGGTATTAAGGGGGGTGATATTGTGGCCATTGGGAAGGCGGGAAACCCGGATATTATGGATGGAGTCCATCCGAAGATGGTCGTTGGAGCTTGCACCGATGTCATTTCTGGTGAAGGGAAAATAGTGACTGCCGGTGGCATAGATACTCATGTCCATTTTATTTGTCCACAGCAGGTTAATGAATCTCTGGCCTCTGGCATTACCACTATGTTTGGAGGCGGCACAGGCCCCAGTACCGGAACGAACGCAACGACGTGTACGCCTGCGCCAAACCAAATAAAGCAGATGATTCAGGCCTGTGACCACTTCCCGATGAACTTTGGAATCACTGGCAAAGGGAACGATAGTGGACCTAAAGGCCTACGGGAACAATGTCGTGCCGGAGCCGCAGGCCTCAAGCTACATGAAGATTGGGGCTGTACTCCTGCAGCAATCGATACGTGCCTGGACGTATGCGACGAATACGACGTCCAATGTCTTATCCACACCGACACTCTCAACGAATCCGGCTTTGTCGAACAAACTACCAAGGCATTCAAGAACCGCACAATCCACACCTACCACACAGAAGGAGCGGGGGGAGGACATGCTCCCGATATCATCTCCGTCGTCGAACACCCCAACGTCCTTCCAAGCAGCACCAACCCCACGCGCCCATTCACCACGAATACCCTTGATGAGCATCTGGACATGCTCATGGTCTGCCACCATCTCTCCAAAAACATACGCGAGGATGTCGCGTTCGCCGAAAGCCGCATTCGCGCCGAGACCATCGCGGCGGAAGACGTACTCCATGACCTCGGCGCCATCAGCATGATGTCCTCGGATTCCCAGGCCATGGGCCGTTGTGGAGAGGTTATTCTCCGCACGTGGAACACAGCGGATAAGAATAAAATGCAACGGGGGCCGCTGAAAGAGGATGAAGGTACCGGCGCAGATAATTTCAGGGTCAAGCGGTATGTTAGCAAGTATACAATCAATCCGGCAATTGCACAAGGGATGAGCCATGTTATTGGGAGTGTGGAGGTTGGGAAGGTGGCCGATCTTGTCTTGTGGACTTTTGCGAATTTTGGGACGAAGCCAAGTATGGTGTTGAAGTCTGGGATGATTGCCGCGGCGATGGTGGTATGTACAAGCTCCCTTCCTTTCTCTACCCCCTTTTTTTTTGGGGATCATATACGCTTGATTAAGAAGATGGATGGCTTGCATCGGTTATATAGAAGGCGAAACATATTTACTAACAACTAAAACAAAAGGGTGATCCAAACGCATCGATTCCGACCATCGAGCCCATTGTGATGAGATATATGTTTGGGGTTAGTTTTATCATCCCCTGTTTCCCCCCGCTCCTCTCTCCTGCATATGTCATTCACTAATACAATTTTCTATTTTAGGCACGCGTGCCCCAAACATCCATCATGTTCGTCTCCCAAGCATCCAAGAGTTTGGGCATCATTGATTCGTACGGGATCAAGAAACGGGTTGAGGCGGTGCGTAATTGTCGAGGTATCGGCAAGAAGGATATGAAATATAACGACGTCATGCCAAAGATGAAGGTTGATCCGGAGAGTTATGTAAGTCCATTTATCTCGCTGTTTCTTGTCGACATCATAATACCCCATTCCACACCACATCCCACACGCGAAGCCAGCCCGAACTGTTCTGTGTCAGGAGATACCCCCCCACCCACGGTTCTCATTAGGGGGTGGCGTTCCAATTGGTATTCGTCTGTATTCTCAAATTTTTCATTCTGGAGCTCCTACAATTGTTTTTGCTAACTCAATGCCTCCTCCCATTTTCTTCCGATATAGACTGTCGAAGCAAACGGGATGCTGTGTGAGGCAGAGCCGGCTTCTCGATTACACCTGACGCAGCAGTATTTTGTCTATTGATGGATGATTGCGGTTGCTGTCTCTTGGAGAAGAAATTTGTTTTCCCATTCGTGTTGAGGAGTTTTGTTATATAAGTATAATTATTTGCCTGATGTAAAGGGGGCTTGAAGAGAGGTTGTTGATAGGAAGGAATGGAGAGTAAGCGGGACATGAGTTCCTCCTAATGTGTAATTGTGTTTATATCTTTTGTAATTGTTGGAATATAGACCTATTAATTATCTGCGTATAGGCCTATTAATTAACTGCGTGATGTCAGTTCTCATGATTCTCTGCGATTGCTTGAAACTGCTGTTTTGGGTACTGCACCAGACCCTGGAGTACCCAGGAGTATCAGAACTTGATAAACCAGGCGTGAACCGACATCTTCTGGTTGGTTTCCAGAAGGAAACGCAAAACCCAGCAGCGGATGATTATGGGGAAGGAGAATATATGTCGTAAGAGCAGGGTGGAATCTTTCTTTTCCTTAACCAGAACCCCTTAAAAGCATGGGGTCGGTCTCCTTAATAACCAAATATCTGCTCCTACTGCACCGATTTCGATGCTGGAATCTTCAATGACCACACTTGCGGTAATTGGAGGCTCTGTGATCTGCAAACTGGAAAATTGAGAGATAGGTAATATTGGGGGTTTTTTTTATACGAAGATTTGGGGCTTTTCCCATAGGAACCTATCATCTCCGCTACTACTCGACATTCGCAGGAGCAATACCCATTTCTTTCAACCCGGAAGAAGAGTGCATACACAAAATCTAAGTCTGGAGATGTTAACAAGCCAATTGATATTCATACAAAGCCTAGCGAGAACGGTCTGCCATTCCTAAATCTAATAAGTGCCATATGTTATACCCCCCAAAAAATGACCGGAAATTGTTGATGCGCCTGAGAGTTCCGCGCAAACCCTAGAACTTGTAAACCTGATCCTTGGTATACCCAAGATCCTGCAGCATACCGGTAAGCTCTCCTTGATCCTTTGGACTGACCTTCGGCCCACTGATGGCCTTGTACATCCCCGGAGGGCCGCAGACAAAGATCTTGATATTTTCCGTCTTCGGTTCAGGGAGCACTGTCTTGAGCAATTCCTTAGTGATGAAACCAGTTCCCTGTGGCCAGTCCTTGGGCGGTTTGTCCAGGGTGTAGAATGCACGGAAGCGTCGCGGGTAGGTGTTTTCGAGCTTTTCCAACTCTTTCTTCAAAAGGATATCATCCTCTGTGACGTTTCCGAAGACAAGGGTTACCTTCGTCTTGTCATCTGGGTTCCTGAAGATCTTGCGGATTAGTTGATACATGGGTGTGATACCCGTGCCTCCTGCAATCATGCAGATGTGGTCGTGCTTGCTTGTTTCCCACGGATACTTGGGGATGGGGCCCTTAAAGTCAAGCTGTTGTCCAACCGCCATGTTGTGAAGGTGCGTGGACATTGGGCCGTTGGGATACTTCTTCACCAGCAGCTCGAGGTAGCCAGGTTGGTCTGCGATGTGCGTCAGAACATTTGCCGTTAAAATCGGTCCGTTTGGGATGTCTTTTTTTTTTTACATACCTTCGTCACTGATGGGAGTGTAAGGACGGATAGTTGGTTTCTCGTCCTTAGGTCCCTTATATTTCGTCAGAACGGCGGCTGTTTTGCAGATCCAGGTTAGCTACGCATAATATAACCAGAGAATAGCTGTCCCAGAAAAGAAAAATAGTCTAAAAACCTACAAGAAACATGAACTCCAGAAACGCTCTCGGGATCCTCAAACTCAAATCGTAATTTCTTGACATTATGGCTGACGTTCTCAATGCCGACCAGCCTCAAGCCAACCCATCCTTGATCCCCTCCTTTAAGAACTGCGTTTCGTTCCTTCAGCTCAACCACTGGTTTCGCGGAGATATTTTGCCAGTAATAGAAGCCCGCGCCTGCTGCAAAAACAAGACCGGTATATAGGGAAGTCCGCAATACATTTTTTGCGGGGGCTTCGGATGAATATTTCCGCACGCTCTACGCGCATGGGACGGTGTCAACATATTGAGCCTGCAACGGGGAAGGGGTAGAGTTGATTTACCTGTGCTAGAGGCTGGGCAGATCGGAGTGTGTATCGTGCGAACATTGTGAAGAGGAATTAATGTATCCGGGGGAACCAATGGACGGGTGGATGCGGAGGTTGAATGGAGGTTGGATGGGGTTTTGGTTTTTTAGTTTCGGCGGGTGCTTATAGTTAGTTACAGCAGCACCAAGCATTGGAGGCATGACGCAATTCAGGGAAAACTTGCCATGTTGGGAGTGGATATTGGAGTTTTGGTTAACCACAACGAGAGCGTATATAGAATGCCGTGATCTTAATCATTTTGCTACAGAAGAACTACGAAATATTGATCATTTTTGCTACAGAAGAACTATGAAATACTGCCTGTAGCAGTAATGCGATAATTAAGGCAGATTGTCAGTCGGGCAGTCGGGGGGCGTTCATGAAATTTTGGAAATTATAAAATTGAGAAGAAAATTTTTTGCTCCATAGACTAAAACAAGAGAATGACCAGTCGGATCTCAGGGACAGGGTAGTATTCGTCCCAACCAGTCCATCTACCCAGCATAAACGTGCAAGCAGCCATAAACGCAATTCATTGATACTCCGCTGCTGACAGTTCCCACACCAACAAAAAACCCTATATTCACTTAAGCAAAAGTCGAAGGTCTGCGAGCCGCAAACAACTTCTTGGTGGTAGCTTTGGGAACGCGGTGGGGGAGGGGGAATTTTAAGTTCTTGGTGAGGAGCTGCTTGATGTATGGGCGTCGGACAAGGTCTTTCTTCTCGATTTCGACAACTCTCAGTATCTACAAAGGGAAACGAATGAGTATGTTGCAATCAGATGTGATAAGCAATACATATGAAGGCAGCTGGGATTTTTTACATGGATGGACCGGAATCTGGCACGGTGGCGGGCGGCCATATCCTGGTAGAGGGACTGGACGGCATCAGTCCGCGACATTTCCCGGTATTCCTTGTACATGTTGTGTGTGCCGGAGCGCGAGTCGTAGCGAATCCAGATGCCAAAGTTCTTAACCTTCAGCGGGTGCTTCTCGTGGATCTGAAAGAAAGAAAGAAAGCTGACTTTAGCAGCCTTGCCCCGGAACAACGATTTCACATATCTAGAAATCAAAATTGGCAAAATTTTCCCGGGTGGAGGTACATACCACATTGAGGGAGACAATTTCGCCATTTGCCTTCTTCACTTTTCGCAGCTTCATCAAGAAATACCAGAATCTTGACTTCGCGACCACAGTGTTAGGGGCGAAGATGCGCATGCGATACAGCTTTGGCGTGGGATTTGCCTCTGTGGGCAAATGGCGCCCGATGACCTGGTATTCCGTTAGACGCCCTAATATGACACACATATCATTAGACAGTGTCCCAAACGTCTGTATTTGCAATCATCGTAATCGATATAAAACGGTGCACGCCGGCATCGAAAGCCCATCCAAAATTCTTTTATGCCCCCTTAAAACGGGTTCGACAAAAAAAATAACCTGGGACCAAAAACATGTTCAAGAATCGCATCCTAGGCTAAAAATATCCCATCGAAACAGAGGCACACCATTCCTTCGGAACTCGCAAGAATCATAATCCTCATCAAGTGCTACTTAAAGAATTGGGGATTTGGATTTTTGGTGTGGAAGGATAATTGACAGGCTCTCACGGGGGAGGATTTGGGCAAGGCATTACACGGCGCGGAGCCCAAAGCAAAGGGAAAAACTCACCCATCTAGAATATCGTCAGCAACTAGTAATCCAATTCATCTATACAGGATAAGTACTTACTTTGTCTGGTTGTCGTACTGTGTCGTTAGATGGATTCCGTCGTCAACTCCTAGAATTTCAAGATTGTTGGACTTGTGTTCTGTGGCCCTTCGCTTAACCCCCGTGACTACCTAGGTGGATTGTGGCGCTAACCGGGTTGGGCAATGCCAAGACTTGATAACCTAATCTATGTACATTCCCTCCCGCAGGCAAAATGATAAAGAGACCAACAAACAACATGCAACAGAACGAGCACATCAGACATCACAGAAAGGGAAGATTGACCAGCCTCCAGAATTTCTTTGAAGGTGATACATGAACTAGTGGATTTATCTATTTGCGTTCTATCGGTTGTTGGTTTGCGGCTTCCACTTAGCTGACTTCCACCCGCACCGGGTGGTTATTCCAAGAATGAGTGCAATATTTGCTGAGTTCAAGGCAGCTCAGCTGGTGGGCTCTGGCTCTGCACTGGCAGCTACAATTACTCCTGTCGCTTCCCCAAAGGACCCAGATAGGCTTCGAGATTTCTATTATTTCACAAATGCCGCCAATGTTCAGTCAGATGTCCGATTTGCTGTCCTTCAAGACCGTTCAACGGGGATCAAACTCCCCAAGCAAGAAGGCAATGCGTGGGTGGATGTTTTTGTGGCGTTTTGGAAGGCTGTGGCGGAAATAGTTGAAATTGAAGAGTCTCCTCAGACAGGGAGCTGGAACAAAGTATTCAATGCTTGGAAGCAGGTTGCCAACCTTCTCATACGCGGATACACGAATGGCGGGTTCCAGGCCTGGACATTGCCTTGCTTATATATCGTAGGGAGATACCTTCGGATATTCGCAATGGAAGCGGATTCCTGCACGTCTCAGGATTTAGATACGTTTAATGACAGCTTCCGGGATGATGTTGTTTCTGATGCCAGTAAAAATGCGAAGCTGGAGGAGTCGTCTCAAATCATCAACAGGATGTTCACATTATGTCTCCATGACAGGTACGCTTCTGGTTGAACATATCATGTTCTCTTGGCTCAAGCCCATTGTCTAAAATTTCATTTTAGGGCACCTCTCGAAGAATCACGTAAATGGGGCGTATATAACACAGTGAACCTTTCCTTCAAGACGTATTTTAAGGTATGGCGTCCGGAAAAGCTATTATCTCGACATATGTGCTATCCCCTAACTCGTGATATGTAGCTCGGAGCAATTTCATCGTGTAAGAGCCTGTTGCGGGCCATCGAAGCCTCGCATGCAGATTTACCACCCATATCCGCTTTCCCCAAGTCTCATATTGTCACTTTCAAATACTATCTTGGAGTGATCTGTTTTCTTGAAGAGAACTATGCAGAGGTGCGCACGATTCTAGAATGCATTGAATTACCCAAATGCTATGATATAATATTGACCATTTAGCTATTTAGGCTGAGGTGCATCTAACCTATGCCTGGAAAATGTGCCATCCTGAAGCGAAGAAAAATAGAGAGTGGGTGCAAATACTCCCCGTCAGAATGACATCGGTGCTAAAAAAGCCATACTTAGACTCATCCTTACCTACCTTATCCCCTGCCACATTGTCACGACTCACACGCTACCAACACATCGACTCCTGGCCCCCTACCCTCGCCTAGAGAGCTTATACAGCCCCTTGAGCAAATGTATCAAGAAGGGCGATCTCACAGGCTTCGATGCAGCTATGGCCGCCGGAGAAAATGAGTTCGTCAGAAGACGTATCTATCTACCTCTCGAACGGGGTCGGGACATTGCGCTGCGCAATCTCTTCCGCAAAGTTTTCTTGGCTGGAGGATTTGATCCACCAGTTAATGGTCAATCACCTATCAGACGCACGCGAGTCCCGGTTGCAGAATTCGCGGCTGCCATTAGATTGGGGAACAAGGTGGATGAGAAGGCGCCGCTGGACATGGACGAAGTTGAATGCTTCCTGGCTAACTTAATATACAAGGTGGCTGCTAACTCCATTGATCAACAATTCCGTCCTAGTCCCCGTGGGGTCCTGGGCCCCGACACCATTTGTCTGCTGACCTACTGACTGATTTAATTCGCAGAATTTAATGAAAGGGTACATTTCCCGTGACAGAGGGATTGTCGTGCTAAGTAAAGGGGGTACAGCCTTTCCTGGAACCGGTGTCTGATACGCCTATCTCTTTGGCCCCTATACCATACATGGCATAAGTCTTACGATATGACTTATGCACACTTCGCTCGTATTCTTGACTATCCTGATATCGTATGAGAAGGGGGAACTGATGAAATCGCGTACCCTTGACTGTGTGCCATTGACGATTGAAAGATCCTGGTCTCACCGATAACTCCGGAGCTCGCAGTTTAGCTTATTAGTCACCTCATTCACCGCTCCCCAGGACATATTCGAGTCGTCGCATCCGTCGTACCCACGTTATAATACATCAGCCACATCCGGATGGCGCACCTGATATTCAGCTGCCGTCCTGCGCACATTTGCCAAAATCATATTTGGGATCCACGCACAGAAAATCTATCCAATCCGACTTCGATGCTGGATGTATCATTGTTCTGTGATTTTGCAAAATCTTCCCAGCGCATGGCCAGGGAAGTCAGAGATATGCCCCGGAAGGGGCACAGTCAGGTCACGTTATCCTGAAGTTGAAGTTGTTCTGGCATTTAGCTACAAAGTCCACAACCGCCAGCAAAGCTACAGATGTCATTGGCCTATTAAAGGTGAGCGTTGGGCGGTTGGTTCCTTGCATTAGCGAGGAAGTGTGGCCAGCTGCCCCGCGTAGTTTTGTTGGTTTTAATTATATCAAGAGAAGAGTTACGCTCCTTTGTAAAAATAATCTAATTCGACTCCAAGGCTTGAGGGCCGAGACGTTTCACTTCACCGCTCGAATGCCATCGCCGTCAAGGCGCTCCGGATTGCTATTGGGGGTGACAAAGGTTTCTGGGTTTTATTTGGCCATTGAAAATAGCCAAATGTCTCAAATATCTCCCTCCGTATGTGCACTTAGCGACCTGTTTGCCTCATTTCCTTATATAAAGGTAGTTGGTTTCCCTTCCATATCAAATTCAGCATCACAGAAATTATACCCCTTTCATCCCGTAGAACAATCACTCAATTACATTCCCTATCCTTTGTTCTACCCTTTTCATCTGCTTTTATCGCTCAGCCGCTGGGTTGTCGAGTTCTATGTACTACTTGGTGATGCTGTTGGGCACCGGAAAGACAACACCCGGAGCATACAAATGGAACTAGAGAAGAAAGAAAAAAAAAAACAGTGTGTTTAGGAAAGACGGTATAGCTTGAGCTTGAGAGATAGATCTCGAAAAGGGGCAATGAGCGCAGATGCAGAGGAGATTTTGCGGTGTGTAGTTAAAACATGGAAGTGGTATGAAATGGCAACATTAACGGGCAAATAGAAAACTGTTAAGTGCATGAGAGAGCCACATGAAGCAGGAGGAGGAGGAAGTGGAAGAAAGTGTAATTTTTTTTTTTTTTTTTCAAGTACGGAGCAGCAGGTGGGAGACTGATGTATGAAAGGGGGAAATGGGGAATAGATCAAAATAAGAAGAAAGAAAAGAAGAAACACATAAAAGGGAATTGACAAAACGAGATAATAGTAGATAAAAAGAAATGAAATGAAATGAAATGAAAATAATGTACAGAGGGTGCACAAGATTGATAGGACTATGGAATAGGAAGATGGAAAAAGGAGATGGAATATCTTTTCTGCTTCCAGGTTTTCCTCCCCATTTTCGACCATGGGACCAGTGCGGTCTTGGTGTAGGGATACATTATAATATACATGATAAGGTAAAAGGGATGTCAGTGCTGACCATGGAGATCGGACGGCGAGGAGTGGCGAAGTGATTGAGACTGAGAGGGGTGGATCGTGTGGATGGGATGGGATGAGGTGAGTTGAGTTGAGATGGAGTGGTCCGGAGTGGAGTGGAAGGTCCATAGATGGATGTGCGGTCGTGATCCAATCCGATCCATTCAAATTAGTGGGAGAAGGGCGACTTGGAGGCATTCGTGAGGTCATCCTGATACATAGATAAAGTCAGCATTGGACATCTATTATTATGTTGAATATCCAAGGTCACTACCACCCCTAATAAAAAATCGCCATCCAACGATAACATGAAAAAGCATCAAAAAAAAAATTATTAAACACCCCAAACTCACCATATGATTACACATAGCCACAAACAGATCAAAAAACAACTTGCCCCCCTCCTCCATCTCCATCTGCATGGTCCCACTGCGCTTGAAGGTCGATCGACTCCGAATAATCAGCGCGAGATAATGTGCCCGCAGCTTCGAGTCGTTATCGGGCGTGTTTGCATAGGCGTAGCGGGCACTGGATAGGATGGTGCTGCACTGCACGGCTACCTGGAGACCCTGTTTACGCAGCGCGAGGCGCTTGAGGTCGTCCAGGTCGTATTTTTCGGCCGCGCAGCTACATGGAAATCGTTGTTAGCGCTGGGGACAGAAACACAAAACACACATATGTATATATATATAGCTAGGATACTCACTAAACGGCTGTATCCTTCAGAATCACACTCCCATCCACCTGACATACAATCGTCGACTCGATACCCTGCTGCTGCATCCTCCCCGAGGCGTTGTGGCTAGCTCCATTCTCCAGCTCCCACAAATCTCGACGCTTATTGTGCAGGAGGCGCGGGTAGTAGTCGCCCTTGTACAGGAACTCGAGGATGCAGGAGAAGATTTCCGGCTGTTCGTCTGGGAGGTTTATGCGTTTGGAGTGGGATTCGAGGAATTGGCTCCGACAGCATGTGGCGAAGAAGGAGGAGATGCAGAGGACGTCTTGGTGGGCGGCAAAGAGGCGCTGGTCGGGGCCGACGCAGAGGGTGATTATTGCGGAGGAGAGGTTGCTGGATAGAGAGGAAAAGGGGTGTTAAGGGCGATGGGTGATGGGTAGTGGGCATTTGGATGAAGAGGCACACAAACACAAGGACTTACGGGCTTACTGGGGGGCTGCTGCTGCTCTCAGGGTTTTGAGATGTGCTCTCTGCCCGTCTGACGCTTGTTGAGGGATCTCTGAAGGACCGCTTTGATCGAGAGGAGGAGGATTTACCGGCTCGATATTTGGAGGAGAAACTTTCTCGATGATGGCTTTGGGAGGATCGTCTGATAAACATGGTGCCCTGGCTGGATGTGTGTTCTGTTTGTCTCTGTGGGAGGTTTGGGATTATATGTCTCTTCTGGATGTTCCCGTTTCTGGCTTTCTATTCTTTCTACTTATGCTCTCTTTTAATGCCTGTCTTTTCCCCCAGAGAAAGGAAGCAGAAAGAAGACAAGAAGACCAGAGAACAGCCAGGCTTCAAAGATATATCTATCTGTCTTGTTTGCCTGGTATCTACTGGAGACAGCGAGGAGAAGATGAGAAGAGGAGAAAGGAGGAGAAAGGGAAAGGAATGAAAAATTTTCTCCCCAGTCAGCCTGGAGGGTGCAGAGGGATCTTATATAGGGATATGTATTGCACAGTAATAGCAGTAATCTGGAGTAATACAGGTGCACTGTCCCCAGGCCTAAGCTTGCTGGCTATGTATTATTCCTAACTAAAATATTTTCTCACATATGACAGGCAGGCGTCCCGAATCAAATACAAGCAAATTGAGGGGGGGGTGGGGGAGAGGGAGGAAACTGAGCCGCAGCAACGACGCCGAATGCGTACTCCAAAGAATCCATACCATTCAATCACCCTCACCTCCTCGCCTCCTCACCTCTCTGTTCCCGTCTTCCCCGAGTGTGTCTGTTGTATGGGCTGTTGTCTGCGTTAGTGCAAGCAAGCGTTTTGTATCCGCAGGAATGTGATAGCGGGCGACGCGGCTTGCGCTAGGGCGACGTGTAAAGTGGGAACGCGATTTCAGGTGACTCACACGCAGTCACGTGGACACCAGTGAGCAGCTAATTCCAGTGCTAATGGCATCCCAGAGCCAATCAGAGGCGGGGCCAGTCCACCCCACCTTTCCCCACAGAGGGGCTTGGCATCAGAAGCGGAAGGAAGCTCCTTGGGGTTGATCAGGGGTAATGCCCAGTTATGGCAGGTATTGGACAGGCATTGGAAGGGGCTGGCTGTACGGTACCATACCACAGCTACGCTAGGCTGGCGGCGGGGGGGGATATCTTAATATGTGATGTATCAGTGTATCAAGAGACACACATTCTAGGAGCAGATATGAAAGCCGGAAGTGGGTAAACCCGCAGAAATGGATTAACAGAGAGATTAGCCAGAATCTGTCAGAGACAGGCAGGCAGACAAAACTCTCTGCAAAGGCCTGTACCGAGTACATGGACCAATCTGGGCCTGGGCACGATCTGCAGGAATCAGCTGCTGTATCGTACATATCATGATACCGATTGATGCAATCCCCCCATAACAGCCAGTCAAAGAGAGAAAATGCACAATCCATTATCACACCCATGAGCCAGACAGACAGGCCATGAAGCCATGGGAACAATCCCAGAACTTCGGCTCCCAGGATATCCAAGCTTGGCCTGCAGCTAGAAACCAGCTTGCCCAAAGCAGGAGGAGACAGGGATGGATGGGGGAAAAGAAAAGAAAAGAAAAGAAAAGAGGTTGACGGTGAATACATGATGGTTTCGTCCATTTCTTTACTACGGATTAAGACTCATTACTACTTCAGACTTGCATTTATTTGCCGGTTTTACGCTTGGTAGAGGCATTGTTTATTTATACAATATGTCAGGGGAAAAAAGGAAAGAAAGAAAGAAAGAAAGAAAGAAAGAAAGAAAGAAAGAAAGAAAGAAAGAAAGAAACATGCCTGGATGTAAAATAGCATCAACTCAATGCTTTGGAACTTTAAATGACAGATGCCACAGGTACATGGAGGGCCTGGCTCCGTACTTTTATTGGTAGATATGCTATTTACTTTCGGTACCACATTCGAGTAATTCGGGTTTGTCGCATCTTCTTTTGGAGTTGGAAAATCCCATACATAAGAGCTTCTGAAGTTGGTGGGCCTGGCAGCGACGAAGTTAGGTTAGGCAACTAGAGTCATCGCCGGTGAAATCGTGGTGGAAGGCAACTTACAGCCGGGAACATATATGTCAACTGGCACTATCCTATCACAACCTCTTGTGACTGAGTAGCTGTAATGGTAGTAGCCACCTCCATTTGCACAGCTTCCCATGCTGATCACCCAGCGAGGATCAGGCATCTGGTCATAAACCTGCCTTAATGCCGGTGCCATTTTGTTGGTCAACGTTCCGGCAACGATCATCACATCCGATTGTCGCGGAGAGGCTCGGAAAATAATACCCAGTCGATCCTGGTCATAGCGAGGAGTCGACAAATGCATCATCTCCACGGCACAGCAAGCTAGCCCGAAAGTCATTGGCCACAACGAGCTCTGCCGTGCCCAATTGGTGACCTGGTCGAGGGTTGTCCTGTGCAGATGATAAAAAATATTAGCTCAATCTCAGAGGCACAAAGAGAGATAAAAGAGAGATGTTCGGATTTGCCATACAATGCGAATTGCATCGCGCCACCCTTCTTCTCCTGGCTCGGTAGAGGAACTTCTCTTCGCGGTTTGCCTGTTGCTGTGAGTTGGGAACTGGCATGTTCTTGTTTTGCAACGGCTGTCGAGGCATTGCGAGTTGAAAATAAAGCACCGGGATAGATGGAATACCGCAGGACGGAAGTCGATGTTGGAGAGGCGACTTCACATAGATTGAAGATCAGAAGGCGAACTTTTGACTTGATGATTCGGGGACACTTACTGCACGGCGCTGCCCACACTGATGCCTGCTTTAGTGAAAGCATTGTAAAAATGTATTTACCCTGCCTGAGGAAACGCAGGTCAAGGGAATTCTGTCAAGGCGGGTGCTGCGGGATAATTCATAGAGAGAGACCTAGGTAATCCATTGGATGCTGTTGGTGCAAGTTTCTACAGGTAGATAAAGAGGGCTTAGCGCCGTATGAAAGCCGGAGGTAATTACAAAGCCATTTCATGCGGTACTGTGTATTGAGTTATGTACAGTACAGTACCTCTGGGCGAAGCACCCAACCTAAAACATCTCATTTCAGCAGCGATACGGTAGGATGGTAATATATTTACTGAGGGAATGCCGCAAGTAATTAATTAGTGAAGTTTCATCCAATTTCCATCCATCAATAAACCTTGACTTGCTAATGCACTGTATGGTGCTATACACTTCTTCATACTCTCCTAAGCACTCAAGATAGTGTCAAGAAAACCATTGGAGTCATGTTCATAGCATACATATAAGTAAACAGCAAACCAGAAGCAAACGAGAGAATGGGCTCCCCCTCCATCGCTTGCATTGGCATCATTGGAAAACTTGTAAGAATCTGATGCCTGTCCACTGTCACCTGCGGGCAAGATTTTTTTATTTTATTTTATTTTATTTTATTTATTTATTTATTTATTTATTTTTTTTTGACTGACAGCTTGATGGTACAGAACGAGCCTCTCCATATTTCAATATTCCCACCCCATGAAGCCTCCAGGCTCGAGCTCTCACTTCTCTTAAACTCATGTCTCGACCTCTTTGAGATACGCCGGAAGCACACATCGGTTGATCAGGATTTGGGTTTGTTGCATGCCTTTGACGAACGATTCGCAGCCTATGGCTGGCTCACAAACACCGATGTGAAATTTTTAATAATCGTGGATATGAGCGGGCAACCCGTATCGGGAAGGGATGAGAAGAAAGTCCCACCCCTTGTTGGCCTTCGCGATTCAGATTTGAAGCCGGCAAGTTGATAATACCTCCACACATTTACACAGCCTGCTAATGTTCCTAAACCAGACTTTCCGGGCATTGCAGTCAGCATATATTAAGCTGTTGCAAAATCCCTTCTACCGGGCCGATGATGGCACTACACCCCTAGGGAGAACCACCATGTTTACCTCGGAGCATTTGAAAATGGCAAATAATAAATTCATTCAAGAGATTCATCACATTGGTGAATCTTGGTCTGTTAATACTAAAAGTGATTGAATTAATCAAGTATATTACTTTATTTATTACTTTATTATTATTCTTCTTCATTTCAAGTGTATGCAGTCAAAGACTATGATATATCTAGTTCAATTAGATTTGACTATCTTGTAAATCTGATATATATTAAATACAAATAAAAACATACAGCATTCCATTCAAGAATAATACAGTATTTAAACCTGCACTGTCATCTAAATGATTGAATTTCTCTTCCAACCATGCGAACTTGTGTCTGATGTCAAGATAAAAAAAAAACAACAGAATCAGGGAAATCAAAAACAGCTTTTACAATCTAAGCATGACTGTTCTACATGTCAAAATACCCTAATTCGATTAAAACTTAGCTCAAAGAGATTACATAAATTACATCAATATAGCTAAATACCGCAGATCTGGATGTAGAATTAGTTAGATCACTGTATTTAATACACTAATGGACACACTAAAAAAACTGCGCTAAAGATTGCAAGTCGCCTTATGTCAAGTACGCACTTGGTGTCTAAGTTTGCCGCTATCCTCAGCTAACGTAAACCGCCACACAACGCACGCCGCCACACAACGCACGCCTCTACAAGCAAGCAACCACCCAAGGAATTCCACCAATTTCTCAACCACCCATGAATTTATTTAATTTAAATTAAAAATATATATCTAGTAGAAGGAATAGATCATATAAAAATGTATAGTTAATCCAAAAATCTAGATGGAAGTCGAATAATGCGGCCACAACGTGATAATTGCGGGGTGGGCGAAGAAGGAATTGACGGCGACGTGGAGGAACTGCTAGAAGAAGTAGGTCGTAGGGAGCTTGCTGATAGGCGTGTAATTGACTGATTACCGGATTGGGAAGGTTGTATAGGGTTGGCCTGGTTAGATTTTTCGCCAGGCCCCTGGCTTCGTACGGCCTTTGTAGGGGATTTGGCTGACCTGGCTGATCTGGCGGCGGCAACGAGATTTTGATCTCTAGAAAGCTTTAACTCTCTAGTAGCTTGCTGAGCAGCTTCCTTATCAGTCTTCTTTCGCTCAGCAGCTAGTTTACGAGCAGCCACGCGAGCAGCAACCTCAGCTTTTTGTCTCTCTCGCTTCTGAGCATTAGCCAGCCTAAGAGCTCGAGTTGCAGCTTGCTTTGCAGCTTTTACGATCGCTTTCTCTTGACGTAATATATCCTGTTGAAGCTTGCCTGCTGCTTTTTCAGCAGCCTCACTAATCTTAGCAGCCTCGTCGGTCTCAAGCTGCTGACGTGCTGCCGCAATCCTAGAAGGTGAAAAGAATTGAGCAGCACGCGAATTCTCTTTATCCACAAGACCTAGAGGCTTTCCACGTTGGCGGCGCTTCTTCTCCTTTCGTAAAGCTTCGTATAGAAGCTTATTTTCATGCTGCAAAATCTCTTTTTCAAAAACTAGTCTTTCACTAGCATGAACGATTTTTCGGAACCCAGTAGAGATTCTTCGCCGTTGATTTAACTTCTTAACTGCCCGTCGCAGTCCTCGTATGGTAGTGGGTGTGACTGGCTCTGCTGTGACTGGAGTGCTTGGTCTAGCAAGCTTGCTAAGCACCCGATCTGGTGAGAGAGGATAAATGCCAGTAGCAGCAAATCCAGACTCTATATTTGACTTCGTGACAGCTTGCTTCCAGGCGTTGTGGAATAATAAAAAGAAGTTGCGTTTTTTAATGGATACACCTCCCATTGCTGAGCGTAAGAATAAATCCACCTGCTGAGAGTATGCCTTTGATAAAGGTCCAAAAATACCAACATCCAAAGGCTGCAAGCGATGAGTTGAATGAGGCGGCAGTACAGCAAGGATAATACGATTTTGATCAGCGTAGTTGATGAATTTCATATTGACATGAGAAGAATGGCCGTCAAGGATGAGCAGGCGCCAGGCTCCATTCCTAGCCTTTGTATGAGGATTAAAGACCCGTTGCAGCCAATGTAATCCATATTGATCACTGCTCCAGCCGTTCGGGGAGGCAGCAAAAAAGACCTCATGCTCTTTAGAATCAAAATCTTCTAGCCACGTATCTTGCAAATCCCCGGAGTCTGACTGATATATAAGACCTGGCGGCGTTGACCTTCCACTGGCTGATATGGCGGCTAGCAAAGAGATGAATTCTCTACTCCCATCCTGAATCGTGCCTAGCAAGCTCCCGCTCTTAAGCTGCTGTACAGAGACTATTCGCTTGCTGATTTGCATGACGCCCATAAGAAAGCCCTTCTCATCAAGATTCCACGTATTAGATGGTCGAATGTTGAATTTTTTGACCTTTTCGTCTAGCTAAGATGCTCAAGCATTAGCAACCCCTCATTAAATTGCAGGCAATGTAAATAAAAATCAATCAAATACAAGCTGGAAAAAGTGCTGAAAATACTCAGAATTATCAGCTCTCTTGCGTTTTTGATCAATTGCTCGTAAATATAGGCTTTTGATGCGATCCTTGTGGCGTTGACAAAATCTAGAGATCCAATGCTCGCCAATCGGCTCCTGAAGGATTTCTTCAACTAGATTTTGAAGAATTCGAGGTGTAGGAGGAAAGCCACGGTCCGTAAGACGATTTATATATCGAATAAGCTCTTCCTCTTGAGAGTTCGTAAGTTTCTGTCTATATAGGGAGTCGGCAGTTTCTCGAGACACTGATTTGCCCGTAACGCGTCGCATAAGCGTAGTTCGATGAATTCCGTATTTTTTTGCAACAGTAGTATAATTGCCAGCCTCTTGCGAAAGGAATTCAGCCACTGCGAGCTCTACAGCTTCTTTGGTTGGCATGTTGTAGATGATTGAAGGTGGAAGGTTGGGTTCAAAAATCGGCTTTTTGGGGCGTGCGTTGTGTGGCGGCGTGCGTTGTGTGGCGGTTTACGTTACACCCAGCTAGTTCTACCGTAGTCTACAGAGATTATCTTACACTATGCTCTACAGGCACTTTTTCTGTCATGTCTAGACAAACTTTGGTGTGGGTATGAAACTGAAAGAAAATCAAAATCAGCAGTGTTTTCATGTGAGGCAAAACATGAATTTTCACAGCAATGAGTAGGTGAAATCTTTTGATATTTGTTAGAGTTTATTTCTGAAGTTCAATGTCTGCTACTGGACTGCAGAACTGGCGTTGTTTGAAAAGAGAAACTGCCTAGCAATGGCATATAAGAAGATCACTCTCCAGGCCTCTTTTAGAATCACCTTAGTATTCATTTATATAGCTTATCTAGTTGGCAATCAAACACCTGTTTATCTATGCTAGATTGAAGTTATAATATATCTCTTTCATATTTAATATCCATGCTATATACATCAAGTATTATAGATTGATGAAAAACTTTTGATGATTGTCTACATTTTGAAGAAAAGTATATTTTCATTAATCACATCTATAATTCTTATCTAAATTTTATAAAAATTAAGAGAATAATTAGTTTCAACAAGAGCTGTTGAATAAAAGTATTTTTGAATTAAATTTTAAAAAGTTGACTGATTTTTAAAAAACGTATTAAATATGAAAAAGATAAATTTATCAGAAAGAAAAAAGAAAAGAAAAGAAAAGAAAATAAAAGCTAGAAATATGAAAATGTTTTACACAAATTAGATAAAAAAAATTTAATCTACATATCAGCAAAATAATTTAGTTACAGAATTTTGATTATAAAAATTTTTCAATCAGATGTTAGTTTACTACAATTGTTAAAATTTAAATAAAGAATACTTTAAATTGAAAGCTTTTGTTGAAATCAATCATTTAATTCTCATAAAATTTGAATAAAAATTATAAATGTAGTTAATAAAAAATATTTTGATATTAAAATATAAAAATATTTATGTTTTTTCACCATCACTCTATAATGCTTGGTTTAATAGTATGAATATTAAAATATAAAAGAGGTGGTTATTGAGAAAAGTCTTAAATTTACCTTGTATAAAAACGTTGCTGGTGTTGATTTTCTCTCTTGCTTCCTGCCATCCCAGCAAACATCTCTACTCAGACCTCGTCACACTTCGCAAATTCCCAAAACTCAACACATCCCCAATCCTCCTCGCCCCTGTGAACAGCATACACAGCCGATCAACCCCACACCCCCAACCCCCCGTCGGCGGCAGGCCCCACTGCAACGCCCGCAAGTAACTCTCATCACCAACCTTCCCTCCCCCTTCTCCAGAACCAACGCCACAACCCATCTCCTTCCCCTGAACTCCAACCTGCCCCTCAAACTTCCTCCTTTGCTCAAACGGCGAATTCTCCTCCTCGTACATATTCATCACCTCACGCGAGTCGATGAATAGCTCCGCCCGTGCAGCAACCACCTGCCCGCATTGGGGGTGTATGAATGACTTCGAGAGCGGCGAGAGGCATTCTGGATGGTTGATGATGAGGGTTGGCTCTTTGCACTGGGGCTCGAGGTAGATGGAGCTTAGGCGGTTGAGGAGGCGGGGGAGGGTGGGGTTGGAGGGGAGGGGCTGATTGAGATGGTTGTTGAATAGCTCGTGGATTTGGGTCGTTGGGTTGTGGGTGGAGGTTGGGGTGAGGTTGGGGAGTTTGTGGGACATTGCTTGTTCGAGGGCCGGGATGAAGTCGAGACGGCGGAAGGGTGTTGTGAAGGGCGCTGGTGGTAGGGAGAGGGAGGATTGGATGGTTTGATGGAGGGTGTGGATGTGTTGGGACAGCCCTGTTAGGAGGGATTCAGTGATGGAGATTAGTGTTTCGAGGTCCGCGTAGGCGTGGTAGAATTCGCAGGTTGTGAATTCGGGGTTGTGGGTGTTGTCTAGGCCTAGAGGGGGGCGAAGAGACGTTATATCCCAGTTAGGATGGCCAGAGATACATAATATCATTGGAGAGATAAAGAAACGTATGTATGGATAACGACGTACCCTCATTCCGAAACGACGGGCCAATCTCAAACACCTTATCGAACCCGCCAACAACAAGGCGTTTAAGCCATAGCTCCGGTGCAATCCTTAGCGCCAGAGGTCTGTCTGGGAACTCAGTTGCGCATGTCTGAAACGGCCGGGCTACCGCACCGCCGGCGACAGAAGCAAGTATTGGGGTTTCCACCTCCATGAACGACCGATTGAAGAAGAAGTTGCGTATGTATTGGATGATGGCTGACCGGGTTCGAAGGATATCACTCGCTGTGGGGGAGGAGAGCAGCTGAACGTGTCTATCATACGGAGAGGTTTCTTGCTCTTTGACCCGCAGTGGGATGTCGTGTAGACATGGTGTGATGAGCTTGGGCAGCTCGGAGACGGTTACGGACAGTTCACCGCGGCCCGTTCGGTGAGGGTTTCCTATGACAGCTAGCTCCCAGCCAGTTCGTTAATGTTCAATGTGTAATGTTATATAGAAGAAAAAATAGCAGAATTGAGGTGTAAGAGAACATACATAAAACATCTCCCCGCCTTAGTAGATGGTAAAACTGCTTAAACTTCTCCGGTGTCACTCCCATGGCATCCATATGCCGCTGATTGCACAGGATCTGCACCTTCCGGCCATTCTGCACGAGGTCAAGGAATATCAACTTGCTCCCCGCACTCCGCGCAGACTGGATTCTGCCTAATCACCTAAAGTAAGCAATGACCGCATGCCCTTTTTGCTTCTTCAGATCAAATATATATATGTCATGCATGTCCTGCACATACCACAGATAACCACTTTGTCCTGCTCTGCGGTCTCGTTCGGTGCTAGGGAGTTATATCTGGTGTGGAATTCGTCGCAGCTGATCGACCGTTTGTCAACTGACAGCCGGGGATATGGATCTGGATAGACATCTCTAAGCTGTGCGATTCGATCTTTCCAGCACGGCTTATTCTCTGATCTCAGTTGGGTGGATGTATTAGCAGACGACCAACGGACTGAGCGAAAGGCTTGTGTCGTTATTCTACATGATGACGGAACAGGGGTCTGTGATAGTGAGCACCGCGTGCATCTGAAATTTTGGTTTCGTTTACATGGTCAGCAATTGTCCTTCAGGACCGGGAAAAAGAGTGGCATCCATGAGAGAAAGGCGATGTAAAATTTGCATTGATTATTTTCAGAGAGTACGTTGTCCTGATTCCTCTGCTTGGTTAAAAAAGGGACTCGATGATGAAATCCCCCAAGCATTATCTGCAGCGGTTCTGTAAATGTGCTGTCTCATCGTCGTAGATTACCTGGAGGTCGCCAACTGAGCGAGAGAGATCTACAAACATACCTTGAAAAAGACCTATCCAGGTTCGCCTGGGACACCCAGCGAGAGCAGGAAGTCCGCATGTGCTCAGCTGGCAATGTTGCCTCAATTGGGAGGATCAATGGCTGGAGAGAAGGGAATTTGGGACATGAGGTGAATGTGTGTGTGAATAGATATGCTTGCAGGAGGTCATCGTAAATAGGCAAGTCTGTTGATTCTAATTTACTATTTCTCTTCAGCTAAACAAACATCTCCAAGTTTTTCTGCTGCTCCATCCCTCTGCGCTAAACCCAATTGCGTAGTCATCTGCAACGGACCTTTAGAGACTTCATCGAGAGCCTCGCGGGGCTTCACACGGCGTCACCGACAACCAACAGACAACCAAGCCCATATGCCACACGAGCATCCCCTTCCATTCCAAACTTGTTTTGGCTCGACACAGATATCCAAATAGAACTTCTTGCAAGAAAATCCTCCACCGGCGCATCCGCCGGATAATCCTCTTTCCTCTCGCAACCCATACCGTGACCTCATAAACCCCCAAACTTCGAGATGTCATTCCTATTCGGAGGCCAACCGAAGTTATCTTCGGAGGAGAGGATCAGCAGAGCTGAGATAGAGGTCGAGATGGTCACAGATATGATGACCCGGTGAGTTAACAAAAGACACATTACACATAGAAAACCCCATTCACTCTCCATTTCTCTCCCCGTCCCGGAACACCAGCCGAGGCCGTTTACACACACACGCACACACACACACACATATATATATATACAAAACGCAACATCCAGAACCCCCCAATATAAAAAGAAAACACAACAATTGCTAACCCATCACCTCCTCCCCGCACCACCAGCCTCTCAAGCTCCTGCATGAAAAAATGCATACCGCCCGATTACCGCGAGGGGGACCTAAACAAGGGCGAATCCGTCTGCCTCGACCGCTGCGTCGCCAAGTTCTTCGAAGTCAACATGAAGGTTTCGGAGAGGATGCAGCAGATGCAGGGACAGGCTATGGGACAGCAGAGTGGTGCAGGCAGTTCTGGTTTCGGAATGTAAAATATATATATATATATTTACCCAGTGAAAAGAAGGGACATTATAAAATTGGGGGGGGGGGGGGGGGGGGGGGGGAAAAAAAATAAAAGGATGATGGGGGGGGGGGGGGAAAGGAATCTTCCTTGTCTATGACGATGCGGGCGCGAGAGGTTTGGTCTGATGAGTCGGATCCCATTTACTCGGCCCGATTCGCTGGGTTACTTACTAGGTATCAGCGCAACAGCTTTTATGCCTTGGGATCATGAAGGATTTGACGTATTGGAGGATGGATCTGGTGTTCTTGGCAGGGGACCTGTTAGGAGTAAGGGGGAAAGGATTGTGTGGAAAACTGCTATGGTCCTTTACGAGCATCTTCCTTTGTCGCATTTCTGTGTCAATGTATTCATGTGTGAAGGTTGTCATCCATGGATATGGGGGTGGAGAGAGTCTCTTGGTTTCACATCTTCTCTATACGATACCGCCATCTACTGGGGCATTTTGCTTTTCAATCGGAACCAGCAGTTCTTTATGTGCGGTTTATGTATTTTTATATAAGAAAGACTTTTTTTTATCATGTCGGGACGGTCTTTTTGCCTTAAGCAGGGTTTTGCATCGATCACATCTATCCACATCCTGGGTCATGTAATTGCAGGTTGTGTGAAGGATATTCTCATGGTAAACCTTGTTGATTCGGTTCGCTTTCACTAAGTTATTGACCTCCATGCTATGCTACGTAACTATGTGTACATCAAACTCCGAGTATATGATCACTTCTAAATGATATGGCTAATAGTACAGCAAAAAAAAAAAAAAAAAAAAAAAAAAAAATTGGTAACTCCCAAAAATACCTAAAAGGTGAAAGCCATTATATACCCGCCTTCATGCAACAAATAACAAAGACAAATGTTGAAAGAAAAATAACCCTCTCCTTGCGAATCTTCTGTTGACTTCCATCACTGTCCCCAAAACTCACGAGCCCAACTAATCCACGACTTCCTTGCCTTCCGCTTCTCATCCATAACCAGGTCCCGAACCCTATTCTCAAGCCCAACAATATGTCTCTCAAAATCACTCACGCTGAGCTCCACATCTTCAATCCTCGACTGCAGCACGTTTATCTCATAATCAAGCTTCGCACCGAGCAGCTCAACCTTCTTCGCCGCCTCCAAGAGCCCGGACCCCTCGACCGCAACCAAATCCGCAGTGCGCGTCCGGAGCATGCCGAAATCCTCGGTCTTTTCTTGGTAGGTGGAATTGAGCTCTTCCAGTCGCGCCTGGGCGCGGGCATCGATGTATTCTACAGCGCTAACCTGCTCCTCGACCCAGGGCGCAATCTTGTCGCGTAAGTCGTGGATCTTGCAACCAAAGTGCCGCACGTCGGAGGCGAGGATGTCTTCTCGCAGCATTGCTGTGGCGGGGGTTGCTTCTTTTGCGGTATTGAGGGTTGGGTCCCAATCTGCAATGCTGTTCCAGACAAGAATGGTGTCTTCCACGACACTGAAGGATAGATGTCGGGGCCAGCGGGAATTGCGTTGGGGATTTGAAACTTTTGAAGGAAGTATGTCGAGGCTTCGTGGGCGTCGAAGAGGCAGGTCGAATGATTGGGTGACACCTAGTAACTCTTCTGGTATCTCCTGGACTTTCTTGAGTGGAAGGTTGCCGCCTCTTTCGGTGGAGATAGCAGCCTCTTGGTCTTCGCTGGGTTGAAATTCACCCGCATCTGAATGTTCATCATTGGAAATGAGTTCATCGTGGTTCGTGCGATGTTTGGGAGAGATGGAATCGGTGATAGGGCTTGGTTCTACTGGGAGTCGTTCGCGCAGAGTTTGGGCGGTATCGTCCTGATGTTCCGGTCGTATTACTTCCTGAACATTTTCGTCTGCCAGTTTGATAATGGGTAATCCGGAAGGGTATTCGACATTTGGATGACCAGACAGGTCAGTTTCAAAATCAGTCCCTTCCCTAGATCGTTTGTGGTGATGAGATCGGAGACCAGGTAAGCCAACGGCATCCCGGAATCTACCAAATCCGGCACGGGCGTCTGATACCTTTCCCGTGACTGTACGCTTAAGGGCACCCTTTAGTGGTTGTTCCTTGTCATCATAAATATGGCTTTGGGAGTCAAGTAGTCTACCGGAATGCTCTGTTTCGAGACTTGGTCGTCCAGAGTTATACTCTGATGTAGTGTTGCTCCTTTTCCTACTAACCCACTTGTATCCGCCACGATCATCGTTCGTAAAGACCATCGAGTCTTCACCAGAAACGTGACGAAAGATATCACTGCCTGTTTTGCGTGGCTTGCCATGCCATAGCCATTTTGACCGTTCTCCACTAACCAGCTGCACAAACCGGTCCATATCTATTGTTTCAACCTCCGATATCCCAGCTTTGTCACGCCCGCCAACAATACCCATCACCATTTCACCACCTTTGCCTCCCAGTTCAGCAACGGTGGATTTCACTGCCCGCGGTACATTCCAACCATCCCCGCTCGCAGCCTTAGCAGTAACACGGTGGAGTCGATCTAATGTTTGTCGATCAAGCCTGCGAGTCCCGTCGAGCTTTTGGGACTTTTGAAAGCTTGCTATTCCCCGTTTTAAGGCAGCCACATCAAAAACGTCTTTGGGAACAGGAGCGCCATAGGTATTTAGGCGATTTCTCGCACCCATCAACGTCCCAAGCAATGCGGAAACTGTGGTCGGCCCTAGGATTCCATCGCTTGGCTCGATATTGAAGAAATCAGTTCCAGTATCAGTCCACCAATCATTTATGGCTTTCTCTGTCACATCACAGAGCAATCCGTCCGCATACTCGGGGACCAGCTTATCGAAAATCGTCAATGCAATCTGGCACTCTTTCACCAGTTCTAAGACTGCTGAGTAGAACGGCACACGCTCACTCGTCCTGTATAGCTGATAAAACTTGGCTTGCGTAGTAGCAGTCGGCTGCCTCAAGTTCATCCCAGCCCGTCCTGAACAACAAAGACGCTTCAGGTTCTCGTTAACAATGAAATCATCCCTATGTCTCTTAACATCGCCATCAGGGACGGGTATCACGGTCAATGCGGACGGGAAACTGCTGAGATTCGTGACCATCAAAATACCAAGGGGAGTTTCTCGTTTTCGGGCATGGAATTGTGAAATCGCATTGAAGTAAACCCTCAACCGAGGAGACCAGGCATTTTCGTCCGTAGGAACACTGAGAACCGCCACAATAGCAGAATGAGAAGGATCGCCCGTATATGTGTTGATAACAAACGTAGGATGTACCCTGGAGCACGCCCATTGCTCCACAATGTAAATTTCATAGCCCGTCAGGGTACGACGTCGATCCAGGACTACCGTAGAAGGATCCTCTTCCAGGTAACGGAAAGCAACAGGATCTGTAAATACAAGCCTTTGATGGTTGTATTTAGGGGAGGGGCCTTCTGCCACTTCGATATGATTGGGAGCTGTGGAATAACCTCTGCCATGGGGAGTTCTTATATCGAGATGGGCACTGGCGGTGCCTGACGCTGAGGGAAAGTTGCTCAGGTCGCTGGGATAGGCCATGGCAGATGGAGAAAATAACGAGGTGTCTTTTGTGCAGTGCTCTTGCGGACAAATATCAATTGCCCGTGGAGCGAGGGTCAATTAAAGCACCTACTGCAGCAGCCAAACGGAGAATGCCCGCCAACGTCTTTGAGATGGCAGTAGAGGCCTGGACAGGGAAAAAAACAGAAGCGAACAGTGAAAAGGGCCATCATCAGTTGGATGGAGGATATCCTAGCCTGGGAATAAAGGCAGGCATCCTCAAAGAACGGATGATAACAACAGTTGTGGAATACTAAAAAGTATTTGTCTGTGAAGTAAACGTGAATGTCTTAATGAAAGTCAGAGACGAAACCACTGATGTCACAAGTGGCTGTGATTGTCACAAGATGGGGAATGACTAATATAGTTAGTTAAATACGTTACAATACGGTACATGACTATTGCACTGGGTTCACGTGCCAAAACGCTATTTTCCAGTGCAAGTAGTAAGAGTACAGCACAGTACAATACTACACTACTCACCTGCGCCACAGCCTGGTGCAATGTCTCTCGTGGTTTCATTGTTACATGACAGTATGTTACAACGGCTTGCGAAGTGGAGCTCGAACCAACCAAAACCTTGGGGAACTTAATCGCTCTTCAACTTCTGATGACCTTAGGTACCTGCTAACCGAGCCAAACTACTCATGACCTGGAGCAGCATACTCCGTCTAGAGGGGAACAGTCATTCAAACAACAGACCGCTGTTTATGTCTAGGAGTTCGTCCGATAGGGATTCATCGATTTCTATGACCTCGATGCCAAATCCTGAGCTCCCCGATATGTCCGCCGTTACGCAAAACCGATAAGAGCTCTGACCAAAGACATCTCCATTTAATGCTGACTTCCCCACCACACCACCGGCGAACATGGATTTATTGCAGAAGGAACATCAGCGGCTCTGGAAGCGCGCCCAGAGCGGAAAAAGCATCAAAGATGTCCAGGCGACAATTGACTTGCTCCAGGAGGCTAGGGACAACATCGCAAGGGGTGAGCTGATCCACTTACATAAATATACATACACACACACACCTATAACCATACCGGTATCGATATTCAGATCTCAAGGGATGGTTTTTTTTTTGGAGGGCGTTATGCTAAATGTTCGCTCTGCCTAGATCCAAGCTCAGCCTCCATTTATTTGGCAAAGCTACAGAATCCCGTCAAAGCCTCTTTCGATGTAACTAATGAGAGCCTTAAGGATGCCCACAGTGGACTTAACAAGTATACCAAAGCTCTGGATAAAGTGAGCTTGGACCCTCACTCCCCCTCTCTCCCCTTTTTCTCTTTTTTTTTTTTTTTTTGTGTGTGTGTGTGTGTGTGTGTGGTTGGAATGCAGAGCTGATCTTTTACTGTTTTTTATCGCATAGTTATTCAAAGATAAGCCTTTTCCTTATGACGCTCTATCAGCGCAGCCAGCGCTCGTCAACAGAGCTATTGCCATGCACCTTCTACGAGAGGGTCAATTTTCCGTTGCCTCTACATTTCTATCAGAAGTAGCCAAGAACCCAACACCCGCACAACCGGCTTCTGAAACTTCAGACTCCGACTCCATCGATGTCATAATTGAAATGGAGCAGATGCAGTCTGGGGAGATCCGAAAACAGTTTGTTCTCATGTATCAAATATTACATGAGTTGAAAAAACAGCAAAACCTACTTCCAGCCATACAATGGGCGTCGGAACATCGGCATTTGCTGGAAGCAAGGGGGAGCAATCTGGAGTTTGAACTGTGCAGGCTGCAGTTCGTGTGGTTGTTCCATGGAGGCAAAAATCCCCAAACACCCATGGCATCAGGACGGCAATTGGCACTGGAGTATGCCAGGAATGAATTCTCTACATTCCAGACTAGGCATCTGCCGGAAATTCAACAGTTGATGGGCGCCATGGCATTTTGCCCTAATCTGGAAGCCTCGCCCTATAGAGCCATCTTCAACAACCCCTCCGCCTGGACCGATGTAGCGCACTCCTTTACCCGTGAGTTCTGCTCGCTATTAGGCCTGTCAGCCGACTCCCCTTTGTACATAGCAGCCACAGCTGGCGCAATAGCGCTGCCAACTCTACTCAAACTGCAGACAATTATGAAAGAAAAACGGACCGAATGGACGTCTCAAAACGAACTTCCCGTAAGAACATTTCCCTTCCCCCCACTCAAGAGGCTATTTTTCCTACTTCCCCGTAATTCCACACACTAATCATTAAATAAATGCAGGTTGAAATCCCTCTTCCACCCTCCTATCAATTCCACTCGATATTCGTCTGCCCAGTATCAAAAGAGCAGACGACAGACGAAAACCCACCAATGATGATGCCCTGCGGCCATGTCATTGCTCAAGAATCTCTCATGAGGCTTAGCAAAGGGGGTAAATTTAAATGTCCATACTGTCCGAACGAAAGCCACCCCAGAGAGGCGCAGAAGGTGTTTCTGTAAAAGGGTGGAAAGGGTCACATATGCATACTTTCCTCTTATTTAATCTTTCCCCCCTTTATATAAATTTGCATATATTTGGGCGTTGCGGGGTTTGCTTTCCCTTTGACCGACAATTTGTTCGGAACGGGCGCATGGAGTTTGCAACAGTTGCGAATACTTGGGGACAGGGAAAGTTGTTCTGGCCGAAGCCATGTATGATATTTAAAATTAATTTCCTCCCTACTCTCAATCTTTCCATTCTCATTTATTTACATCGGTATCCATCTTTATCGTGACAACTCCAATTAAAACACTTTCCACCCGAAGATATCTGACTGTCGCCTGTTATACTCCCGGTGACAACAACATGAAACTTGTAAATGCGCGTATCCTAGAGGCTACAGAAGAAAATTGTCACGTCAGCAACAGGCAAAGCGATGAAGAAAAAGCAAATCAGAAATGACAAACTTACACAACCCCATCCTCGCCTGCCAGCCCGCTCCCAGCATCACGAGAAATTCAGAATCGCTCAACTAATTCACCTTCCAGATCGCGGTAAGATTGTAAACCCTCTTCCACTCCTCAAGCTCCCTCTTTGTCGGGCGTTTCTCATCTCCCTGATACCTAATGGGTGTCTGTTCGGGGATTCGTCGCAGCTTGAACCTATGCAACATTGACGGTTTGTCCAGAACCTCCATCCCATGGATATCATAGAGCCCATCATACCGGAACCCCATCGCGGGCCTATAGGGATTAATCTTTGGTAGCTTGCAGCTACGCAGGACGCGAATGGGGATTTTCTTCTCGAAAGATTCAATTAAGAGCTTAGTCCCACTGGAAGCCACCCCATCCTTGCCACGTGTGCCACAGTATAGGATTGTATCTCCTTCGTCAACGTCTGGATATCCGTTTCCCGCAGAGCCGAGGACAATGGAAACAGCCCCAAGGCCACTCCGGCCAGAGATTCCTCCTTCAATATTACCATGTGCACCATCGCGTACTGCAATAATTTGCAAGGGAAACCATTGACCATTGTACAGGTCATTTTTACCCACAACAAGGCTGTTCTTTTTGAATTTGAACATCTTGTCAAAGCTGCGGGAGGTTACGAGTTTGGTGGTTTTCCCAGCCGACTGCGCTCCACTAGTCGGGGGACCACTAACCTGGCGAGTGATGATGCCACGAAGCAAGTCTGGGTCAAAGTCTTCATGTTCCCAGCGGTTGAGAATAGCTTCACAGTCCAGCTTGACATCCCAGGGAACTGTAGAGCTTTTGATGATGGCAGGGAGACCAGTGTCCTGATCAAGGAACTTTTGAAGAACAGAAGGGAATGCTGGCTCAATGTCATAGAATTGGAGATGATGGACATGATCTCGAGTTTCTTTGAACAGAGTAGCACGTTCTTTCTCGGATGCAGTGGCTGATTTGTTGAAGAGTGCGAGAATCTTCAGAACATCATCCGCTGATCGCTGGAGTCGAGCTTTTTCCTTTGTCGAAATGAAGCGTGTGCTATGTAATAGTTAGTCCGGAGTAGTTATGACAATAAAAAAAAAAAAAAAAAAAAAAAAAAAAAAGGAGTCGCCTTTTCTTATACTCACGATGAGCTGAGGAAAGGGGTTCTGGTTTTCTGCTGGCGCTTTGGGGGATGGCCAAGGGTCCCTGAATTGAGTCGGCAATCTGACACACCATCCCTTGCAGCTCTGCAGCAGTTTTCAGAGATAGCACATGTGCATGGAAGAGGATCAACAGGCCTCTTTCTCTTTGGAATTTGCCCCGGCTGACCGGCTGGCTTGTCATTCTCTTGGAGGCTAGCAGCCGACGTAGCAGTCTCCCCTGCCTCCAGGTTAGTGTCTGTGGCGACGGCGACAACAGTTGCAGTCTCTTCTGCTTTCATGCTGGTGTCTGCAGATGACTTCACGTTGGCAGCGCGCTGTTTTCTGATTTCCTCAAGGCGCGCCTCGAGTTTTTGATAGAATGAGGGAGCCGAAAAGGTCACCCCTGGCTGTTCGCTTGACTCGGACTTTACTTTGTCGGAGTCCATTTGAAAGACTGTTTGGAGTAGTTAAAGAGTGGAATCTCGATTTAAAATGAGAAAGCAAACATGAAAGACTACAGTATGATAGTGATGATAGTGATGAAGTGATGAAAGAGTTGAGACAGTTGCAAGTGTGCAAACTTGTTATCTGTTATTTACATGTTGTATGTTGTTGTTGTTGTTGTCATTGTGTTGCTGTGTCGAAGAAATACAAATCTATAACAAGTTAAATATAACTATAAAGAAATGACTAGTTACAGGCAGGCTTCTATCTTCTCTGTGTTAGAGATTGATTCAATCATTACTTTCAGTAAATTGCACATATGAAAACTAGAACTGATCTCGGCTAATTTATATCATCGCATAAATTGTTAGAGTTTTTCTCAGTATAAACAGTGATTAACTGCTCCCCCGGACCCATCGCATTCCCCACAGTTCCCTGGTTCCAAGCTGAACTTTAGCGACTTAAAAGTGCAGAAATAGGCGCCCCCGCTCAACCACTGTTTGTTGGTTTAAAGCCTGGAATCCAATGGGATTGCATTGTAGGAATAGGCTCTACTCAAGCTATCATAGATGAAACATTTTAAGACGGTGGAGATAGCCGATGCCCGATGCTTCAACCCAAGACAACCCTCCTCCAAGGCCCCTGTATCCGCATATTTAACTAGGTTTGATAAAAAAAAAAAAAAAGGGATCGCAAGAGGTGGACAGGAAAGCCGAAACCGATCTAAAAAAATGAATTCATCTGCGTCCATCCCTGGCGACCCAGTTACTGTGAGTCTCAAAGAACTCGAAGAAGGTAGATCCATTTCTATAATTCTTTCTATGTGACGAGTCTCCTAAAACAATTTCCATCGCTGACGTTCTATAAATATATATATATATATCTAAGGCTCTGTTTCATTTGAAACATTAACTGAAGCCTTTGGCCCCTCATCTCTCGGCATCATCATCGTAAAAGACCTCCCCGCCCGCTTTAAAGAACTGCGCGCTGAAGCCTTGTCAAATGCTTCTTATGTAGCGACGCTTCCGCAAGAGGAGCTGGGTATATCCCTGATCATTGAATCAAAGAAACAAATTGCCTAGGAGAGAAACGGAGCTGACCAAGCCAACCTTCCTCACCAGACGCCCTCTCGAGCCCGGCATCCAAATACCTCGTGGGCTGGTCCTGTGGCAAAGAAACCCTCCGCTCTGGCCGCTTCGATACACTCAAGGGCTCCTACTATATAAATTGTGCCTTCTACCAGGACCCATCTTTGCAAAATGCGCCGGCGGATGACTTCCCCGATTTCCCGCAGTACACGGCCCCCAATATCTGGCCGGATCAGCGACGTCTGCCCACCTTCCGCAGTAGCATTGAGCAACTGTGTGCGTTGGTCATTGACACGGCGGCATTGGTAGCGCGCGCCTGTGATCGATATGCGCTGGCTAATATTGACGGGTATAAACGGGGGTATTTGGAGCATGTTGTCAAGACAAGTTTGACGACTAAGGCGAGACTATTGCATTATTTTCCTGTGGTGGACCAGGGGAATAGTAAAGGGGAAAAGAGCAATAACGATAAGGAGGAAGATGAAGACGATTGGTGTGCCACGCATATTGATCATAGCTGTCTTACTGGACTCACCTCTGCCATGTTCGTTGATGAAGAGGCACATCCACCCTCATCCTTCGTATCGAGCAATGGTCGCGACATCAGGAGTATCCCCGAATTGCCCAAATCCCCGGATCCAAAGGCGGGGTTGTATATCCGCTCACGCACGGGACAAGTTGTCAAGGTCAACATCCCAAAGGATTGTCTGGCGTTTCAGACCGGGGAGGCGTTGGAGCTGATTACCAAAGGAAAATTCCGGGCAGTGCCACATTTCGTCAAAGGGGGAGACAAGAATGTGAAAGGGAAGGTTGCAAGGAATACCTTGGCAGTGTTTACGCAACCGAATTTAGGAGACGAGGTGCAGGAAGGGAAGACGTTTGCGGACTTTGCGAGGGAAGTGGTGGAGAGGAATCATTAGGTGTATGATAATGATACATGAATTATAGGGGTATGTATTGTATACTTG
The DNA here is from genome assembly GCF_000150735.1 of Paracoccidioides brasiliensis. Taxonomy (NCBI): domain Eukaryota; kingdom Fungi; phylum Ascomycota; class Eurotiomycetes; order Onygenales; family Ajellomycetaceae; genus Paracoccidioides; species Paracoccidioides brasiliensis. The sequence goes on from NW_011371361.1 coordinate 1,169,046, forward strand.
CGACGTGTTTGATATAATCTTTTCCGGATTGTTCGTTTAGCTCCTACGATGAATGTATTTAAATATGATTAATGTATTTAAATGAGATTTCTCATTGGAATGCTATGATCTGGTCGTCCAGGAATTTGTGCACATCATCACTGCACATCATCGCTGCAGAAAAGGAAGATATCGTCACAAAAATATACAAATAAATAATCAAACAATAACGTGATCTATTGACACGTTTCCCGTCATTTGCAGGAGGTGCTGTCGTGCTGAAGGGGGATAGTATACAGAGGTATCTCGCAAATGCAGACAATAAAGGGTAGAAGAAGGGCAGAGCCGAAAGCAGAGTGCAAGTTAGGGCAAAGGAAGGCTCATGCCAGAGAACACCAAAGATGGAATACAAATCGAAATGGGAAGTATCCAAGGCCAATTCGCTCATGAGATATCACGCCTTAAACATGAGAAGCCGATCGCATAGCAAACAAACGCCGCACTTTAATGCAATGGGAGAAAGAGTGAAACCCGCCACCCCATGATAATGAAAATAAGGATTCACATGTATTTAATCCGCTTCGCCTGTGGCCCAGTGTTGGAGGGTTTGTAGTCGCCGCCTTCGCTCTCTTCCGTTCCACCACGGACCGTAAGCATCGACGGAAATCCGCTCGCCAACTCGTCACTTGTCTCGCTCTCAGAAGAATCCGCGGAGTCCAGTTCCTGGACATCCGAAGCAGGAGCGGACGTAAGATCCATAGGGCTAGGGATAATAGAAGCCTCTAGCGGCCCAAGCGCACTTGAAACTAGGGTGCTCATCCTGCCCACGCTTTCAAAAGTGGTTGACGGAGTTCTGCCACCAATGAGCCCGGCCCGTGGTCTGCCCGTTGTACGGGTGATTTTAGCATCCCTGAGGTCCGCATTGGTCGCCGTTCCATCAATTATCCTCAAATTTGAGCGGAACATCTTTACATCCCTGGCGTCATCATATATGCCCACTTCATGCTGATTCAACGTTTCGAGGGCGAGAGCCTCAACTCTGGAATCCCCGCAAAACCACTTCTTTCCTGGACTTAATCGTTGATCAGTTGATCGACCATACTCACGGCCGTATTTCACGCCTTCAAGATCCAGGCCCAGAGAGAGATCGTCAAACATTAGGGCCATGAGCTCTGACTCGTAGCAACGACCAACAACATGATCTAGGGATATCTGAATGCTATGCCTTTTTGGGTGCATACGGTACCATGTTCCGTACCCTCGCATTCCCACGCATTCAAATGAATCAATAACCTCCTCTTCAGTAAGTGGTTTTGGGGGGTCGATCGATTGTGGTTCTCTATGAGCATTTTTGGGTGAAAGGGTATAAGTTTTACCCACGAGACGAACTGCTGTTGACTCACACAGTAGCGGAGAGGACATATTTGCGTCACAGTTTCGGAGCTTGACGTGAATGCTCTCTATGACTAGCACATCGGTAACTTGGTTGTATGGGCCTGCCGAAGGCGTTTCTGACCGCGGCATGAGTCGAACACCGTCGCCTTTGATCAGGAGTTCGGAGCCAATGAAGATTCCTTTGCAATAGACGGTAGCGTCCGGCCATTTTCCCTTAAAATGGTACTTATCCAACACTGAGAAAGAAGACATGATCGTGAGTGCATTTTGAATAGACGGGTGGTAGTCGCCGGGGGGGATCCCCTGCAAAAATATTTGCCAATAGTTAAGAGGCCGGATGCAGCTCAGTGGCACGTATTTGTATTGGCTTGAGAGGCTCTTATCTGTACTATTTGGGTCCGGAAACGTCTCCACCCGGAAGCCAGACATGTTGACAGCCAATTTCTTCTTTGTTTCCGTAATTACGTCTTCGAGAATTGGAGCTTCCATCGCAGTTTGTGTAACAGTTCCTGCTCGCCATTCAGGGATTCCAAGGAATTTCTTCGTTTTCCGACAATACATTTCGAAGCTCTCAGTACGTGGGTTGTATTTTAACTCTGTTCCCCGGAAGGAAAAACAACATAAAACAAGTTCACCAATACGCGGGATGAACGAATGTTGCATAAATATTCTGGTGATATGGTCCTGAAGTTGACTGCGCTCGGCTCTCCAGTCCATACTTAACGGTTCCTTGATCGGTTCATCTAGGGTAACTGAAGCTTTCAACTTCATTACGAGACTTTTGAACACATCTGGCGTTCCCTCTTCATCTTCGGCTACATATTTTCTCATTTTGTGACGCCCTATATTCATAATCTAGCGTTAGCTGCCACGATCCGATGAATATAGACATGATAGATTTCCATAAAAGGGCGGAAATGATCTCTTACCTGGTCTTCTTATTCCGCCATTTGTGGATATGTGATATTCACCTAATCTGGGTTTAGGTTTAGGCCCAGGCTTACGTCTCTGGCTTCCCATTCCAGACCCGTCGTCAACTGTCAATAACTGCTTCTTGGCTCGACAAGGTTCGCAGCGGCATGGAGTGGCACCATGATTCATCAGATAGTAAAAATGAGGCCAGAATCGATTTGGAGAGTTGTAGTAATAGCCTGACGGGTGACCGAACAGATATTTGTCCCGCTGATATTATGTTGCTAATCAGCTTCTGTTCATGCATGTACATCATTCCAATTCACTGGAAAAGATACTACTAACAAGATCAGGATGGTGTTGACGTGCCCGGGACATATACACATATCCTTCAGGCAGTTGGTCAAGAATATAATGTTTCCCTATACTTAAGCGGTTATGTGTTAATTGGTAACATGGCAACTATTGAGAAGGGAAATCGACGTGGCAGCAAGCCCGATATATGAAATTTTGAGCTGAAAATGGATATAGATGAGGCTCTGAATTATATGATATAATAAGAAAATACATATTGTTGAAATTAAAATTATTCTTGTAATCTTCCCCAATAAAGTGTTCCTTATCTTGGAATAAGGATAGAACCACGAGAGAAGGGGTAAACAGTACATCACACATCACAATACATAATCCAGAGAGTCACAAAAATTCAACTCGAGGATTGAAAAACAAAATAGCTCGACAAAGGAAGTTGCATATTTTATATGATTAAAGGATTAGAAGCATCATCACTAACCTGTTTTCGCCTCCCCTCTCTCCTTCATCCACAAACTGGCGAGTTTCACGAGGTACAGCTTAGGATCTTCTTTTTCATGACGCTCATGTGTCGGCCAGATAGTTTTATCCCCATCACTAAAAGTTTTATCGATCGGGATTTCGATGAGGCCGTCCTGGTCATCATGCGGCAAGTTGAGAGGCGGCATGGTTTATCAGGGAAAAAAATGTATAAAAAATCACTAAGCTAGGTGGTTGAATTTCCTTTCATTTTATATTGCTTCGTTCTCTTGAAATGATGGTGTTGATGCGTTTTTTGAATTGTTTAAGAAAAAGGAATAATAAATGAAGAAATAAATTGAAAGTCATTGAATATAAGTCACGTGAGGAAATGAAGCAGTTATTATGATTGGTCGACTCATATTTCAACTTGAGATTGCTGAACTTCAGTTCAAATGAGACATGTTTCATCCCTCAGGCAATGAGGAGCAGACCCCTCAATTTCTTACTTTCCACAGTGTTTTGACCCAATTTCTTTATGTTTATTTGATACTAGAATTTGTCTGCTTCCATTTAAAATCGTACCACTCATTGATCATTAGAATGGTCGTTCTCAGATATAACTCAAAAGAACTGCCATATAACTTTCCGAGAAGCAGAGACTTCTTTTTTTTCACCGTGCGCCTACATAGAACCCTCATTCAAAGCTATCGTGTATGTGTGCTTGTGCCTTCATACATGTTTGTTTCAACATGTATGATCTTGCCCGACAGGGTAGCCGCCCATTGTAATATTATTAATTGGACAAAGTGAACTAAAGCGGTCCATCAACTGAGCTACCATCTTTGGATGAGAGGATTCTCCCCCCGATGAGACCACTGTGGTAATAATCACCAAGCATGATTAACTACGTCGCTTTAAGTGTAATTGAACATTCATCAGGCGTCATGCAATGAAGATTTTTAATTCTTTCTCGTTTAGAATTTCTAATAATTCAAATCTGCGTCGGGTAATACCAGGCATAAAGGTGTGTATATACCTAGGTATCAGTCGCAAGAGAGTGACAGCGGGGTCGATGCGTTTGGGATTGACGTGAACTGCTCTCGTGGGTATAAGATACTCATTCTTCCTCCTCATATAGAGGTTGGTTATAGAAGATATCACGATTCTTATTGTCATACATTAGCTGGCAAACTATAAAAATGGAGAGAGTCCATGCATCTGCATGGGAGCAGGTAAGTTGCAATGAGATCTCACCAACCAAATGTATACTAATATTTGACAGTTCATCAAGAAATTGGCAGGGACATGCTCTTGTCGGACTCCACTGTTGAAGAACTATGACAGAATTGATATCCTAGCACGCAAAACATCACATCTAAGAGGACGAATTACCATCACAATGATTTCGCCAGAACCAGAGCCTGTCACTCTCAAAGCCGCTTGGCTTCGGATTTAAACACCCGTTAGCAACTGGTGACCAGGCTATCGTGGTTTTCATTCATGATGAGGGGTTTATCATGGGAAGTGTGGAATCTGTATCGAGGATTCTGTAGGATGGCCTGGGTTGATAGATTAAGGAATTGCTCGTTTTTTTCTGATATCTACCACGCTTGAACCAAGAAAAGGATAACTGTGACATTTAGGCTGTCTGCTCTAAAGCCAGCCCCGCGAGAATGGACCTATCAGCGTTCATAAATATCCCGGTTCACTGATCGCCACTATGCCAAATAACTAACCGTTCATATTCACAACAAATCGCCTTATCATAACTTGCTACCTTACCGGCCACCAACTTGTCTCCAAGACTCCTAGTGCACAGAAGTTCTCCTCCTCATTCTAATAATAAACGGCCTGTCAGGGGGCAATGCCCCTGATACGTCAAAGTTTGGTTGTGGCATTCCATTCGAATGTAGGGCTTCTTTATTAACCTCCATCTCAAATGTCGACAGCATAGTCGCCATACCAATAATCATTTCATACATTGACAAGTTTCTTCCGGGGCAAAGCGTGGTGCCTGCTCCAAAAGGACGCATCCAGTTCATACGTTCTCGCATTTCCCTCGACCGTATCTTACCAGGGATCGTCATCGCATCTGCCGATAGCTTCACCTCGTTTTTGACGACAAGATCGCGTTTAACTTCATCTTGAGAATTAGTATGCCCAATAGCTTCAGCTGCCATGTCTCTATCGTCATTGCATTCACTGTCGATAAACCTCTCCGGCCAGAACTCCAAAGGCCCCGGCAAGGACCCGCCAGCGGACCATATGTTTTCCTGCATTTGCAGTTCTCGTCCCGGAACGATTATTGTTCCTCCCTTGCGAAAGGTGTAACCCTCAAGTTCAATTGTTCCTAGAATTAACCGTAGTGAGGGTGCTGAGACATATGAGCGCAGAGTCTCAAGAAATAGGGATTTGATGAGCTTGTCCAAAGCTAAACTATCAATATCCAGCGTGCCGTCTTGATTTTGAGCCGAAGCGATTACGGAGCGGACTCGCCGTTCGAGGTGTGGGTCTAGCAAGCAGTGCATCAACATCCACACCGCGGCTGCGACTGCGTTGTTAATTGTTCTTATTTCAAACGATAATCAGCAATTTAGCAGATGGAGAGAAGAAATATACAACGAAAACATCACAACGTACGCCCACAAAACTCCCAAGTGAAAAACGGCTCGACCCCGTTTGCTGACACCATTGTTCAGAAACGTGCGGTGCCTTTGTCTCACCAGTCTAGCCCCCCAATAGGGGTCCCAGGCCGGATTTTCCGATTCCACTGCAAAGAAATCTCGATGTTTGTATGCTTCACTTTCCCATCGTTCCATGATAGAGACCATCCGGTCTCGACTAGCGGATGCTTTCGGGATTAATAGCCTAGGCATGTTTAACGTAAGCGTCAATACGTGGGTGTCAAACTCCCACATGTCTTCATAGGCTCGGGGCCAAATCTCCATCAGACGCGTCCCCATTAACATCGGTATCGAAGCAAGGGTGAGGTGCCGCATGTAAAATTCTTTGAGATCAAGCGTTACCCAAGACCCGGTGTCGACACCACTTTTCCTTGGAAACTCCTTTTCTAAGTTTGCGGTCAAGATCTCACTGAATTTAGATATCATATGCGGTAAAGCTGGGCCATTAAGACCGGGGAAATGCTGTCGATGGAGCTCTGGAATTATACCACGGCCTGCGCCATTACCATTCTGACCGTCAGTAGACCTTGGAGGTCCATTCGCAAGAATATCAAGGTCTGCTTTGGGAGCTCCAATAGCCTTATTCACGAGTATCACGATGGGATCGAACGTGAACACCTTTGGGCGGCGCTCTATCTGGCTTGCCAGTTTTAGGTCGAAAATAGGATACAAATAGTCCCCTGCGATTAACGTTCTCAAAACCGGCACATCGGGATATTTTTTCCTAACAAAAAACGGGATCAAAACGTGATAAGCAAAAGTCATTCAGTGATGGACCACACCATTACTGGCATCTTCCTTTTTCTCTCTCTATCATTTCAGGTTCAGGGAAAGTATATCGACTCCAGCTTTCCAAGAAGAGGGACGAGGTTCAGGTTTAGAATAAGTGTACAGGGGTCAGTGATTAAGGGACACCGCAGCCGGCTGGAGGAAGCATGATTCCACTAACCTAACCCAAGACGAGAAATAAGTTGTGCCCCGACGGAAGAAAAGGCCGTGGCCAAGCCATGGGATCGTGTATGGAATCAGTGGAGGCTCGCCCCCGTTTCGGAATCCCCGCCGTGCCTTCAGGTTAGTAAACAACCATGTCAGGAGGAATGGAGAAGTGAGAAGAACAATGGGTATCCAAAAAATCCCCGGAGGGATGATGGATTGAATATTCGATAGCATCGTGATATAATCCTCCTCAGTAAGTATTCCGCTTTGTCCGATCCTGTGGGAGTCGCGGGTATGCAATGAGCTATCCTGTGGCTTTAAATTATTAAAAAGTATATATGTGTATGTATAGATAAATTCCCTTGTTGGGCTCGCTACATCGATATGCCGCGGGGCAACATAGATTCCTAAATCGACTAAAATGTCTCTAGAGGAGAGCATAATACAGATATTTATATATTGACATAAATGCCAGCTGACGCTAGCCCGTTGAGCTTCATGTTTAGAGAATAGAGCGTAATTTCCGATAGGTATGAATGAAACTTGTGTCATGATAAAGCCTGGCTGCTCTTCCGTAGATTCCAATTTCTTGATTTTGTATGATTCGCTGTTTTCTCATGACTTCAGATAAATGTCGTTTCTTATGCGAAGAGGGAGGGCAGAGTGCTAATTTTCTCTCCGCCTGTTGGCTGCTTATGCTGCACAAGGAGGGCGAATGGGTGGTAGGACCAATGTTTGAAAAGACGGAACCGGGATGTGAGTATGTTCGGCTGCGTTTTTGCAAAGAACAATTTGGCTAAACGCTTCGCTCGCTTAACTACATGATCCAGTCATCGGCGAGATTACTCATTCAGGTATCATACGATGTTCAATGGATTTGTTCGGAAATGCAAACGGGTTTTAACTGGAATAACAATATGCACGTTAGTTACGACAGTGCACCAAGAAAATGTAACCAGCTACAAAACAAGTCTTAATAATAATATGTACTGCACAAATACAAAGCCAGATACTAGTGTTCATTTTAAAGAAAGCGATGCAGATGGTCTATTCTATAGCACCAGCCAAAGTCTCCACGGTGTCTGTATCTCCCTCCGTCCTCATATTTGATGTTGTTCGATCGTATCTGCCTTGCCTGCTTGATAAGGAGGGGGAGCTAGTTCAGCCTCGCCAGCCTCACTCTTAGCCACCTATACTTTACACAGCTCGTCGTTTATTTCCTGCTTCCGAACCTTCCACGCCTCAACCTTATCCAGTCGTTTCCTTAGCTCCTGTATCTCCTTCTCAACGCCCATTTTCTCCTTCTCCGTTCCGATCCGGTCGATCTCCCATTCGGTACCATCCTCTCCCAGGCCAAGCGTGAGATTGAATGTGTGGTATTTCTTAAGCGAAAGGCGCGTGGAGATTGTGATTAGGGTGATGTTGCGTCGCTTAGCTTGTTCGTAGAGTAAGCCTTCGACGTCAGAAGAAACGGCAGAGGTGGCTTCGTCGACAAACGCATATCTAGGTTCGTGATAGAGAAGCCTGGCCATGCCCATGCGCTGTTTCTCGCCGCCGCTCAGAACATCTTTCCACTCCTTGCGACAGTCCCAACCACCTTCACGGTCAGGCAAGTAGCCGAGATGGACGTCGTTGAGGACTTGAAGTAGATCTGCCTCGCTCTTTCCATCCTCTCGCATGTCCATTTCGCTGTGGGGGTAGATGACTTGATCACGAAGGGTGCCTATGCTTAAATACGGGCGCTGGGGAAGGAACATTATACCATTCGCACCAAAGTTTCTAGGTCGGCTTACTAGGCCACGGTAAACTGGCCAGAGCCCAGCGACTATGCGAGCAATAGCAGATTTACCAACGCCATTGGGACCGGAAATCAAAAGGTGCTCACCGGAATGAACAATAAAGGATAATGATTCGATAAGCTCGTCACCACCTTGGGGAAAGAGAAAGGGTGCCACCACAGGAACATGTTCTAGACGTACGCCATCGAAGCCACTATGGATCGTGCCCTGCACATCAGAAAGGGAGTAAAGTTCGGGGTGAGAACCACGGCGAGGGGCATATGCATTAGCGTGCACGCGGTGGAGAGTTGAAATCAGAGTGTATACCCGGGAAGTGTACCCAGCCAATTCCGAAAGATCCTTAATGCTGTACATCATGCGACCACCTGCATCTGCTAGGGAGAGCATAAGACGCTTGTTTGTGATGAAATCTTTCATTCGGTCCCTCTCCCTCCCAGAAGTTTCCGAAGAGAAAGCCATCTCAGAAACACCCCCAAGACCGCCCCAGGCAGGTAGAAATATAGGAAGCGATGTGATGAGATATCCAAAAGCAGACCAAGAGTACTTAAGGATCATATCTTCAAGCATATTATAGCGGATTTTCAGGCTATATATTCCTTCCATCCATCGCTGCAGATCCTTGAAACTCTTGGTGAGAAACACACGTTCCATCTCAGCCCCGCCATAGAATGCCACCTCCTCAGCATTTGCTAGGAGTCGAGAGTGGAGGGTTCTGAAATCTCCCTCTTTTTTACCCTCGACCGCTGTTAACTTTCCAAATGGTGGGGAAACACGGCGGAGTATAGTTGCTGTGCCGAAATAGCCGCTCAGAATACCCGCCAGTGCGAGAGGTCCAAGTGAACGATAAAGTTGATAGTTGAAAACGAAGAGATCCACCAGAGGTTTCCCAATGGAAGAATATAACTTCGCAGAGGCCGCACAGAACCGTGTGAGATCCTGGGTGATAAATTGATCCGCCGATTCACCAACTCCTCCATCAAGATTGGAAAGTTTGTAGTAATTTATGTTATCGTTAAGGTACAGGTCATGTATATACCTAGTGAGCCTGGTTCGAAAGGCAATCGATACTTTGGATTGGAGGAATTTGATCATGGCATTCGTATAAGAAGCGAAAGCTCCAATGCCACACCATTTGATGAGGCCCCAGATGAAAGCTCTTCCTCTGCCAGCAACTAGATCCCGCACAATCTCTCCGTCAAGTCTCGCTACAACAAGAGATAGGTACGTCCGGAGCAAAAGGAAAACGCCATGGCCGATCAAAAACCCGGTTTCTTTGCTGCTCCATCTCGGAATCATGATACTTAGGAGGCTAAGAAACTGGTGCAAGAAGGCTAGATTCAAGCCTGGCTTGGTGGAGAGTGGCGGGATTTGTGACACCATGGACGATACATCACCGAGGCCAGCCGCTCTGGGAGGATTCAAGAAAAGCCGCCGGTGGGCATCAAATGTAGTAGGTTTCGTCGGGCGAATAGTGACTTTTGAGGTATCGGAAGAGGAGACGGACGATCTGTACGGGACATATATTATTCGCGAACCATCCTTGCCGCGAATGCCAGAATTCTTTCTCAGCAGACGGTTCCCCTGGGCCCGTTCCTTCGACCATTCCTGCCACCACCTATAACCTCCATATCCACTTCCTATTATCGACAACAGAAGAAAAGTAGTTGCGACTAACTTTGTAGTTTTGGAGGACTTCCGGAACCGAGCGCGTAGCAGGTTTGAGTAGTGGGTGTACAGGAGGAGCAACGGGTCTTCTCGAGGTTGCAACGTCGACTGGACAGCCATTGTGCCAGTATATCAAGAATGGGGTATGGAGTTCAACGTGCGGTTTCTCGCATCCACCGGAAGATGCGCCAAAATATACAGTTTTATCCTTCTGCAGGAGATGGCATTGTCAGACTCAACAAATCCACGTTGAGGCCGCCCAGGTTCTCGAGGTCCCTTGAATCAAAATTCTTTTGCCAAGTCAAATGCGCGGACATAAGATACAGCTGTCGCTAGTTGTTTGAGCATTGTCAGTTCCCAGGTTGCGGTAAGAAGGAATTACTGGCTGTGCCGGATTTATGTTGAAGGCATGAAGGTTTGTGGAGGGATTTCATGCGGGCGCATTTTGGCGACATGTGACGACACTGAAAATCCGGGGAGACCTTGGGCTCACATGACGATAGTATCACGTGATAGCTATTATTACTGGCGTTTGTTGCTGTATCGGATGCGTAAAATACTAGTACCAGTGTAATAGGCGTAATGGACGTAATGTAATAATACCGAGTAATATACGCAGCGTAGAAACTGATCGGGTCCGGTCATTTGTTCGTTGCGTTCGAACACTCATTCTCGACAATCACTCTCGACCAATGGGGATCGAATACACATCGCTCCTTGATTTCACTAAGACAGGTCTCATGAACAGCATTGTCGGCAATGCAGTTTGATTTGTGGAAGCATATCCTTGACAGGCTTTTACTCTCAAGTTTCAAGCGACCGACGCCTGCTGCCGCTGTGTCAAATGTTCCGCGAGCCATAGCTTCGATGACGGTCCCCGGCCTACCCCGAAGCATAACATGATGCACGCATCTGCAGCCCATTAACTAATCTTTTATGATTCGCCTGCCAATAGTTTTAATTTTCGAAACTCTTCAAATCCTTGATGTTTCTCCAACCAATGTCTTCCGCGGGCTTTGGTTCAAAATAGAGGGTTGTCGCCTGCCATATTTTGGCAGAAGCCGAAGCTGACTCTCACAGTGGAACCAAGAAACTAATGGTGGATGCCGAGCTGCAGTGTCAGACCTTGGCCATCCTGCTAGCGGTAAACTACCCTGTCATCGTCCTGATGGGCAAAGACGACGGGTGCTGGTTTCACCCTTCCGCAGAACAGGGTTCTTTTCAATCCTGATTCCTGCGTAAGCGCCGTGAAGAAAGACGCTGTCCAATGATGATGTGATGAACCCCAGACTTGGCACGGATGGCACAAAAACTCGGTCACTTTCTTATTCATCCTCGCGAAGACTGCAACATATGTCTTGGCGATATTGCTGTTCTGTCTGATGATTACCATCATTTATTGACCTCGCTGAATTCTCACATGCATGCCTGCCTAGGTATGTTTAATTTACCCAGGACCTAGTTAGCGACTTTGCGGCGAGAAGTTGGAGCTATGCCAATGTGCTAGCGGTAATCGTGTTAACAAGAGTGCGACTAATCTCGCGCACAAAACTAGCTAAGTAATTGTGTTACTTTTAAAGAACATCTGATCAGAACACAGGGAGCAATCCATATCCCGGGTTTTGCGCCTGTTTCATGAAACAGCACTTAACTTGCTGAGAATCCCATACCTTTATATCTGAATCCCAGCATGATTTGGGACCAGGGAAGAAATCTTTGTGCGAGAGGGGTTAGACTTAGGTGGTTACACTGTGAGACCAATTTAAACTACGAGAGCGTCCATCTTTTCTCGATGGTGCACACAGCACAGACACGGGAATATACATGCATGTCCTTTCGATGAGCAGGTCAGGGTTTCAAGGTTGCTTGATCCCCTCACGTGCTGCACAACTCTAGATGAGAATGTGATGCTCCATCTGCGGACATTCGATTTTGAGGTTGCGATGGTTGAGAGTTGAAATTGCTCGCCCCGTATGATATGATACAGGTAGTTAAGCACAACAGCACACTCATCTGCTAGTTACTGCCGACTCGAACTGTGACAAGGTCTAGGGACTCATGCCTCCCGGAAGCAGGCAAGGGTTTGAGTTGATAAGCTTATACTGGCAACAGCTCCGTGGTTGGAGCTTTTGACATCTACCAGAGAAACAGGGGCGACATTTACTCACAGAAAGCGGACTGGACTGTTGTTATGAAATTCTAGGTTAATCTCTTCTAGATATGGCAATGCAGGCTTTAGAAATTTATGCCAGGCTTTCATAGTTAATCCATTGATGGGATCCCGCTTTTAACTTTTGATGAATAGTTATTGTATCGAGCTCGTAACACGGTATATGATGTTGTTAACGAGAGTAAAACTAGACGCCCATCTCAATAGCGAGATCACTTGGGTTGGATCCATGGGAGAGATTGAGGTCACGTGTATATGTATTTTTAGAAAATGATGGTACCACGTACAAGTAATAATGTAAAATTGAGGTCCAACTGCATAGAGTAATATATTACGCACCCTGAAACAATACGCGCCGTACTATTCCGTACGCCAGCCAATCCATGGATGCAACATGAATATTGATTTCACCACTTTCAGCCACGACTTTGGAACCTTGGGAAGGGTCCAAGCTATGGCTGTATCCCAGGTCAGCAGTTCTGGACGTATGGAGGGCAGATCATCGTTTGGTAAATTATAATACTTGCGGTCGCAGCTGTTGGCCGTAAGTACTAGTACCAATACCAACCCTGGTCGACCAAGCCACAGAGCCCCCTTTCCCTTTCTTACCTAACCAAGCCTGACCCAACCTCTCTTCTGATGCTGGCGTTGAACCGCCTCTCCTCCGCTTAATCTTTCTTCAGCACCTCCTGTAGACCGTAGACTGCTGTTTTCCCGTCAGTCTCTTGTCTGTCCTTGTGTTTGTTTCTATCCTGCTTGTCAACCTCGTCTTCCTTGCCCTGAGTCGGTTGGGCTGGTTCTACGTCTTGACGGTTCCCCCCATTTCCCCCTTGGCCAATTCGCTGGTGCTAATCGAGATTCCACTTGAACTCCCGCAGCTTTTCTGAGTTCAGTCCACTCCGAACGGGACTATTCCCCCTTGGGTTGCTTACTCGATTCCAGCCTTGGGTCTCCCCGAACATCGCAAGGATTGTCTTTACCTCCACGGAGCATCCATCGACCGCATCACACCGTCTCCTCTCGTTCACATCCTGCTGGAGATATACGTGAAGCTTTATCGATTGATTTGAGAGTCTGCTGGGAGACCACTTGGTCAAATCTCAACGGTTGACACCATTCGTGCAGGCGCGAAATACGCGAGGTTGGAGAAACTGTGTCGCCTCTGGAATCCTCTGCCCCAACCACCGTGACTTCCTGCTTTAGGCCCCAAGCCATCGTCTGCTTGCCAGCATTGATATATCAGCGCAGGTTGGAAAGGCAATTTACCAGAGGTGCTGGTTTCTCACGTCTTTGCAGGGGGTTCCTGAAGTTGATTGAAGCTAGCCTTCGTTGTCGCGCCCACCATTTACAACGAACCTCCCACCATCCTTAGTGTGATAGGTGCAGGAGGAAAAAATAAAGCGGGAAATCTTTTTCTTGACCGAGTTCTATATTTGATATCACGAGTGATACAGGGCTATTGAATTTACAGCTGTGTCCATGTTACTTGTGCTTGTGTTAAATCGACATACATCTTCCTATCCTGTCTCTTGGGAAATAGACTCGTCATCCTGTCTCTAACTAGAATTAGCTTTCATAAAACACAATCCATGACGACCTTACCTAAAGGCTCAGGGTCCAGTGAGTATTCTATTCTATTCCGCTAATCATCAGTCATCAAAAATCTCATAATGCTAATCTCAGCTGTCCCTTTCAAGACTCTGCCACACCTCTTCCAAATGATGCGCCTACAAAAAAAAATATCTTGTCAACTGAACCATCAATTGATGAGGGCCCTGTAGAACGGCACACATCACATGCAAACTCGGTACAGGATGCTTCCACCCAAGCTGATCGTCCGAGGAGAAAACGATCATTCCTTCACATCCCATCTCGGTCATCTTCTAGTATAAAACTACGAGGGCAACCAACCGCTCCAGACAAACGCGAAGATGTCGCTGAAAACAACGCCGGAAGCAAGAAGCGAGCCAATAGCATGGGAAGCAGCAAACGATCCAAGCGTTCCAATGTTCCGGATGCTGTGAACACTCCTTCCAAAACTAAAACTGCCGATATGGATGACAAGCCAAAGAAAAATGTATCAAAGAGACCTTCGAAGCTGTTTTCTTTTCTCAGCTGCTGTAGCGCATCGAATGACGATCAGGAGGGTGTCAGCCTACCGCCAAAAAGATCCGTAAAGCCGCTCTCATCTCATGGTAGACAACCAACGCCTGTCGAGAAGGCAGAAGCCAGTGCTGCAAACTCGAGCATGGCAGATTCCAGAGAACTGGCTTCATTTGATGAAAAAGTTGCGTTGAAGGCTAATACGGATCGGACGGAGTCGCAAATTGAGGTGGAAGTCGCCGCAGCGCGGGGTGAAACGTGTTTAGATCATTTTACCAAAACGCACCCTGGGGAAGGATCAAACCTACCCGTGCTAACTAAGTCTCCCTCGTCTTTCAGCTTTGGTTCTGGTTCTGGTTCTGGTTCTGGTTCCAAGCCTTATCCAGCTCGAGAATCGGAATCCCGCAGTTTGCCTACTATTGCTGCATCGGAGAAATCTGCAGTTTCAAACGCAGCTAGTACTTGGGCTGAGAAGAATGTGCAGCCCACCGAGGACGTCCCGGAAAAGCCCAATGACGATAACGATGCTCCCATGCAAGATACACAGTCAGCGGATAGTTACATAGATGAAGATGTGGATATTATACCTCACGAGGAACCGGTACAGCGAGCGACTGAACTTCCCCCTCCTCCCCCCTTAGATCGCAATACGGAACCGATCAACAAATATGCTTCCCCCGTTCCAGCGATCCCGCAAGACAAGCAGCAGTGGTTATTACCACCTGTCGAGCCGCACCTTCAGAGTCGTAAATGTCTAGTGCTCGACCTCGATGAAACGCTTGTTCATAGTAGTTTTAAGGTAAGAAAAGTGTTATCGGCTCCCATTTGCTTTAGTAGTCAAATACAAAATTGTACCTAACCGAAATTTCAGGTTCTTGAAAAGGCTGATTTCACGATTCCCGTGGAAATCGAAGGACAATATCATAATATCTATGTTATCAAGCGTCCCGGCGTGGATCAGTTCATGAAACGAGTGGGCGAATTGTATGAAGTCGTGGTGTTTACAGCATCCGTATCAAAGGTTCGTCTTCTCTTCATGGTAGTCAGGTGCTCATGATGATTAGCGACAACAACCATAAAATTAACATTTACGTTACAGTACGGTGATCCTCTGTTAGATCAGCTAGATATTCATAAAGTCGTGCATCATCGGTTATTTAGAGATAGCTGTTATAATCACCAGGGAAATTATGTTAAGGTATGCTACGACCTCGCTGCTTGTTCTTGAAAGAACCCGTGGATAATACATGTTAACCAATTTTCTCCCGCTCAGGATCTTTCACAAGTAGGACGCGACCTACGAGATACCATTATCATTGATAACTCTCCAACCTCTTACATTTTCCATCCGCAACATGCCATTCCAATCAGCAGCTGGTTTTCGGACGCCCATGATAATGAGCTACTAGATCTTATCCCTGTTCTCGAGGATTTGGCAGGTTCTCAGGTTCGAGATGTGAGCTTGGTTTTAAATGTTGCGTTATAGCGATAGTGGGTAATTTTTTTGACGACGCCGTTCCTCTTGGAATGGACGTTTTCGTTTGCCGGATCACTAGTACGATCTTCCGTTCTGGTCTAGGATAAAAGATCAGTAGGAATTCTACTTTGGCGTCGAAATCGTGGTCATGAAGTGTTCTTGCTACTCGAGCCCTTCCTATCCTAAATATTCGGTTGATGGCTCTGAACCCAGGACAAACCAGAACAACAACCCCCACGACAATTGGAGGAAGAACGGATATTAACAGGCTTCTCAATTTTACGTCGAAGGCCGAATGAGCATCTACCTACTATCAGGCTGGTTTTCCCTAGACGCTGTCCATATTTCCGTGTTCCAACTATATTATTTTGCTTCTTCCAGTTTATACCTATCGCCCTTGACTGATTACAACCCCCTAACTGGGCTGATATACCTCTCCGAGTGAGCGACTTTTCCCTTTCGAGTATTTCCTTGTTGCATCGACCAGGCGTTTTGTCTGCCTTCCATTCGCAGACTATAAAAAAATGTCCTTGCTGGTTACATGTGTTCATTCCCATCTTATTTACGCCCAAGTGGCGTTTACACAAAACAAAAGCACACCCATACATACACACACACACACACACACACTCTCTCTCTCTCTCTCTGCAACCATGCATTTCATTTGTTATTTCCTTCTTTCCTTTCCTCTATTTCTACTCTTCTCCTTCCTCTATGATCTGGCCTTCGTACATCATCATAAATGTTTGTATCCATTTCTCCCACCACCTTTCCCATGATCAAGGCAGCGATTTTTGTGTCAGTACTGTTTTGATTAATATTTTGCCTTTGTCTTTGTTTTTTTTTATTTTATTTTCTGAGATATCACATAAGTAAAGCCATTGATTTTGCGCGTTCTTTTCATATTATTTACCCCTTTTTTCTTTCTCTTTCCTCTGTTCATTCTAATCTTAGCCAATTCCCCTCTCTGATTACCCGATTCTTATTACTATATATTATTAGCAGGCCAAGCTCTGCTGTTATATTATTTCTGTGCTCCTTTAATCTTTTTTCCTCAAGGATAATCTATCTTTTTCTTCTTCCCCTCTCTCTGCTTTCACCTCAAAACAGCGTCAGAATTCCCCATTTTATTAGCATGCTATCTGTATCATTGTATGGTCTTCCTTTCGTGAAAGCAATGGCATTGAATTGAGTTTCTGCATCTTCAGGGGCTTCTTCTACCCCCCTTGCCCCTATCAACTTCTTTTATACTAAGCAGAGAAACTCCTTGCCCTTTACCTCCCTGCCTAGTAGTTATTACTGGGCTATATATAATAACAGTTCCAAAAGACTTCTTAGCTAGATCATTCATCTTTTTTTTTTTTTTTTTTTTTTTTCACCCATCGTTTCCTTCGCACGTTGTACCTATTGGGAGGCTGAAATCTTTCTCTCAGTTCCCATTTCGTCGTAAGGACCTTCATATCTGTACGGAGTATTCTTCAATCATTAGCATGTTATTATTAAGAGAAATATAAAAAATACGTCCAATCATCGTTGTAATTTTTAATACATACTTGCCCAGTTTATCGTTTATCTAATCTGCATATGACCGTTGAAGAAGTTACTTTATATGAATCGTCCATCGAGTCCGTAGCGGAGAAATAACCTATGGCCCTGTGATGTAACTAACCATCCAGAGCCTTCTGTGCTTCAAGTGAGAAAATCTGATGTACAGTAGATTTTATCAAGAATTTCAGCCGTTTGTTTTTGCTGCTGCTGGTAGCAATTTCGTCTGGCTGTGTCCAGAACACCCACCCTCTCTGCAAATAAAGACGAGAGAGCAAGGCTTGGCTGACATCTTCCACAACTCCACATGAACTTTAGTTACATAAATAACTACAACTTTTCATCCAACCCTGATTCCGCGACAGAAGTAAACCCAATACTATTTATTCCTTTCTATTACTCCCCTCTCTACAGGCACCTATCGCAACCTCTCACAAATTTCACTACCCCAGAGGAACTATTTCTTCAACCTCCAGGCTTCCCCTCTTTTCCCCCTCACCAAAACATAGGTGCTACATGAATGACGGAATCTAACCCTCCAATCTCCGCGAGCTCGACGTCTAACACGTCTCAAAACAACGACATAAACGACACACAAGGCAGCCCAAAAATGAGAGATAGTAAAGGCTGGGATGGCAAGTTGCGTGTCGAGCATCATGCCGTGCTGGCCAACCAAGGAGATCCCGAAGATTCAGATGAAAATGCTCCACCTCCACAAGAGATAGATGCGGATGAAGGTATATATATCTCCTAGAACAGAGATATTGCTGTCATTTCCATCCTCCTCACGTTGCTCATTTTCCTCTTAATCGGTTTTATAGATACATGCTGATATACGTCTCGCGTTTTCCCGTTTAGATCTGCTTTCGGAGTTGAGCAATGATGTTGACGTATGTGGACACCACCATTCCCGGCCTATCCACAGACTAGAAAGATAATATGAGTCAGCTGTAAATGAGCCATTGTTTATACAAACAAACAGGACATCGATCTGGTCCATTGCCGCATAACGTCCCTTCCAGCACTTCATTTGGAACGTTTCACGAATCTAGAGGTGCGTACGCCCCCTCAACATTTTTCCATTGGCTGTCAACTGAATGAAATACACTCAGAAACTCTGCCTCCGGCAAAACCAAATATCCCGACTCAGCTTCCCCGAAAACCTTGGCCCAACACTCACCGACTTAGATCTCTATGACAATATGATATCGCATATCAAAGGGCTAGAACACCTCTCCAAACTCACTAGCCTGGACTTTAGCTTCAACAATATCAAACATATCAAGAATATTTCTCACCTGGTGCATCTGAAGGATCTATATTTCGTGCAGAATCGAATACAGAAGATCGAGGGGCTGGAGGGGCTGAAAGAATTGAGGAATTTGGAGCTTGCTGCGAATAAGATTCGAGTTCGTGCTGAACCCTTTTTGAGCACTATACATCTCTTTGCTGGTGGGACCCCGGATATGGATGAACGAGCTGTGCTTATCAATATTGTTTTAGGATATCGAAAATCTGGACTCCCTCATAGCTTTAGAGGAGCTCTGGTTAGGAAAGAATAAAATCACCGAAATCAAGGTATGTGAATAATGTACCATCGATCCTTAAGCGACTGTCTTTCGGTCTCTCCTATTCGCGAGCTCCATATATAACCATGGCACTCTAACCAACCCATTCAGAATATTGACGCCCTCGCCAACTTAAAAATCATCTCTCTCCCCTCAAATCGCCTAACAAACATTTCCGGCCTCTCAAACCTCCCCAACCTCGAAGAACTCTACGTCTCCCACAACGCCATTACCGCCATATCCGGCCTAGAAAATAGCACCAACCTCCGCGTCCTCGACATTTCTAACAACCGGATCAGTATACTAGAAAACCTTTCTCATCTCTCCCATCTTGAGGAGCTGTGGGCATCTAACAACCAATTCGCCAGCTTTGAGGAAGTGGAGCGCGAGCTAAAGGATAAAGAGGAGCTTAAGACGGTATATTTCGAGGGGAATCCTTTACAGACGAAGTGTCCGGCTTTGTATAGGAATAAGGTGCGGCTGACGCTGCCGCAGATCCAGCAAATTGATGCGAGTAAGTTTAATTGCCGTTGTTTTATTTTCATCTACCAGCCTCTTCACGTGTGCTTTTACGCTTTTCATTTGACTTCACTTTGGGTGCCGCTGAACCGGGTAGTTTTGAAACCTAGAACAAAGTAGTGAGAGAAGGGCCAATTTTTTTTTTTTACTAACTACCTTATTTCAACAAATGACAGCGTACGTCCGTGTGTCGTGACAAGTGGGTGGTCGAATTAACCCCCTTCCCTGAGTCGAACTTGTGAAATCGATAAGAGAGTAACGAGATTTGCGTAACCGGTATCAGCGATTATGGTTTGCATTCATGACAATTTATTTCCTTATGATAGATATTGAGCTATAAGTATGATGAGAGACAGGAAGGAGGGTTCCCCCCTCCGTCCAGATTAAAATGAGATTGAGATGAACCATCCATAAGCATGAGGTTCTATTTCCTTTCTATGTCCATACTTTCTTATTAACTACTACAACTACTAAAATCTGCTATGGATGAGGAACATGGAATCCAATTTGATGTTCATGTACCTGGTGGAATTTTCCGACTCTTTTTCTGAACTCAAGACTTTCCATTTCATGAGTTGCAGGCCCAACTACCTTCTGAAGTTGCGCTAAAACACCTTGTCTATTATCCGCTATATATACAACGCAGAGGATTAATGATACATGGCGTAGATGCTACATATATTCAAATGATATATACTCTTCCTCCCTCCTCTCTTCCCTGGAACTCATCTTCCAGCCAAGATTGCTAGAACCCAGGATGGCACTGAAAATGTTTAACTCCAAAGTTGATATTAATCATCCATTGTACCTTTCTGCATTTCTTAACCATCTGACATGAGAAAAACGCCGGTTGGGCTGGGCTGGGCTGCATTATTTTAGCATTCGCGAAACATTGCAGAGTAGATCATTTGGACTTGATGTTCCAGGGATGCAAACGGATGCAAACAGCACCTAAACACATCATAACCTAACCAAAAGTCCTTTGATATTTCGAGTAAAGGCGAGTGAGCAAGCGCAATTATATGCGAGCCCTTTTAGAGTGAGGCGCGTCAGGGGATACTTTCATTTTAGTTTGTGAATCTTTCTCTTCCCACCCCGTAGGTTTTCGAATATGCCGGTTGCTCAACCAAGACCCTTATCCCACACTCTTTTCTAATTCTCTCGATTCTCTTTCCTGCTCTTGCTCTTGTTCTATCCTTTGCCCCTGCCCCTGCTCCTTCTCCTGTGCCATTTCATTCGCCTTCTTATTCGAAGTCATAGCTTTCTTCACTTTCAACTTTTCCATAACCTCCCTTCCCTCCCGATACATTCGCATAAGGGAATCCCCACAAAGCGTCTCCGCAATCCGTAAGACATTACCCTGGTGACGAAATGGGAACATCCGTTTCTTCTTCGGGAAACAATCCATATGTTGTAGCCACGGGGGGGGTTTCAGGACTAGATCGCCAAGGCTCTTAGTGGGTTCCTCACTATAGCCAACTCCTTCACTGCAATTAGTAGCAGTCTTCATCAGATCCTGGACCTCTAGTAAGTTGGTCGCAATGTGGAAGGCGTTGTAGTATGGATTCTGCATGACAGCAACATTGTGGTCATGGTGGGATGGTTCAACGTAACAGAGGATTGATGGTGCCGGGGAGCTACCATCACCATCATAATCTGCTAAGTTTTGCCTTTTTTTTTTGGCTCTTTCTCTGTTTCTTCTTGCTTCTCTAGTTCTGGCTTTGATTCGAGGTTTGGCGAGGGTGCTTTTGGTTGGATAGCTCTCCTTGCCGGAGTTAAGCATGCTTGATTCCGGCAAAAGTTTAGATAGACTAGGAATTGGAATAATAAGTGGAGAAGCTTCCACAGCAGCGTTTCTGGCATCAACTGTTTCGAATATTACTAGAGCAGAGCGCCCGGTATTCATGGCTCGTGGCGACGGGGTGTTCTAGGACATGTTCTTAGTACGCAATTTGAAGAGTACGAGATTATGCTTGATAGAAAGGGTAGGAGAAGAGCAATAAACGCCCCAAAAATGCTCTAAGAGGATTCCAGCTTAATGCCAATAAACCTCATATCAGTGTGATCCAAAAGGTGGGTGCTTTTTCACATTACAATAAGAAAAACAGTATCTTTGTTCTCGCTCAGGAGACGAAATCAAACCGATATTAAAAGTATTCATCTCCCAAGTCTGGATGATCTAGCCTCGATACAAACGAAGAGACAGAAGGCCCCTTCACCCACTCAATAAACTAAGAACCAAAAATTAAAGCCACAAAAGAGAAATCAAAAGAGAAGTCATAAATCTTACCTTCAGATTCAGGAAATATGACACTTCCCCAAACTTCCGCATCGCCCCAAGAACCAACTGGGACTCTACGAGCGTGCGCGGACTTGGTACCATTTTAATATGGACCTGCTTGAGGTTCGCAACCTGGCGGGCCGCGTGGGTAGCCATGGATATACGTAGATAATATTATAATCTACTACTGTGCCTCTTGTCGTTGTCCCTTTTTGACTTTTATCAAAGGCTATTCAGGCTCCTTACTTGCAGCCGGTGTTGCAGTATTTGCTTTGGATCCATGCAGTACGCTTTCAGGGGCGATGACTCTTTTGGATGGTAAATTGTGCGTCTGAAGTATTCTTCTATTTTTGGCGTCTTTTTTTGGACGGAGTCCTCTCTCCAGGGCCCAGGGGTAGTTGATTGAGGGTTAAATCATGCGATTGGTAGAGGTGTATATATGTAGATGATATAACATTCATTTTTAATGGAATGTCGTTCGAGATGTAAAAAAAAAGTTTCGGGATCGTGTCATGTGATTTCCCGAGTCTGATTTGGTCAGATATTGGGAACAAATCCGGAGATCGGAAGCATTACTACGTCAGCCAACATAGGGTATCTACAACTATGTCACCTATTCGCCTCTCTTGTAGAATATACATAGTAGCTCCAATGGTTCAATGAAATAGATCATTAGCACGCTTTTCCTATCTTCCTAACGTGATTATAATCCTGACGTGAGATAGACTCAGTCTGTATGCCCAAATGCTACTGATGCATCTCGTGAGCAGGATTGACCTGCACATTAAGAATTTGAAGTTAAGACATTCGTATAGCAATTGTGCCTCCGCGCTCGGGTTATAGAAGAATACATTGTACAGCCAAGAGGATGCAATCGATCTATTCATTTATCCTCATCACCAGATGCATCAAGATTAAATTTCTTCCTCCCAGACCCAGTAAGATTCCTAAGTTTCACCAGATTGACCTGAACATCCATCTTCTTTTCGATATTCCGAATCTCCTTCTCCGGGTCAATAGCCTCCTCTGACGCAAACTCCAACACAAGCCGCCTACCAAGAAGATGGGTATGTTTCAGCGCCTCCATGGCATTCTCCGCCTCTCGGACACTTATAAAATCAGCGAACGCAAATCCACGAGCCGTGCGGTCGAATTTCTGCGGCACACGAACTGAGCGGAGTTTGCCATATGCACCAAAAAGGTTCCTGATATCCTTTTTTGTAGCTTGGAACGGTAAATTTTTTATGAGGATTTTGGTTCCGCGCATAGCTAGTTTCTTAGCATTGTCCTCGCGCCTTCTCTCTTCAGCCGCATCCATAGCTTTGTGCGAGGTCTTGATGACGAGCTCATGTTGATCCAGTTTATAACCATTCATCGTTGCAAGAGCAGCGCGTGCCTGAGCACTGGTTCGGAACTCCACGAACCCGAAGCCCATGCTAAGAGTTTCCCCTGGCCGCTTTGGATTGGGTTTGGTTTTCACCCTAGCAGACAGGAATCCGTCCAAGGGTTGGAATACCTCTGCCAGGCGAACATTTGTGGTAGAAAAGTTAAGATTTCGAACGAACAGAGTCGATGTCTCCAACGGAGTCTCGTTTTCGTCCGCTTCACTCGCCTTGAAAGTGTCAGATGTTGAGAATGTTTGCGAGACCACTCTTGGAGCAGGGAGTACAGCGTTGGTTGCGATCGCCTTCTCATCAAACAAGTCTTTTGGTGCTCTTTCCAAAAACAGTATCGAATCACCTAGTTTCCGATACGCAAGCCCCTTAAAGGCCTTCTGGCACTCATCCGCCAGGGCGAATTCAACAATGGCTATCGTGCCGCTCGGTGGCATAAGGAGCCTTTTGATTTCCCCAAACGATTCGAACAGCTTCCTTAGATCTTCAGCTTTCACGCTAAAGGAAAAGTTTTTAACGAGAATCGCAGTGTTACCTTGTTCTCGCTGCTTGAACGAATCCAGATTGACCCCATTCGATGAGAAATATGCCTTTGTTTCTTGAATGACATGCGTTTCAGCATGGGCTTGCTTGACTGCGGCATCAGAAGACGTGGGGTCAAGCAGTTCAGATTTGGAAACCCCTAGCCGTTCAGATATTGATGACATAACTGCATCAGCCTAGTCAAATTGTTAGATTACGTTATGTATTGCCAACACAAATGACAAAGTGCATACATTCATATAAAGAGAGTTCCAATTGAAGTTTGAAGATAAAGCTTCTTGTTTTCGTTTAATCTGCTGCTGCTTCTTTAGAGGGAGCTTTGAAAGCTCATATTCATCCAGCTTGTACGTTTTCTTTGGCGAGGCTGGTAAGATGTGCAGGAGACGACCTTCGAAATCCTTCCCGTCAAGGACTTGGTAAGCCTGAATGGCAGCCTCGGGATCTACGTATTGTATGTATGCAAAGCCTTTGCTTTTAGATTGTCGTGTATCAAAAGCAACATGAATCTATAATTTTTACAGTTAGCATCCGATATGATGAACGAAAACTTGATAAACCAGACGTCGGAATACTTCAACGACAAACTCCTCAGATCAAAAGAGGCATCTACTAAAATTCTCTTTCCAGGTGACATCATTTGCATAGCATAAGCTGTCCCTATCTGGAAAATCATCATTGGAGGTCAAGCGGCGGCTAGTTGCACGTAGAAGATGGGGTGAGGGTTAAAAAAAGAATGAGAAATGAAAAGGAAATGAAAAAGGAAAAAGGAAAAATTTTAGGAAAAAAGAGAAGAAAAGAGAAAAAAACTTGCCTCGTCAATCTTTCCAAAAGAAACGAATAAAGGTTCCAAGTCACTTTCACTGGTGTTATAGGGGAGATTCCGAACGAACAATCGACCGGTCTCACGAAGTAGACCTATATTTGCGTCAAAGGGTTCTTTGTCATCGGATGGATTGGGAGTTTCGTTTTGTCTGGGTAACGGAGACTCTGGACAATTTCTTCCCATGACGATTTCGTGATCACTGCCATCGCTTGCTTCAATTTCCCGTACTTGGGGAGTTACGGCGGAACCATCGTCATCGTCTTCTTCTTCAACCAGGCCAAGAAGTCGACTCGTTCTTGATCGTAACCAGTCCATATCGGACTTCGGCGCTTCTTCGACGGATTCGACCTGTGGGTCATTTTCAGGCTCCACAGATCTAGGCTTTGGAGTGGCTAAACTATCCTCAGTGATTTGATTCGGCCGCTCCATCTGCTTCTTCTTAACAAGAGATTGGTGATCAAGTTTCAACCGCTTGTTTTGCACCTCAGATTTTTCAGCATTGATAGACGGTATAATTGTAGCATTATTGGCTGGCACCGCGTTAGTATCAACCATTATGCTATCATCAGCCCATGTCTTTGACTTCATTGGCGGTTGCATAGCCGCAATATATTCCTGAAGCTTAAGATCCTGTTTCTGTTCTACTTGGTCATGTTTGCGCTTGAGAGATGTGGAGTTGGCAGATGTGCCATGTTTTGAATGCGACTTCCCAACTGTAGGGGGTTCAGCATCGATCTTAAGTCTCCGGTCAGTTTCATGAATCCCTTAATAGGTCAGCCTTCGACGATGGCTTCGAAAGTGATATCTGGGAGGGAACCGATGCGAAGGGGTCCTTACTGGCCGTGCCATCTCCACAGCTATTTTCGACATCCTTATATATGACTTGTTAAAGTAATCAACAGCATCCTGTGCCAGAGAAGGGGTTTTGAAGCCAACAAAGCCAATCCTTCGTTTCGGAATGACATGAGCGTCAGTAACCTGGAAACGGATCGAGAAATGTTTTCGAAGATCATCATTTGAGAAAGTAGGCGGCAAGCCTGACACAAAGACTCTTGTGTTCCCTTCCATGTTGATTATATGAGAATGACCAAGGATCTCTCCTTCCCGGATGCTGACAGAGATTGTGAAGAGAATAATAATAATGGTGGGAAAGGGTAAAAAAAAAAAAAGAAAAAAAAGATAAAACAGCCAAGAAATGTGTGGAAAGATGTCATTGTTTTCTGCCACCCAAGGCGGTGAGGTTGTCAGCAGTTTAGCTTCAACCACCCCATATGGAGCTTGTCGCAACAAACAATAGGCGCAGACGTTCATTGAACAACGTCGGAACCATCAACCAGTCTGTTTTTAAACACACCACCATCTTATACGCAATTTCTGCAAAACCTCTTGTCCACCTCATATCACACTCGTGGATCTGACTTGGAATTCTTCGACCCTTGAACCCATATCTACAATGGCCTCTGAAAAGCGAGAGAAACTCGAAGGTATCAAAACAAACAGACAGCATACAGTTACCCCCTGTTTTCCCCTGCCTGACCTACCTACGACTACCACAACCATTACTGACAAGATATGGAACTGCAGCCCAGATTAAGTCTGCTGATATGGTAAGCACAAAAATCTCTAATGACAAACCTTCAAGAAAAATGATTGTTAATACGTCGATCTACTGTTGAATGTATGTTTGCTAATAGCCAATCGGGGATCTAGAGCGAGGACATGCAGCAGGAAGCCATTGAAGTTGGTACGTCAGAATCTTGCATACCATTATAACACTCTGGATGCGAAAAGCAAACTAATACTGGATGCTCTTTCTGACAGCAACGGAGGCCATGGATAAATACCATATTGAAAAGGTACAACTTATTCGATGAAGATTGAGGTACACATCCACTGGGTTGATTCTTTCGAACTAATGGGTATATCCCCTCATAGGATATTGCCCAGTATATAAAGAAGGAGGTGAGTAGCAGTCAGGAAATCTCTTCTCAGATCTATATTAAGTTCCTCCTTAGCAAATGCATTGTTGCTTACTTGAAATGCAGTTCGACTTGCGCAAAGGCGCTACCTGGCATTGCATAGTTGGGCGGAATTTCGGCAGTTTCGTAACGCATGGTATGAACACCCTTCCCCCCTCCCTTTTCCATTCTATGTAGGAACCAAACCAATGTTCGTTCAAGAAGACTGATCCCTAGCTGTCGCAACTCCAGAAACCAAGCATTTCATATATTTCTATGTGGGACACTGTGCCATTTTGCTCTTCAAGACCCAATAGATTATTGTCTCCTTTGCTTTCCTCGGCCCAAATACGAGCGTCAACCCTCCTCGTATACCACTCCATGCTATCCATTGTGACAGTATCGGGATGATTTTCTTTTTTCTCCCTTCGGACTACTTCCTAAACGACGCGATATTCCGATGGAATAATATTCTCAATACATATTTGTATGTGCACGAAAGAGAAATTAAATAAAACCAGGATGATGTGGAGCTTGGAAATGAACGAATTACGAACACCCTTTTTTTTCATAGTTTCATCTTGGTTTAGTCATTTCTTCTGATGTATTTTGTCTCTTCGCTTCACCAGCATTGTATATCATATATATCTCCCTGCGTGCAAATGAACAAGCAGAGAAAATGTGAATGATGACTAAACAGGTGTAGGCAGGTATTTTGTGAACCGAAGCTGGTTCAATTAGAATTATACCTTCCTCCAATATACTAACCCTCCATTCTCGTCTCCTCTTCTTAATATAAATCCTGGTTTATATTCCAAAAGAGTGACGAGGAGTATGAAAGAGAACTAGATAAAAGGCCAAAACGTGCCAAAGAGCAAGTCTTCATAAACATTTGGGTATGTAGGCGTATAACAATGAAATTGTATGTTTTGAACCCAGGACAATATTAAATTAATCCATACACCGTGTAAAAGAAAACGAACTCAAAGAAGAAACAGCAACAAAAGCAACAACCGAAGGAAAACAGCACGATAATCATAGGGAATGTTCATAAAATAAACAAGGGCAATGCGACCCAAACAACCAGAAATCACAATAAGAAAAGAGGGCAGAAGCAGTCCCAAGGACAAATATACTCTCCAATAGCCCCAATTACTTATACACGTAACCTTGATGTGCTTGCACAGGTGCTCCTGGCCCCTGAGGTCCCCAGCCAGGATGCCCTTGATAAGGTGCAGGTGGAGGGGGGCCCCCTCCACCAGCTTGTGACTGAACGTCTGGTCGTTTGCTGTGTAAACTAAGTTAGAAGGGCATAGGCGGACGGAAATCAAGAAACATGGGTGGTGCAGAAGAGAACAGAGAAATCTACCATACCTTAGATCTTGCGCGAAACGGCATATGTGGCATGAAACTTCCTAAAATCCAGGAATGAGCGCTGGTTGGTGAAGAGAAACATAGGGGTAATATATCAAAGATGAACCTTGTACTTGTGAGTTGATAAGGGAACGACGGGCTAAATTAAGAGTTAAATGAAATTAGTTCATGCAAAACAAAGATCGAATTGGCTCAGTAGTTTCTCCGCGAGCTGAGAAAGATATGGGATCGAGTGTATTTGAAAAGCTGCCTTACCACAAAGCAAACTGTGAACCAAGGCCTAGAGAGATATAGTTAGATTAGGGAACATTTCATTTTCTTTCGTTCTTCAATGGTTCCCCCAGCATGCAGAACCCCCGAATCCTAATTTCACTCAACGCTGGTTGGGGAAAAGAAGGAAATTCTGTGCACTTACCACCTTGTCACGCAATTCGCAGACCAGTTTCCACCTATTCAGACCAGATAGAAGAAGTTAAATAATGGTTTTCTCATACTTGCAATTTGACTCAATGCCCAGTTTCATCAGCAGCATTACAGGGGTTGCCACACTCACAATTATGACATTGAGCAGTGACATTTTCATATCCCTGAAGGCGGGATGTGAATTCTGGCAAGACATGTTAGTGGAATGTTCTTTTTGTGTCCCATTTCAGCTGCGGAGGAACCAGATTTTACAGATATCGAAACATGGGCCAAGGTTGAATGGATAAAAACATACCCTGAGTTCCAAATGTGAGGCAAATAGCCATCTTCACTTTTTTCTGACAAGCGTGCTAAACTGAGAATAGCCTGCGCGTTTCTTCTCTCTACCCTGCAAGAATATATCTCTTGGTCTGTTCCAGTAACTTTGGTATTGATTCGCTCTTTGTCTTTGCCAATAGGGTAAGCTGCCAATCTGGATTTCAAGGCTTTTGAGAATAGATTAAGAAAGGATATACCTATATGGATATACACTGTATACTTGCTCGGTAAAACCAGCCTATAATAAGAGCAGGAATCGGGATGTAACTTTATGTGTGGGTTGAACCGCCGTAATGATTCAGGAAACCAGAAAGCTGGTTAACATGAGGGTTGCAAGGTAAGGAAAAGGCGAACACGACAATTAAATCTAGGAGAAAAGCAAACTTTGTTATGTTGGATGATTGAAGGTGCGAGGTTTCTTAGAGACTTGATGACAGGCAGATTGGGGAAGTCTGGAGATGCGGAGCTTGCTGCATGCGGCTCTTGTGGCAAGGCAATGATGAAGTTCTGTGTGGCTGTGTCACATGTCTGATTGAGGTTTAGAGTCGGAGTTAGCCAATTTTCCCTACTTCCTCGGCCACTTTGTACTATCACACTAATTTAGTATGGGAAATTACTTGCTGAGTTTGTCTTGTTTGTCTTAGAATACTAAATTAGTTGTTGATGGCTGGCGGAGTATGTGGCTACGTAAGCAGTGAATATGTAAAGTCATACATAAGAAGTCGAACATGAGTTATTAAGTTGAGCTCACTTTTTAAAATCATGATCAACTCTGCTCAAATTTCAAATAAACACAGCTGCAATCTATCTCTGCAACCAATATATTATAGATCTATCCTGAAATAATTTTACCCAATCACTAAGTAATTAAATTAAATGACCTAGGTTTAGAGCATCTAGTCCTGCGTAACCAGGCACATGCTACTGAATACGGCTCTAGCACTTCCAATAGTTAGTTTTACAAAGGACGAATTCCCTTACGGAAGGAATTCGTAAAAGTGGATTTGTAAGAGTGAAAGATTTTGTTAGACTCCCTGCTGCAAAAAGGCCCAATCGCCGGTAGTCTATACTTGGACTTAAGGACAAGCATATTTCCGTAGGGGGGTCACTTGATCCCTACCAGATCTGGCGTGAGAGTCAAGAGCGGAAGCCTAAAGTTGATTCTTTAATTGGAACTCGTCCTGAACTTTTCCTAATTGGGAAATATATTTACTTCCGAGGTTCATTCACCGATATATAAATAGACGCCTTCAGAGCTTTCAAGAAGAAAACAAGATAGGAACCCATTAATCAAACATCTCAAGACATCTTACGTTAAATTTGAATGAAAATCATGAGACTTCTTTATTGATATAACTGAAGATGTCTCTGGCTATCTTTGATATTCCCCCACCTGCGGATTTTTTGAAAGACTGGGGGTTCACGATTAAATGAACGAGAAAAAATATGCTCATCGAAGAGAGTTGAATATGAATCAACTAGATAATTACTCCGTATATAATCGTTATATTCTTAAATCTTTGGGTATATATATCGTATATATATCATGCTAACCCTGCAACCAATCCTCTCGATAGCTGAACTTCCCGATTAACCCCCAAACTAACAACAAAAAAAAAATAAAAATAAAAATAAATAAATATCTAAACATCTAAAGCCTCATAAAATAAAGCCAAGAGCTTAATACGCACCTGTCATCTTCTGCCCACTCGGCATCTTCGTCTCAAAATCCAAAGTCAATTTAACCTCCTTCCCCTTTTCAAGAGCAAGCTGCCACATAATCTCCCCACTTTTCAACATCGTCACTCGCTCAGATCCCCAGATAGCCTTAGCAGCGCTACTACCGGGGACTACACTGACAGAATCCCCTTCCTTACTCAAACCCTTAGGTTGCAAAATATTAACCTGCAGATCCTCGGTTTCGCTGACCGGGACCTGGTCAAGCACCACCAATGAAACAGCTGTCGACTTGGTATTTCCAATCCAGCACGAACGTGTGAATACTGTTGACTCTGAACTCCCCGTAAAACATCCGCCGGAGGTCCGGTGCACGACGGGCGTGGCGTAGTTTACTTGTTTCCCCGGGTCAACGCCAAGACTAAGGCTAAAGGTAGTGTTTGGGCGGCTGCCGGGAAGTACAGCGACTCCCATAAATGTGCCGTTGAGCGTGAGGCCAACGTTACCGCGCAGAAGTGCCAGTGATGATGTATTAAAGACCTTGGCGCGGAGAAAAGCAGCAGGGCGGAGTTTTGGGTTGATCACGTGGGAGAACTCGACTCTGGGGAAATCAATCTCCGCGATTACGTGACGGCATTTCAGGGGTGAAGGGCGGAGGGTGCGTTGACCTGGGATGTCATAGTTGGTTGTTAGGCCATAGTCTTGTCGGAAGATTCTTGAAAAGTGAGAGCATTTGAAGTGTCGGAGAGGGTGGTGACAGCATCTGTCAAATCTGCGCATATGGTGGCGTCATCATCTTCAGCGGTAGTTTCAGGCAGGTTTCCTGATGATGCTGGGATGGCTGCTGGCGGAGGAGGTGAAGGCGAAAGCACAATCGCGGTGTGGGGAGGAGGTGGAAGCATCCTCTGAGCTTGTGCAATATTTGTTAGTTGCCTCTGTTGCTGCTGTTGTTTTCCAAGCAGCAGACCCGTCGAATAAGTCGCCGGTGCTAGACTTGGGTTCGTTGTAGGAAACTTTGGTATATTGTTTCTGTTGAATGCACGGTTCTCCAGGCCCACCCGGGCGTTGAAGCCAACGTGATTCTCTAGTGGATTCCTCCAGCCGTCGGAGCTGCTTGATCCTGGAGTATTCTCCTGGACTAATTTCACATTCCACGGTTTGAGCAGTGGGAGCTTCTCTCCAAGACCTCCAAAGGAAGTCTCTGAGGTTGACAACACAACTTTTGCATCGCGCCAAACTTCAGAGCTGAAGTTGTGATACTCTGCCAGATACACGGCTTTCCCAGAGGAGGTCAGCGTCGTTAGGTTTAATTCGTAACAAGGAACCCATCCGGCCTTCTTTGTCACATAGGTGATGGAAAGCTCTACTTTCCCTGCAGTTTCTGATGCGCCAAAAACCGAAATGGTTGAGTTTCGCCGACTGGAGCCCGGAGTGTGATTCGGAAATCCGTCCAGATATTAATTGACCACTCCTACTTGCTGTGGATAAAACTTTGTTTGGGCCTCTCGACGTCTTTTCTTCTCGGCAACAGTAATATTGTGTTCATGCTGTTTTCTCTTCCTGTTTTCATGCTCAGGCTTTGCTGCAGCGTCTCGAGCGTGACTGAAGGCCGCTTCAAGGTCACGCATTTTGCGGCACAATCTGCTTTTCCGATTAGAAATGTCAGATATATTGCCTTCACACTCGTAACAATAATCGTCCAGTTTTAACCGCTGAGTCTGATAGGTGCGAAGATATTCTTCAAGTCTCGCCACTGGGGTATCACCTGCTTTCATGCTCTTTCCATAGTCATCTAAAAGTTCTATGGATTTTCTAGCTGTCTCCAGCTCTCTGTGGGCAGCAGCAAGACTCGAATCTAAAAGTTTTAACTCCTTTCCTGTCTTTGAGAGTTCGGACCTGTCAACTCCAAAATCATCATCTGGGTCGTCATGGTCAACATGATTGTCCTCAGGTTCGACTTCACAGCCAGGAAAAAGCTCCTCGAAAGAATTTCTCTGTGTTACAGTCGTAGTCTGTATGTCAGTGATGGTGCCAGGACCCTTTCCAGAAACACGAATCGAGTCAGGATCAACTTGGGGGTCTACGCCGTAGATGGTTATTTCGTTGGCGCCGGGCTGTAAAAGAAATCAATTACCTGGTTGGAGAATATGGTGTCAGCTACCCTGCACAAGGAAACATACCTTAATAAGGACGCCCGAAATTTCCCGGACAATGATAGCCATCTGAGGACCCAAGGTCACTGATTTTGTGGAAATGTCCACTAGAGATATCTCAATAGCATGGACAACCTCAGTCGCCATTATATCAGATGACAAATAGGGAGAACAACTATATCAGTTTCAGAGTGCAGGATAACTAAAATATCACATAGAGTCAAGAAGGGGAGATAGGGAAGACGAAATATGGATGTGCCAACAAAAGGCTAGGGCTATTTAAGAAGCAAATGTATGAGAGCTAGATGATGTATAGAGCGCTCAACGAGCAATTTATGAACAAGACTGACTTATCGTAAGCATATATATGACATAAAACAGAAAATTTTTTGAGGGAGGTCGCTAAGATCGCTGAGAGGACGGCCGGCTTTTATAGTTAGGGAGGAACAGGCACCAAGCTGGGTCGCTGCTCCAGGCTGCCTGGGCGTCTAAATATAGGATGGAATGTCAAGGGGTAAGCGAAGGCCACAGTATCATTCTTTCACTCGTTCGCACATGTAGAATTATTCTGATGAGTTGGTATAGGGCGAGTCCTTGGTGAGAACTACATATTTACAGATCAAATCTTATTTGAGCTCTAATTGTAGCTGTTAAATTTCGCGGGGATTTTGGAGGGGTGAGTCTCCTAACCTGTCAAGAGGCCGTCTAGTTGAACCTCCCACTTAAGCAGAACGCTAGGAGCGCAGATGAAGGGCAAATTTGACTGTTCATTATAAGGGCGATGTGGGATTAGATTTAAGTAAACAAGCAGTTAAAGCGTTGCATACATACATGCATGCATACGTCCAACCTCCTCCTCCCTCCCAGTTCTCTGCCATTCTATCACGGAATGCTAGAGAGCATCAACACCCAAACAGAAACTCGAGTCAAGGACAACCGTAGGGGAAACGAAAACAGAACCCAGGACGTGAGAAAATATAAAATATTATATATTATTTAAGACATGAATTTCAGAAATAGAAAAATACACATCCACAGCGGCCTTAAGGGAAAACAAAACAAAATAGCTTTTGGTTCCTGGGTAACGGTAGGCGTGCAATTCCCCCAACGAACTGCAGGCGAACGGGAGGAAAGGGAGGAAAGGATCAACGGTAGATAAAGATCCAGGTGGAAGAAGAAGAACTCAGGAGGCGAATGAAAACATGTACTAGCAAACCACGTTTCAGGTAGAAACAGAGCAACGGGTGGGAATATTCCACTCATGCTCAGAGCTCTCCCGTTCACCCAGTCCGACCATGACCATCGGTAGTTCGGTAGGAGACGTTCGGCAGATATTGTGAAGCAGTAGATGCAGGGTATATATGAACTCAAGAAAAGACCAAGAAGAGAAAGTATGACCAAGTCCATCCGAGCAAAATGAAATGGATCTGCAGAGCAGACGATTTAAACCTTACAAAATACCTATTCTACCTCAAGCAGTCATATCGTACAGACCTCTTCGATTAGACTTTTGATCCGCGATAAGTAAGAATGGTATTGTCGAGGATACGGCATCGATGGAGGTTGAGTTCAAAATGTTTATCCAGAGAATTTCCGAGTAACTTTGGCAATAACTGCACAGCAACTCATGTTAGTTAAACTTGGCGAGCAACAAAGGCTGGCTCAGCACCACGGAACATTATGAAGGCAGAGAGATATCACATATTAAGGACAAGAGAGAGCTGCGCCAACAAAACACATAAAAACAGCGGAGCAAAACGTACCGTGCAAACCAACAACTGAGAATATAAAGCCCAAACTCAGCACCAACACCACAACCGGGTCAACCTTCAACCCCGGGCTTTCGTCCGTATAGAGCTTTAGCATAGTCCCAGAGGAACCTCCAGCACCAGCAGCTCGTGTCGATGTGGGGCGCGCATTCCGGATGGATTCCTTGTGGTCTGCAGCAGCCCGACGGCGCAGAGCTGTCCGTGGTCCGCCCGGGGGAGTGGGTGATGAAGGACAATTGAGGGACGAGCCGGCAGCGCCGGAAGCGCTCAAGGAAGCCTTGGTTCCTTCAGCTCCTGAGTCGGCGCCAGATCCTGAGGCCTGCATTTTTGGAGATAGGTAGGTTAGTTGTGTTTGTATCGTGAATTGCGCTTTAGGAGACCTATTTGCGCCTCTAAGGGTGGGAAGAATTCGATAGACAGAGTAAGGAGCAGAGAGCTCCAGTGGATGCTTACCATGGCGCGGTATAGAGGGTGTTTGGTGAGATGAAAGGGAGGGAAATTAGGGGGGGTTAAATCCCGCAGCCACTTAAAAGAGATGAGAAGATGAGAAGAAAGGAAATGAAATGAGGTGTAGGATTGGCGTTGTGGAAAAGGTTGCTGCGAGGAGACAGCGAAGTAACTAGAGTTTAAGCCGATCTGAAGTGAGATGTCCAGAAAAGGCCACAATGATGTATCATGTATTGTCATTCTTGGCGTAATATTACCACTGACCTGCATAACTGGTATGTAAACTTACAATCCCACGATGTTCCAGGTAGTTATCCTTCACTGCGGATACTCTACACATATCATTTATATGATATTTAGGGAGAAAATATAAGTTTGATATTGAATCGCACATTCATAAAGTTATGATCTATTAATAAAGTCTCTATCGACAGAATCCACGTCATTACCGCAGCAAGGGTGGTTCCGCTCTGCCCAGAGATATAATAGAGATAACCCTCCGTCCTCACCCTTCAAATGTATGAAGTTGCGTATATATCCAAGGTTCACTAATGCCTAAGATAAATGTTATCGCCGGTCCCGTCGCATGTCTCTGGACTCTTTGTCAGAGTGCTAGAGAGAGACTGATTTGGTGGTGTTCAGCCTCATATCAGGTTAAACGAATCCCCCTTGCGAAGGCCAGACCCGTGTCGTAACTATTATTCCACATCATTCTTATTAAGGATTCCCTCTTTCATTAGAGAAATCCAAGTCCGAGTATCCTTGTGTACCCTCGTCCGCTACTTCAGTTATATCGACCACCAGAGCGTGGGATGGTAACATTCCAGGGTATGTCAATCATAATAACCCTTCGTTTGCTAAGTCTAATGAGCGTTAGGTTTGAAAAACACCATCTTTCACACCAGATTTAGAATTGCCCAATCACCATTTAATTATCTAGAACCAACCATTTTCAGGATTTGTTGGTGATGGGCCATTAAGGGGAGGTGTTCCCTTTGAGAGAAAAAGTCGCATCCTGCCATAGCAACAATTATCGTACATTTTTCTCACACGCAGATCTAGCCCCACGGGATAGTTATCATTCTATGTGATGGCAGAATTGTGGGCATTTTGGACTGGGCACTTGCAGGCTGGTATCCGGAGGATTGGGAATGGACAAAAGGCAATTTACACCCCGAGTATCAAACTTAAGCTTTCTCCCTATGAAGAGAAGCTTATGGCGGAACGCTTTCTTTGGAATCTTTACGACGAACCAGGAAACGTTTCACGAATTGAGAATTTTCCAATCAACAAATAGTCACAAATATTGAGAAGGGGTTAGGCATTCATGGCATATTCCAGTACAACAAGCCTAAAACCTTTGATTTTCTCGCCATGAAAATTCACGTTTTGCATACTTATTGCGTACAGTCCTTCAGGTCCAGTATGGCAGCTCTCTCCAATTTCTTACCTGGCAAAGCAACACCCACTGAGGCTATGCTCCCGTTCATTTCTGTGGTTCTTGGAGGAACGTTTCCAATCATGACACCACCAAATAGCCGCTCACAATCCATCGATCTCTCGACAGGTCAGATCTGGTGCAGTATTACTATCCAGTTTAACGCCATCTAACACATAATATGCCATGTTGATTGCTCGCTAGGAAGAATGGGATAGCATAGGCTGGTGGATGAACTGCTGAGATTATTCCATATATCTTTAGGAGTAAACGAGTGGCTATCACACCGTGCCACCCAATGCTTGATCCGGAATTTGCTAAAGCTCGTTCTTGAGAGCGCGAACAGGAAAGCAGAGTGCATACGCTGTACACCAGAAGAATCATTCCGAATACTGGATGATTTGAGAGCTCCTCGGTGATTTCAGCATGAAGGAATGCGGTCTGAATTCGAAGTCCAGCGAAGCTCTTCAAGCGTATCTTCAACAGAGCGCTGGCTTTAGGCCAAACCCCGCTTTCTGTGAAACGGGCTTTTTGAGCTTCAGGATATTACCAAAGGCTCTAGCTGCACCTATTGGTCGTCCTCAGATGCTGTAGCAGCTGCAGCATCTCTCATCAACTCTCTTTGATTGCCTGTCTCTTGGTGCTTTTCGCCAGCCAGGGACAGGGGATCTGTCGGGACTCGAATTTCTAAGGCCAGCTCATATCACTCCATGGTTCGCTCAGTCAATGCCTCTTTTATCAACCATAACGGCATTGATATCGCCATCATTCACAATATTGGCATGACACATGCAAAATCTGCCTTACAAGACAAACAAGAAGAGTTCGAGATTGTCGAAGGGGAGCATCTCCAACAGCGGATCCATGCCTGAAGGGAGAGACGCGAGATGCAATGACAAAGTCAATACCTGTGACATTATCATCCAGGAGGGAGGAATGATGTCAGTGTATAGAACATAAATTTTGGGCCCAGGAATCTTCTGAAGGATTATCAGTTAATGTGAACTTCAAGTCGTTGAAACGTGGATTTCTGCAAATATATCTGCAGACGATGAGCAGTGGTACCACCTTTGGGGGGAACAAACAAATAGTATCACATGACTCAACTCGTATCTGTCCATATAAACTTTTTTTGCAAAATCGAGTCAGATGAACTTCTATTATTAAATAAAGTGTGGGAAGAAATGTCTATTCTTGTTCTTACAATGGATGAGGGATGGTTAGGAACATCAGCAGTACTCAACCTCTCTCACGGGACACGGACACTTTCAAGGTACCTCCTCACCTCAACCACCTGTGGGCAAGGATTGCTAGCAACCTATGCATCATCACCCCGCAGCACTCTGAATAATGATATTACCGAAAATCAAACCGGTGTAACCACTCTAGAATGCCTTGAAGTGCAGCAGAACAGAGTTTTGCACGGAGTTCATCTTCAATCCTGCGGGACTTGGAAAAGACTGAGCCAAGTGCTGGTCAATGATATCCTTGCTGTCAGCCATGAAATGACATGAGACCCAGAACATTGACATATTATTATTACTGACTACTGCAAGATATTACTACATCAGCGGGCGCATCTGAAGTCTGTGCGTAAAAGATACCACAAAAGCCGACAAGACGGCCCGGGGACGACAGAAGATAGGATGCGAGCACGGTGCAAAGTGACGCATATTTGGGGTTAATAAAATTTAACTATTCTGGAGGCTGCTGATATGGCCTCCGCCGTATTATCGCGGAGCAATGTGACATGAAAGTTAATACTAAGCTCACTCTGACATGAGAGCGACCCCATCTCCAATCGATGAAACTTGCGAAGGCACATTTATTACTAGCCGAAACCAACCGGTTCAGTGGACTCTAGGGGTTTATGAGTTCGATGGCTCGTTCATCTGTGCTATCTTCACCCCATTTTTATCTTACTCCATTTTAATGACAGCAGCAGATGTGGCAGTCGCCAGTTTTTAAAACTGTTGGAATATTGTCTGGATCGCTTTCGGTCTTAGCTCTGCTTCCCTCTTCAACTTATGGTAGATAGACTCGAATGCGTGTGGCCAAAAATTATCCCCTCCCTTCAACAGAAAGTCGCAAAAACAAGGAGAGAAAGAAAACAAGATGTTGCCGCTCTTGTGCACTACAAACATCATTCTTGGAGTTGTATCTCATCTGCAGCTCTTCAAACAGGGCGAATGGGAGCGGCATGTTCCAACTCTTGCGGCAACCTATGCCTATGCCATAGGCCTCCTCAGCCCTATTGTGGTCCTTGCACTGGCGAAGCTGTCCGTCCGCGATCCGCTGTTATTGGTGTCGGCCTTCTGGATAAGCTATATGACCGGGCTTTTTGGGAGCATTAGCCTCTACCGTGTTTTCTTTCATCCTCTCAAGGCATTCCCGGGTCCGTTGGGTGCGAAATTAAGCGCGTGGTGGACCGTCAAAGTCTCTCTTCCTGGGTACAAGCTACCCATAGAAATAAACAAACTTCACAAGAAGCATGGAGATTTTGTCCGCATTCGTTAGTTACACATATTCAACACACTTTTACGGGGTAGCGCTAGTTGATGTATGGAGTCCAAGTTGCATACGACTCACTACTTATGTATCAACAGGCCCACGAGAAATCTCAATCAGCCATGTCGATGCCATTCGTGATATTCACGGCCCAGGGACTGTGTGTATCAAGGGACCATTCTACGATATCAATTATCCTTCCCGATCTCTGCAAATGATCCGCGACAATACGGCTCATGCAAGGAGGAGGAGATTATGGGACCGTGGACTCGGCATGAAAGGTGAACAAGCCATCATCTTTGACCTCTCCCTGTTAGCCACTCTCATATTTTAATCAGCCGCATACATATTAACCCGAGTACAATAATTATCTCCAGCTCTGTCCACGTACGAGCCACGGATAGTGGATTACTGCACAGAACTCGTTTCCCAGCTGTCCGCGAGAACACGGAATGGCAAGCCTATCGAGATAACCCAGTGGATGGACTTCTTCGCCTTCGACGTCATTGGCGATGTTGCATTTAGCAACTTGTTTAACATGGTAAAAAGCGGAAAACCAGGTGATATTCTTATAACATTAGCCGAAGCTAAACCCCTGCTTGGAATCCTCCTAAGCCTCCCGTGGACGTACATTCTTTTCCGGACTCTTCCCATCATTCGCGGGTTGTGGGCGAAACGTTTAAAGCATAGCGCGGGACGGCTGAGAGAGCGGATGAAGGTAAACTACTCTATACATTCTCTTTACACATAACGGAAATACACATAAATGCAGTGTGTAACCATTGTTAACTATCACGACCAATATCCAGCAAACAACAACCCTCCACGACCTTTTCACTCACCTCCTAAACGATAACTCCCCAGACTCACCCTTCTCCTCCCCCCCGCTCATCTTCGACGACTTCTCCATCCCCAGGGACCTGTTCTTTGAATCCGAACTCGCCATTGTCGCCGGTAGCGAAACGACTTCTTCATCCCTCTCCGCCCTCATCTATCTCCTAGCAATCTGCCCGGAGAAGCAATCACTGCTCCAGCAGGAACTGGACGGCATCCTGACAGACGCTGAGGATCTCTCATATCAAAATTTGTCTGCCAACAGCTCCCCGTTCATGGACGGCTGCATCAACGAAGCTCTCCGTTTATATCCCGCGGTCCCCGGCAACATGCAACGCATGACGCCGCCCGAAGGTGCATGGATTGCAGGCAAATGGATTCCCGGCGACACGCTCGTGTCCACGCCTACATATACAATGCATCGGGGTAAGATTCTGTTATTAGGACCAAAATGGTTATCAAACAATTCACCTTAAGAGCTCATATCACCCCATTCCCATTATTAGTGCTGTACGTACAAAAACACATGGATCTAATATACCTTACACACAACCTAGACCCTCGCAATTTCGAACACCCAAACTCCTTCATCCCCGAACGCTGGCTCACCCCCAATTCCACCTCCACTTCCACGTCCCCAACCTCCACCACGGACGCCAGTCTAATCCTGCACAAAGAAGCCTTCCACCCCTTCCTAATCGGCGCCCACTCCTGCGCCGGCAAAGCGCTAGCCTTCATGGAGATGCGCCTAGTGACCGCTCTGCTTTTCCGGACTTTTACCGTCCGCTTGCACTCAGGGGAACAAGCGCATAAAAAAACCACCTCTGCAAATGGAACCGGTGCATCCCGATTTTCCCTCTTCGATGAGCAGGAGCCGGGCTATCGTACGTATTTCACGGCGAAACCGCCGCCTTTTGAAGTTTTGTTAGAGAGGAGGGGTTAGGGAGGTGAGGTGAGGGGTGCGGCGTGGTTTGGTGGGTTTGAGGAAATGAGTTGGGGGTGTGAAGATGAGGGTGGGGATGGAGATGGGAATAGAGAGGGATCGTGGGCAGTGTGGAACTTGGAGGATATGAGGCGTCGGATGGGGGTTGGAATCATTTCTCATTTGCGTGACTTGGAATTTTAGCTTTTAGTTATGATATGAATATGATATGATATCATAACATGACATGACTTTGATCGCGAAGTTAGGTGCTGTATGAATTTTGGACATGGATTTCATTTTCCTCAGTCAGTATTAATATCATGACCTGTTCTTCTTTTTCATCGAGTTCGACTGAACAGTCGATTGGACAAATAGCCCTCAGAAGAGAAGAACTTTGTGCCATATAAAGTCAAGCATGTCCTAGACATGTACGTCATTTTGTGTCAGGATGGGGGAGATATCTAATAAATAAAAAATCGAGAAGGAATTCATATATCATGCACCAAGTTTTCTCTGACAATCAAAAAAGCACTAACAATCGATAACGTCCACTATCAATATATATTACCACCTAACTTGAGGAATCAGAAGATTAAGAAAAAAGAGAACAAAAAGGAGTTGATTGGGTGCTTGCTGGTATGAATAGAGTTCCAAAATCATCCCCAGCCAAAACAACCAGAAGGGAAAAAAAATATCAATAACAGAAAGCCTATCATGAAAACTGCTTAACATCAAGCTGCTGTCGTTAGTATAATATTACTATGACATGGTAGGAGTATATTACCTAGAACAGGACGGACACATTATCCCATTCAGCAGAAAATCAAAAACCAGCAAGAAAAACTTGTTCAAAAATCATAGGCAACCTGGGGGAGATATGTATCACAAAACCAATTCAGAATAAAATAAAATAACAAATCTGAAGATAGACCCACTCCAGGTGGTTGGTTGATTTATTTAAATGTCAATGAGTTGCATCTGGGTATTTGTTTCTCTGCATATTCTAGCAAAACAAGCAAGACGTGGGTCTGAAGTTGAGAGAGGAGAAAATGGGGTGTTGTGGGGTGTTGTGGGGAATAATTATTATGTAGTGCGTATATATGTGTTTGAGGAGAATTCCATCCCCTTTCTTTCTTTGATTCTTGCAATCCATTTTTTCACAGCAGGGTGTTGATTCCAAGGTTTCTTTCCCCTCCTGCACACTGTCCAATCCCCACAGAATACAAAAATAAACAAACACCAAAAGCAGGGAAGCACATGTAGACGGAAAAAGAAAAATGGCCAAAAAGAGTAACACACAACATACACACCGGAGGAAAGGGAAAGAAAACAAACAAAAATAAATCCCCTCAACCCTTTTTCTCTAATCAATCGTCATCCTCACTGGCAACAGCTCACCAACCTTCATATTCGTCGACAACTCCGTCGTATTCGGCTTCTCATCATCGTTATTAACCTTGCGGCTAGAAATGTGCGGTTTCAAGCCCTTGTTGAAGTTGTTCGTGCAGATACAGGCGTTGATGATGGTCATGATGATGAGGGCGATGGTGATGACGGTGAAGAAGGTGAGGGATGTGCGGGCGGCTTTGTAGGCGTCCATACGTGGAGGGGTGTACATGCGCACAAGCTTGAAGAGGAAGTAGGCTAGGCCGCCGTGATAGAGGAGCTGGGGGGGGGGGGGGGGGGGGGGGGAATGGGTGTTAGTTGAGTTGGTAAAGAAACATGGATTTTTATGATGGGGATAGGATGAGGTGCTTTAAGGGGAGGGTGACTGGTTGGGGTGCGGCTTACAATGGTGATAATCA
Organism: Paracoccidioides brasiliensis; assembly: GCF_000150735.1. Classification (NCBI taxonomy): domain Eukaryota; kingdom Fungi; phylum Ascomycota; class Eurotiomycetes; order Onygenales; family Ajellomycetaceae; genus Paracoccidioides; species Paracoccidioides brasiliensis. The sequence goes on from NW_011371361.1 coordinate 1,211,242, forward strand.
TTCCGGGGGTATTTTCGCGACGGGTGGACCAGGCTGCGCTTAGGAGGATTAGGATTGTGCAGGGGATGGCGATGATTGTGAGGATATATTCTGTGGCCTTTTTGTCGGTGACGATAACTACGAATTGAACTGTGAAACCGAGGAAAAAGAAGAAATCAAATTTCAGGAGGGCGATGTAGATCTGGGAATATCAGTCTATTAGCAAAACCGGCAATTGTGCAAGAGTCTTTTAAGGGTTGTATAAAATGTGTATAAAGAGGGCCCAAAGAAGAGCGTTTTTCAAATACCTGGTATGTTAGATACCGACGCTTCATCCGCAAATCAGCGCTAATATGTTTATATATAGTCCAGGCGAATTCATCATATAACTTCCAAGCAACGAACATCATGAGCACGGACCCAATGCCGATGATAATAGGTATAGCAACGAGAAACGGTTTCACGTCGGGCCAGATTTTCTTGTCGATATTGTGTCCCCTGTTTAGGGCAAGGATGGCTTCCCGGATTTGGTCCGTTTGCACAGCACCGTATATCAGCAGGCCGACATTGCAGAGACATATCCCGATGACTTGGATGGTGTTTTTCAACCGTAGGGCATCGTAGGTTAGGATGAGCTCGTATACGAAGCCGAAGATGTAAAGGGTTAGGAATGTTGGAATTGTTCGTGATGTGGCCGCAGTGCCGTAGTTGCCTCTGAGTTCGCTCTGGAAACGGGCAAAGACGTATCTGCATTTTTGAGCAATTTGGAGTTAGAATGTTGCACATATAAAAATATATATACAAGCAGATACGTGATTGCAGGGAAATGAGCAGCGGCACACTCACGACTCAAATCCAAGAATAATAGCAGCTTGGATGCAAGTTATGATAACGAACGACCACGTCCAGCGTGAGTTTGGCCGATACATTCTGGGCTCTTGAGGGAAGACGTTTGTATAGCCGTCTTTGGCACGGAAGCCGGGGGAGGATTGGTGGATGGAGTAGTCAAAAGCCCGCCCTCCCAGGACCGAGGCGCGAGATGGGTGGTAAGGAATCTTGGCGGCTTCGCTCCTGGACGGAGCACGGCGCCTTTCAGGAGGGTATTTCGATCAATATTGGTGAGATCAGTGCAGCGGAGGGTGGTTGGATGGACGATAGATGGGTCAGCCTCAGATCCGCGGGTGCTGGCGATCCTGTTGCGAAGGGTACTTATTTTTATGGATGGTGAATGATGAGGATGGATGAGGTGTTCGACCAGGAGGGCAGGAGGTGATAATAATAGAAAGATATGTATGAATGGTATTGGGATTGGCGTTGGTATGGGAATTAAATCTAGGTCACGAGCCTGTTGTTGACAAGCCCAGTGAGACCAGTTGACCAACGCCCTCCCAGCAACCGCAGCGAGCAAAGTGATGAAAAAGAGAGAGAGAGTTGGATGAACAGCAGCAGCAGCAGTCCGTGGAGCCCAGGGAGAGGAAGTAAATAATAGTGATGAAAGTGTGGAGAAGGAGGTGAGAAAAAAAAAAAAACTATCTTGCACTTGTCGTATGTTAGGTTGGATTAAGTTTTGATCTCGGCTGGAGCAAAAATCCCTGGCGAAGGGGAGGCCTGAAACACAATGTGTAATGGTGGCCAGGGGATGCTGTAACCAAGCGAACCGGGGATGAGACGGTGGGTGGTTGGGATGGAGCATAATAGTACTCCGTATAGGCTGACCTGATGCAGATGCAGCCAGTCTACCAATAGGTTTAACTAATAGTTACTAGTAGTTATAACGGATTCTTAGTTGTAAGTTTAGTTAAGGAATGGTGGATGGGGATGGGGACTCTCATTTTGCGCATCACTGGCAAAACACTGGATGTCAGCAATTAACGATTAACGATTAACGACTTCGCTGAGCAACGGCTTGGATGGAACTAATACTTATGTACTCCGCATGTCCCTAACCGTTCTTCAACCTGCTGGTGCTCAGGTATCCCAGGAAGGACATACAGTATTTACATACATGGAGGATACATTCTTGTTTTCCAGCGGGTTGTGGGGCTGAATCTGAAAAAATATCCCGGCTTCGCTGCCCAACTTCACAAGGCTGACAGAACGGTCTTGATCAAGAAATCCGGAGTGTTCTGCTAACGAAGCTTACCGAACCTGCAAAAGTCCAATGCGATGGCCATTAGACCTATTTATTTATTTATATATATATATATTGTTTTATATTTTTTATTTATCACAGCTGAAATTTTCAACCGGAGAAAAAACCTTTTTCTCCCGGACCTTAAAGTCAAAAGTTGTGTGGACCACCCATTACTCTATTTCGAAAAACTGAACATAAACACCACAAACCCCAAGGAGGAATCGCAGTTTTCTCGCCCTGTGGCTAATTTTATATTATCCCCTGCGTCTGCAGAAGAGCATCGATGCATCGACCCGCAAAGAAACGACATAAGAAATACCAAGAATCTCTTTCCGTGCTGTCTAGCTCGGTTACTGCATTCGTGGGAACAAGCAGTGTTTATTTTTGACTCGCCATTGTTGTCAGGCACAACAGCAAAACTGGAGCCATGGTTCAGTCTGAGACCTGCGCTTGGGCTGGTCCGTGGCTAGTGTTAAACCTTCCATCCCCGACCGATCCATTCCGCGCGTTAACCCTTGGATTTGTGAGGGGATTTACCCGGGGTGGGGAGGGGAAGATAGCCAGAGGCCAGAAACAAGATCCCAGAGTTTCCGCTTCTGGTGGCTGGTGGCTCGGTTTGAACACTCTTAATTCTTCTCCGCCGTATGTTTTATTATTTGCAGGGTTATAAAGCGGATTAGTCAAGTATTCCCTCCCTGCCGTGTGGCTGGTGAGGGCGAGGCTGTGTAGTTATTCTTCAGGGATTGATGACGCTGGGATAAATTAGACGACATCAGGGGCCACACAAGTGACACCTCGCGGGAATTAGTGATCTTGAAACAATAGACATTGACAATGAAAATGCTACATCAAAACGTAGTAGTTATATATCTTGACCCCATTGCATGCAGCAGTTAGTCATGTACAGCTTCATCATCCCCCCCAACCCCCGGCAGGCCAGTTAAATACAAATCAAAACTGCTCTCCTTTGGTCGAGAAGCACGCAATTGCAAGCCTTGCTTGAACATGGGATGTAAAATACCCCAGTTGCTGCTATTCCAGGGCATTAACCGATTCCTTATCCTCCACGATGGCAATCCTGCTCGGGTGCGCCTTGCTCGATATGAGCGGCTACTTCGTTAGGCTTACCGAAAATGCTGCAATATGCTTGTGAATTTCTGTAATTCTCCACCCCCCCCCCCCCCCCGGTCTGAACCCAGCATTTGAGAGAAATGCAGTCCTTCTGTGGCGATTTCGCTTGTGAGCGCTGTTTCGAATGACTCGGTGATGGATTGAAAAGCGGGGATTTACGCTGGCAGTTTACGATTAACTGCCCCCTCAGCAAGATATCGCCACATTTCGTATGATACGGAAAGGCAAATATATGGGGTAGGGGTATCATGGAAACAGAGGGAAACTAGCTAATGATGGCTGGACTCCAAGGGAAAGCACACCATTTGCGAATGCCATTCGGGGCGAATGTCCGTTTCTCTCGACCCGAATTTACAGTTCGGACAAGCTCAGATTTGTAGTAAGAATGAGAAGCTAGCTCTGAGGAAGCTCTCGTTCCTCTTCTAACTTTATTTGACGAACTGCCTTTTGCCTTCCAAACCCTGTGAAAAAAGATTCGCTTGCTACACATAAACTTTGAAGCGAGTGGCTGGATGCTCCGATGCTGCCATTGTTTTGCTGCTCCACGGAGCAGCAAGTTGTCAGCAATGATGGCCTTTTGAAAGAGAACTCGAGAACACATCTCGAATCTCACAACAAGTTATCGGTTGGCGACCGGAGAAGAGCTTTCAAGAAGCAGAGTAGCAATTTCACTGCTTCTTTTGACTCCCTCTTCATTTTCTCTGCCATCTGGGGACAGGCGCGAGACAGCCGGATGAGAAGAAAAGAAAAAAAAAAGTGGAACAATGCATCAATGGCCAGAGAGATTAAGAGGTGAAGAATATATATACCTGGTAAGCCGTGAACAGGAAAATGATAGTGTCCTTGATTTGTTGTATTACAATTCCTTCAAATCTGAGCAGCAGCACCATAAGATTACCTACATGAAAGATCTGTGAGACGTGGCTGAATAGTATCTTCTATACTTACGGAAATGAATATATAAAAGCACACAAATTCAAGCATGCTCGGTTTCATCAAGATATCCATTGGGAAGTTTGTTCTGTCATGAATTTGAAAGATTCAATACACCCACGCGGGTCAGATAGGCCAAGATACAGCCCTTTCCGGGAGCTGCTCACAAGAGAAAAGAGGATGAAATATCATAGTATACATGTTCAGAGCAGAATTTCAGAGAAGAATTCTTTCCATAAAAATAATTCATCCGAGAACAAAATGCTGCAGTCATACTCATGTTTCCGTCTTGAGAGACCATACGAGTGTAAAAGGGTGAATAGAGGTAACCATATCTAGAAGCATAGTATATCGATTAGGTATAAACATATACATTGATATGGACATTGCTGGATAGAGATCTTGCTCCCAGGTTGCCCTGTGAAAACCAGTCACCGCAGCGAATCTCCGCGTCGCGATAGGAGAAACCAACGTGTGAGCCCTTATCAGCACATCAAGATGTTCTAGAAAGAAGGGAAAAAAAGGCATCTAAGAACGCGGTAACAAGACATATTTGCCGCTAGATCGGGTTGAGTAAATATACGGCGTTCCAAGGTTCAAAGGAGGGGAAAAGCCGATCCACCAGACTTGAGCCTAAGGATGCGTCAATATTATTGCGGATACGGGAGAAAAAGATTGAAATCCTGCAGATACCCATAGACCTACGGGCCATTTCTGCACCGGGTAGCTGTTCTGTACATACGCACAATGCATCATCGCAAAGATAGGTGACAAGTGGACAGCTTGTCAAAGAGACGGATTGGTGAACGCAGGTTAGTTAGAGTTATCCCGGGTGGGAATATGCTAGCTGGCAGTGGGCTGCTTCTTCCAGTGGTTCCAAGGTTCAGGCACAATGAGGCAGAAGGAGTTAGTGCCCCTGCTGCTTATCTGCAGGGACTGCAGATCTTGGGAGATGAAGTGGGTAACTAAACCAAGATTGATTAAGCTGTACGTCTATCTGTCCTGTCTTGAGATTGAGAGAGAGGGAGAGGGCGTAGGTAGGACTGAGAAGCAACAATTGATATTAACTGGTGACAAAACCGGTTCGGCTCTACCCTGGACAACAATGCCCCTGGAGCGCGCCCTCCTTAGCGCGGTCAGGTGTCTTCAACCTCCACATCACCGGGCGCTTGCAGCCGCTGTCAGCCCCTGTGGCATCAACCTCGTTTCGGCGCTTCGGCTGTTCACCTCCCAACTCACTAATAACTGCATCCATCCATGCTACTTGGAGTATTAATATTCCAACGATTAGGTGTCGTTTCATCACACCAAAAAAACGAAAGAAAGGAACTAAACAACCCGGTAACGATCTCGTGGCACATGCGTGCGTGCGTCTCTGAACCACTGGTCGATTTATCCCTTTAGTCACACTTGTACTACCCTCCATTGCATCCTTGGGAAACGCTTTCGTCGCCTGCTCAGCGCTTCCCCAGTCTCAATTCGCACATCATTCCATGAGGATCAGTTGACTTGGCTCTGTACTGGTTCATAAAAGCCTCCAAGAACCATGTCCTTCTGTGATGGAGGCGCTGATTTATCAAGACTCGCCTTTAGCTAAATATCTGGAGGGTATGCGTTGAGTTAATTAATCTTTCTCGCCATGAATCTGTTGTCGCGCTTTTCGACTGACTCTGCCACTCTAACAGGCGAAGGTGAAGGCCAGGAAGACTGGGCGCTACAAGAGGACCTCAGCCCATCGCAACCTCCGCTGGATTCATCGACAGCTAATTTCGCACCTCGAGGACCCCCTACGTTCCAAGATCGAATACGAAATAGACTGCCGGTACCGCGACAATTGAAGCCATTGGCGAAACATCAAACTCTGGCTAGAATCTCTGACTTCTGCAAGGTATGGGGACGCTTTTTCCGTTTTCACGATGTGGATTTCCCGTTGCTGACTGGTTATACTTTTCGCATCGACAAGGCAGTTGTTAGTACAACAATAGGGAAAAGTGAGAATGAACGGTTCCTCGAACAATTTGGATACATCATCGTCGCCTCACAGCTCCTCAACGAACAGTGCGCACCGTCGTACAGTGCCATAACGGGATTGCTATCAAATACTCGCAATAATGAGGATCAGTCAAGCACACGAGCAGCAAATTTTGGATTGCCTGGGGCCGTATTCACAGCCGGTGCATCCTTTTCCGTGGTCTGGATACTCCACTGGGCTCGATCGCGGCAGGGATCGGATTGGAATGTCTGGAGGATATGTGTCCTAGTGGTCCTTCTGCTGGCAGTAGCAATATCGTTTTATGCGTTTGCAAAGCGCCAGTGGTTGAAATATCTTCGTCGCCAGGCAGTGGATGTTGCGTCCGTGCTTGTTGCAAACGCGCAGTCCTTTGATTCTGCCGCTTCAGCATCGGTTATCTTGATACAGGAGGTGGAGCTGGTTTCCAGAGGATATAGATTGTTTGTTACCAATTCCCCAAAGCCGTTTTTGCATAATGTGGTTCATTACATACGTTAACACTCGATATAGAAGCACTCCCATGCCGCCGATAACCCGCCTAGAAGAGCAAACGCAAACAAGGCGTTGTTTGAGACTCCGGCGCATTCTCTCAGAGTGTCTTTCGGAAATGCTGGAGCGATACTTAAAGACGAAACGACATCTGCGACTACTTGCAGATACCGCCAATCTGGAAAAATATTATGATATTTATGATTTCTCCCCGGAGGAACTCGAGGAAACAAATGCACTGTTAGCGGACAGTGCGATGGAAGATGGGACCTCCTTACGAACCCTTCGAAATTTGTTTTCCAAAGTTTATTCCGTTAGAAAGGCTACTTTATGCTGCTTGCTCGCACTCCCAGCTGAGGGTGGGGAAGCCGATATTGCAAATTGGAGTACCGCCATTGAGGAGATGCAGCGTCTCGTTGCTGCAGATACAGGTTGCGTAGAAAGACTGGTCGCCATCCTCAATGAGCAAGACCGTAAGTAGAGACTTCATGAAACAAAATATGCTGGCAAGATATACACCCATACTAACTTGCAGCCTAGATAATATGATCCCACCGAACCCACAAGCCAAACTAGCCCCGAATAAAGACCATCACCGCGCGCAACTCCGACGCCTCAACTCCCTCTCCCAAGGAATCCGCAGCCTCCACGCCAAAATGCAACTAATCCGCGAGGAATCTGACGCAAGCCTCGAACGAGCGACGGACGACACAGACTTCGGCACCACCCTAACGACCCTCTACGAATCCATCGGCACAGACCTCCGCGGCATCCTCCAGGAATGGGAAGCCGGAAAATCCGCCCTATTTGCCACCCTCGAAAACTCAGGTCGCCTCTCGCGACCTACGAGTTCCCTCAAATCTCCCGCGTCGCCGACATTCAGTCTCAGCGGCGTGACTGCAGTTGACGGCGGGCCTCCAGAGGCTCTCCGGGCGTTGACGGGTGAAGATCAACAACAACAACAACAGCAGCAGCAGCAGCATCAGCAGTCCCTCCAAAGTCCGGATAACAACATGGACGACGATGAGGTTTTTGAAGCCATTGCTCTACCCCTCAAGCGGAATTCTATGTCGCGGGAGGAGAGGATTGCGCGAATGAAGGAGGAGCGGGCGAGGCAGGCTATGGTGCGGGAGAAATTGGATGCTAATACGCACATGCTGAGAGAGTTAGAGACTGTTATCAAACTGCGTCCGCGTGGGAGGGCATCGCAGCGGATTACGAGCATCTAAGCATGATGTACTGCCTCATTTCTTCTTTTTCCCTTTTCGTCCCTTTTCTTCTCTCCTTTTTCACTTTTCATTTCTTGCTTTCCTTTTTTCAACCGACGGGCCTGGTTTTGCCCGTCGTCGCCTCTGCCATTGCCGTTATATCAGCATTTTGAGCGTTTTTATTCTCTGAGAAGATATTTGCATTTTCCGGTTGATTATCCAACACACCTCCTTCCTGGAGTCCCAGCTACGCATTTGATACCCTGTTCAACGGCGGACGGAAGTCATTTGACGAAGTTGAGTTCAATATCATTATAATTCGATCAACTATTTTCTTATTAATGACTTCTCTATCATTCTTTAATGAGGCCCCCTTTTGTCAATTGTTTAATTTCTTTTTTCTATTAGGTTTGAATGGGTTGCTGTTGAATATTGCATAATGTGTAATTTCTATATTCTTATATTTTGTCTTTTATGTTGGAATACTGTACGGCACCATAGATAAGTAGTCAATAGGAATAATTTATGTCAATTTGCAAAATCAATCATTTCGAGGGTGCTTGTGCAGACTTGCTGCTCTTTTGTGTATTGTATGAGAGCTGGTTATTGTTGCCTTGTTGCTGGTAGATTCGGTTAGGTAAGAAGGCTAGCTCGAATGGGGCAAGATTACCTTTGACCCGACGCGATTCGTGTCTTGCGACGCGTCGGCGCGCTCTCTGGCCCCGCAAATCTTCGACCGCCAAACTCCAGCTCCCTTCAACATTGCACCGCGCACCGCTTTCTCCCACAAACGTTATACCCAATACCCTATACTCAGTACCTGCTGACACTCTCAATTTCTCGTCTCTACAACCGTAAACCCTCCCAGAATAATCCCCTAACTGTATGCCAGACTAACGGAATAGCCTGGCAGAACGAACTGGTGCCCAATACTTACGTTCCACCATATCACCTGCGACAGTCCCTCTTGTTCTTTCGTTTAATATTTACCCACCTCAGTTGACAAGAGTATGTGATACGATTCCACTGGTAGGAAACTGGCCGGTTCACTGACTTGGAATTTGACAACAGTGTTGGAAGCACGGCTAGAGCAGGCCAGCTTGTTGAAGAAGGTAAAGGCGATCCCACACCAGTCCTCACACACATGCACCTTGTTCGTTCAAGACGTGCTTAACCCGGACAAAACCACTTAAAAACAAAAAAAAAAAAATTTATCACATCCAGGTCGTCGACGCCATCAAAGATCTAGTCCAAGACTGCAACTTCGACTGCAATGACTCCGGCATCGCCTTGCAAGCTATGGACAATTCGCACGTTGCTCTCGTCTCCATGATGCTGAAAGCAGAAGGGTTCTCCCCTTACCGCTGCGACCGCAACGTTGCGCTGGGCATCAACCTGGTCTCGCTCACAAAGGTGCTACGTGCGGCACAGAACGAGGACATCCTGACACTAAAAGCCGAGGACTCACCTGACGTCATTAACCTGGTTTTCGAGAGCGCGGAGACGGACCGGCTTAGCGAGTATGATATCAAACTTATGGATATTGACCAGGAGCACCTGGCGATCCCAGACACGGAGTATGCGGCTACGGTGGATATGCCGTCGGCGGAATTCAGGAGGATTTGTACTGATTTGGGGAATTTGTCGGAGTCTGGTATGTTTCATGGCTCTCTATTGTTGTCATTAATTTGCCAACTACGGAAATAAGCAGGATAAATGAAAATTCGGACAGTACCCCTCATCTAACCACCCCCTTCCCCACTCAACAGTAATGATCGAAGCCAACAAGGACGGCGTCAAATTTTCCTGCCAGGGCGAAATCGGTAACGGTGCCATCACCCTCCGCCAACACACCAACGTCGACAAGCCAGACCAGAACGTCTCCATCGCCCTCTCTGAACCCGTCTCCCTCACCTTCTCTCTCAAATACCTTAACAATTTCTGCAAGGCCACGGGTTTATCAGCAACTGTTCGTCTCTGTCTCTCCCAGGAGGTGCCATTGCTCGTCGAGTATGGGTTGGGCAGCGGCCATTTGAGATTCTTCCTTGCGCCAAAAGTATGTCCTGTATATCTGAAATACTGGAGGGGTGGTTGTTTTGTTTTGCAATCTATTCCCCGCTCTTTCTCCTGCAACCCCCTTTTACCCCAAACTTTTTATTTTTATTTTTTTTTATTTTTATTTTTATTTTTTTTTGCATTCCAACTAATAGAACGGTTGCTAATTAATTTTGTTCTATAGATTGGAGACGAGGAATAAATGGCCCGAAGACAAGAACTAAACATAAGAAAAAATAGTAAAATCCAACATTTTCAAGACCATCATCCATGATTTCCATTGCCCCGTCATGTCTGTTGTAAACTGGCAAGCTATGAGATTCCAAGATGTTTTGCATCACGCTTGCTGTTACTCTATTTTTAATGGAAGTAGGGGAAGGCGAAATAATGAAAAGATTTGTTTATTATGAGTTATATATTATGATTCAAGCAACGTAACTTTAATGCTTTTTTTTATTTATTTTATTTATTTATATTATAAATATATATATATATATATATATATTTGGTTCTAAGCACAAGTGGCTACTAATCATGGAGTGTGATGCGAGTTCGTAGCAGTGAAGAGAATGTAAATCAGGTCTAGTTGTCTTTCCCGAACCCATGTCAAGGGCCATTCCAACGTCAACCCTGGAGCGAATTGAGCCCAATTGCCAACTACCATCTACTGGCGCCCATGAGAGGCACTCCCTCATACAGCCAGACCAAACTGCACTCGGAGAAATGCGTTGCTGAACCACGATATAAATAGCCCTTCGCCAGTCCGGCTGATAGAAAATCCCTGCAATATAGTATGATCCCAAAAAAAAAAACCACAACCTGGACGACCAACAAGAAGTCAGAGGAGAGCAATACATAACGTCGCACGGAATGAACAAAAAAGGGACGTCCGATCCTCGCACGGCAGATGCAATAAAAAAACACACAACAATTAGCAGTATCCTTTGTTCAAAAATTCCAACCGGCTCCCGCAACGGAGCAAGATGAACAAACAAATATGATAACCACGAACCTTTAAAAAAGTAAAAAGTGAAGCGTCGTCCTCACCAGAGTAATCGGAATCGAATTCATACCAGACCGCTCCCTCTTAAGAAGAAAAGAAGAAACGGCTATCCTGGCACGCTGCGTATTGCACTAAAGTGTCATACACCGCCAACCCCACCAACCCATCCCCTCCTAGGAGAGAATTTGAAGGGGCGGAGGCGGTTGTACACACAATCTTCGCAACGGCTCTCCCATGGGGAAAATTGAAAAAATCTAAAGATGCGCCGAAGGACAAGGGGGTTTTACGCCCGCCCTCAGCGACAACCCAAAATTTCTAAACCACCCCGATGTTTCTGATGCCTAATTGCAGACGTGGTGAGATTCACGCCAGGCCCTCACGGGCAGTACCGACTCACTAACTCGTTTTATTTGCCCGGTAAGGAGCGGAGAAAGAGAGTGGGTTGGGTAAGGGTTCTTTTTGAAGAGTACTCCGAATTTCTCATCTGCATGTTCCCGCCCTTTCTTGTCCTTTTCTCTGCTGGTTTTTGGGGGCCAGTAGAGAGAAGGCAAAAAGGAGAGGGGATGGGACAGATCTGTTGGATCTGACGTGTGTAGCAAAGAAACGCAGCTTTGGTGAGGACGACGCTTGGAGGGAAGAAGGGAGAACGAGAAGGAGAGGAATTTTGGCGAGGTGGGAGCTTTTCATTGCTGGAATTTTAATTTGGGGGCGTTGGAATGAACTTTGTGCATTTGAATACGCTAGTATGGATCTGGTTAGGCTGCTGTACGTTCATTCTGCCGTGGGTTGCCGCTTTTTGTGTTTCTTTTTCCCCCTTAATCATCGCTAAGTTGAGTGAAAGAATTGTTTGGTGAAGAGTATCAAGTCAAATATTTAAGGCTCTCTGTGGATGTTGGGTTACCATGGGGTCAAATGATCCTCTGACGTTTCTTCAACTCCGTCTTTCATGTTATGCTTCCCCGTTCGTGCCAGCATCTGTTGGAGAGATGATTAATATCTCTATGTTTTACAATGAAGTGAAGCCGAAATTAGTACGGAGAATGTGAGTGAACAAAGCTGCGAAGCGCAATGCCTAGGTACAAAGTAGCATTTTTGGATCATCAGTGAGGATGACAACAGTTGAAATACGGTTGAGGGTGCTACCCAATACTCAGATATACGTATCCCTTTCATGGTGTCGGGATATCACCAGCGCCCAACTAATTACACCCTTAATTGGCTGCACGATTTATCCCGGAACGGCGTGTGGCATACGGCTCAGGCGGGGAAAGCGGGATTTGTCCCCCGTACGGGGTGTTCAGTTAAATACATTCATCCGTCCATTGCTGAGCTGCCAGAAATGGGCATATTACGATCGATCATTGGAGCTGGTTTATATGACTTACATGTACCTAGCTGGCGCCGTGGCAGTGTGGATTTTGCGGGAGTACGGAATGGCCACGGTAGGTGGGTTCTATGTCGGTGGGTTTCACATGTGTGGGCTGGTGAATGGGGTCCAAGAATGGTTTCTTTACGATGATGGTGGTTGTCGACGGCTATGGTTTCCATCAAAATTTTGGAAGAAGTTTCATGATTTTGGATATTCGATGATGGTGTCAAAGATGTAACGACAGGACTCTTTAGCAGGTGATTTACTCGACGATGTTGACTAACAATCGCCTTATCCTGGTATGCTCACTTGCTTGCAAGATACTGTAAGTGATTATTTTATGCGCTGAGGCCCTTCACAGGTTCAACGCAATGGGGACTTGGATATCTGCTATACTCTCATTCCCACGATAGCGACATCATCACTCACTACTAATATATGGCGTAACAACTAGGCTGTATAGAGTTCGCGTCAACACCTTTTACAGAGTAATGGTACATACGATGACATCTCGGAGTCTCTCCGCAGGATGCAAAATATTGGTTGATGACGAGAGATATTGTATGCAGGTTCAAGGGAATATCAGGCAGTTGGTCCATGTCGGGGTCCGCCTCACTGTTTTTATTTTGTTTCCAAAAGAGAATAGAAAGAGAAAGAGAAAAAAAAAAAAAAAAAAAATAGAGCGAGAGATTCAACTTGATCTTGAAAAAGTATCCAGCGCGGAGCAAAATGCTAGGAACGTTAAGTTTGCCAATGGCATCTTGGGCTTGCTAGCCGTGTAAAACCGTAGCAGATGAACTCTGGCACATCTCTCAAAAGCGATGTTGCTGCACAACGTAGGAGCAGCCATACATCTAGGTTTAATTGCTAAATTCCCTTTCATGGAATCGCATGGGGTAAAGTGCCCGATGCATCATGTCCATCGGTTTTCTGTCCAAAAGTCGAAGAGGCAGAGCCATGACACGACTTTCGTACGGTTGCCCCGGGCAACCGTACAAAACCCGTTGTGGTAAATAAACAATGGTGTCATCATCGCCCTAAAGACATTGAGGATCGTGACGACATCAGCAGAGAGTTTCACTACCTTGGAGCTTTGAGCTCAGAGAAACATTCGTTATGAAGAAATCAACATATATAAAGCATCGTGTTTCATATCTATTCAGTACACTCCCTCATAGCCTCTCAAAAGTTGCTCGTTGTCCCTAATCACTACCCTAAAACTTTCATATGGTGAAGTTTGGCTTGATAAGGTAAAGCACAATTGGCAACCATTTAGCCTCAATCCGTTGCTAAAGGCACCTAGACCCCTAGTACTCAAATTTTGATATCACCGTTTTGGCCCCCTACACAATGTCGAGAGGATACAGTGAAGCTGCGACTCCGTGTCCCGCTGGATGGAGAAGAGGCAGCAAATCGCCGTTCTCCGGTAGCGGCAAGAATCTTAGCGATTTCGACAAGGAATTTGGACTTTCCGATGGTGACACCGCTGCAATCGATTTTACGAAGGACTTTCATGCTCCTTTAACGAGAGTTAAGCCAAGGAAGGCGGGGAAAGCAAAAGCATTTGATATTCACGCGGATGAGCTGGGGAGTTTGGGGCCTGCGTTGGAAAAGAGAGTGGAATCAAGTCGGTATCCAAGGGTCAGGCCTGCGGCCAAAGGCTCTTCAATGTTATCGCAGCCAGCACAGAGATTCCAGCGACCCCGAGTGAGCTTCTCCGTCGCAGCATCTCCTAAAGTCGACGAATTTACACCTCCACAAAATCCCCCTCAGTCGCACAATTCAGCCGTTATAAATGAACGCAGCGAAATGGCAAAAGAGCAGCGGCTGCCAGTCGCTGCTGACCCTCTGAAAAAGTTAACAAGGCGAAGGACGATTTACATTCCTTCTGAAGACACAACTGTTCCCTCCGTCTTTATGGGTATCTTCAGTCCTGTCAAATCTTTAAAGGTCCACGAAGGAAATAAAAACGCCATTAAAGATTCCGAAATAGGAAGCTTGGAATCCAGAATTGCTCGAAAGCAGCCGGCAAGAGAGTCATTCGCAATCGCCCCCCGGCGGGCACCCCTTCAACCGTCACGGAAGCCTCCACAGGAACCAAGCATAAAACATGATATCCCAGGTCAGAATGGTGGGAAGGAGAATATACCTCCAGGAGGATTGATTGTCTATGATATCAAATCTGGGAAATCTGAAGGAGCATATTTTCCTATTTTCGATGTTCCACTCGTTGAAAAACGGAAGAGTGTACCTGTCGCGGAACCAACAAAAAGAGCTTCATCTGCTGTTAATCCAGCAGCGAGAGCGAAGCTTGAAATCAAGGGAAATCCTCTATCCGCGAACAGGAAGGTACTTGGAAATAAAGCAAACGTGGTCCCAAACCCTAAATTGCGTCCCCGCGAGGAAAACGTCCTGGCTCCAAAGAGCACAGTATTTAAGACTCGCCAGACTCAAGGCCCAAAGGTATCATCCTCTCCTCCAATTCCTAAGCCACGGGTGACGAGAAGGCCGGCAGCGAAACTTCTGGTTCCCAACATACCTTCGTTAACAATTGAGGAGAAATACCCCCTCCTCAGCGAAGACATCTCCAATCCGGCAATGTATGAGGAAAATTGGCTTGCACATCAAGAGGTAGCTATCACTCAACTCGTGAATGGGCTCTTCGATTCCGCGCGAGGCACCTCAGGCCTATATGACAGTGATACCCTTAGACACGAGCTTTTGGAAATATACCAAGAAGCATCCTTCTCCTTGCTGTATAAACGTGTCCAGGCGTCTCTTCTCTATGGTGCACTAGGCATACCCAAGGACGTTTTGGCTCGCGGAAACTGTTTAAAAGAGGACATTGGACGGAAGCGCTCTTTTCTGAACCTTTGGATAGAAACATATGATCTCTTCGCGCTTCGAGCCGCGGCAGAAACTGTGATAGGGCGGAAAATACCTGTCCCAAATAGATCTGCCAGACCCAGTAATTCCGCGGCCTCTCCTCCACAAAGTGAGGAAAGACAATTTCGTCGTACATTAGAATCATTTTTGGAAACATTCATTCTACGAAATGAGGATTCCGGAACAGGTTTTGCTGGTCTGGATGGGGAGGACGTTGGCACACCTGGGTGGTCTTATCGCAGAACTCTCTTGCGCAGCATTATGATGGTAGTGCTCCTAGACAAAGCAAGCCAAATTTCAAAGACCACATTGCCTCGATGTTTGTTCAATCCATCGTCAAAATATAAGTCGTCAGCAGCGGTTCTTCAGGCACTGGGAACAATGCTTCTTCCAGCAGTTGGTGACATCACTCGGCCGCTGAATCACCTCGACTGCCAGGTGGACTACAAACAGAATCCTCTACAAGAATACGATTACCACATTAACAACCTTGCTATCGATCTTCGAGATGGCATTCTTCTTACCAGGCTTGTCGAACTACTTCTGTATCCTTCTGCGTCGACCCTGCTCTCTCAACAGGAGGGCTCTGATTCTGCCACTATAACAATGCCAACGGGAGAAATTCTATCCTTATTGCAAGGAGAGGAAGACTGGATACTCTCGCAACATCTAAAGATACCATGCATTAGTAGAGCAACGAAACTGTTCAACGTGCAAATAGCGTTAAGTGCTCTGCTAGGCGTTCAAGGCATTGGTGTCATTGTCAAAGACATCCGTGCAGAGGATATCGTTGACGGGTACCGCGAAAAAACCATAGCGCTGCTGTGGGGCCTTGTTGGGAAATGGGGTCTGTCTGTGTTGGTTGACTGGGACGATGTGAGAAAGGAAATCCGGCGATTGAAAAAGAAACTAGAAAGTCGGGATGATAGTCAAACTGAAGACGGTGTAGATGATGATGAAGAGACCGAGGAGGATTTCGATGCAGGATATGAGCGGCACTCATTCCTGCTCAAAAAATGGGCTTCTCATCTTGCCCATCTAAAGAGCATTCGACTTGATAACTTGACGACAAGTTTTGCCGACGGACGGATTTTCGAGAGCATTGTGGATGAATATGAGGGGTACATAGTTGGACACGAGAAAACGTTGAGTGGTTCGGGAAGTTTGGACTCGAGGCTGCGATATTTGGGTTGTAGCAGCCAATTCGGTAAGGATAGGTCTCATCCTGCTGAAACCCCCGTTCTGGCAAGTTCCCGAAGTAAAAGGACATGAGCTAACATCAGATTCAAAAACCACAGCCTCACTTGTAGCTCCAATGTCCTCATCACCATTGTCCGCAACATCACCTCATTTTTTCGATCGAGATTTCACTCTCGCAGCTCTCGCGTTTCTTTGCTGCAGGCTTCTGTCTGCCTCGAAAAAGGCACGAGCTGCGGTCATTATTCAGTCTGCCTGGAGGCGCATATACACACAACGACAACATCAGAAACACGTCCTCGCTAAAGGAATTGCAACGGAGTGTATGGCCGCTGTTCAAGAGCGGGAAAAGCTGAAATGGGCGAAAAGGGATTATTATTCGCTGGTGGAGAATCGTCAGGAATAGAAGCAGGAAGAGGTGTCTTGCAAAAGGGGCAGGAGGTTCTAGGAAACATCTAGCAAGAAAACAAACAAACCATAAAGTCCCTACAGATAAGGAGGTGTCTCGAAATGGGAGTGCCAGGGTCGCTTTTGCGGAGGATATTGATAGTGAGAATTGTCAACAGGGGCAGTAGGTGCGAGGTGACCTCCAGCCTGTCAGAGAGGACCTTTGGCTTGAGGACCTCTGATCCGCAGCGGGCGCTGCGGATTTTACTATTGTTACTCTCGTTTTACAAATTTTTTGGGCTTTATTCTTAATGACTGTGGGAAGTTACTTAGGCGTCATAGCATAGCCATGGATACGGTCCTTTAATATGAGATTAGGATTTTTCCTCGTTCCTTCTACACAGGATGCCACGCAACAACAAGATTAAAAAACATTACAGTGTGAAATAAATCCTAGTAACCAGCAGCTTTAAATTAAATGACCTTGCCATCACAATCTCGAAAACTAATTCGGGACTCCTCTCCTAGAAAATGTTTTTTGTACATTTGTTATTCCTCTACTCGTTACTCCTATACATCAGAGAAACGGTCAAGATGATTCTCATACTTCTAGAACTCATGTTTGACCTCAATTCTCTCTCCTTCAATTACTTCGATAAAACAAAGGCGCATTCCAGAAGTATGAATGTCTTTACTTGTCATTCTTATAAAACCAATCGGCTCATGAGCAAAACTCAACAGCGCTAGATTTGATGTTATCACTTTTATATAATGAGAAACTCATCTCAGTCAGAGTCGGCCTCTCAAAGATTGAAGCAGTTACTGAAAGAAAATCTTGACCAATTCTTTACAATAGATATAACTATTTATTATAGTATAATTTACTATTAACATAATTTCTTAGTACATGATGCATCAAATTACAACATTAAATTCATGTATTAATTTACCTAAAACATTTTTAATTAACATCAAAAACTAAAATTTTTATATAGAAATAGAGAATAGAATTTAGCTTACAATTTCGTTCTTATAAAATAGCAATACAATATAATTATAATGAGATAGCATCATGACATAGTGTCAATAGTAATATTTTATAGAGTTGATAATAGAAAAAGCTGAATGATTGAGCTTGACTAGTTAAAAGGCAGATAAGTTTTTTGTATGTAAGAAATATTTAGAAAATCAAAAGTATAAATTTCCTCTTTCACACTAGCCCTATTTAGGCCTAGCCCATACATCCACACTGGCTATATCTTCAACGCGTAGAGAACTTCTTATATATTATAGAATATAACAATTCAATTCGTTCTTACGCAGGTTTATTCGACGGATGGGCAGTGGCAGAACTTGTTGCTTGATAGTCTGCACTTTCAAATACGAGTTCCAATTTCGGTCAGTTGCTGCCAGGACCAACTATGGCAGTTTCACTAATAAGGTTTCCAGGCTAGATGAACAGGCAACACAACCATACCATGGTAATAACTACATAAGCGAATCTCAAAGTTCAAGTTTTTTAGTCACATCATCTCTAGACAATTAAACGCAGAGTTTTAAAACGTGGAATATCCAACCCATACATCACAGCCATCCACCGCCGTCGCTTCTTTCCAACCAGGTTAGATGGTTAATAAGTCGGTATAAGCGTGGATATAGCAAATGGTTTCAGTAACATATACACCACTCCCCACTGGAACAGTTATTGCTGTACTTTTATCCGGACGATTGGATATCACAAGGTCACTTGATATAGGGATGATGTGCACAGGTTCCCGATTGATAATAAACCTGGTGCGATCAACTATTTTAAAAATTCTGAATTTTGAGTGCTACCATGCCCATCAGTTTTCCTACTAGCTGTGAAGCAAACGAATAACACTCACTTTAGCCTTGACTGCGCGTAGTATAGTTTCAACTCTCGAATGATCTAGAGGTTCCATGCTCTCCTTCAGAGAAGTAGATAGCGTTTGCCATGACACGGTTTTATCCACATGCGTTTTTAGATAGTTCAGATCATCGTTGCAGCCCGGAGGCAAGGGACTGACGCTCAAGTCTTTCTTCGTCTCGGTCTCCATTTCACTTAGAAGACAGATATGGCGCGTTCTGATAATGAGGCGTAGAGAGGGTCTGTTATTCGTGTTTAAAGGGGTTGTTTGGCTGGATATGGTTCGTAACTGGCGCGCAGAAGCTGGGAAGAGCTTCGCAGAAAACAAGTTCTTGTCAGGCCTGCGAAAAAGCTTTGGAGGGGCATTTAAGCCCAACCCCACCATCATATGACATGGATCCATTCTTGATGACGGATATGGCGTTCGTCGATCCTCCCGTTAGGGAGGGGAGGGAGGCTAGTTCAGCTATATAGGGGGGGGGGTCCCTAGAATCACGTGGAGCAAGGGCGGAAGCGTCAACAACTGGTTCATCTAAACTTTAATCTGAATTAAATTTGATTCTATGAATTCTAATTCAGACATCAAAGATATCAAATCATGTTGCCTCTTTAACTGCCTCACTCAAGAAAATATATTCAGCTTCATTGAAGCTTCTTTGAAATTTCTAAATCAAGTTAAATGTTTTAATATGAGAGATCATTTGCCATACTACTGTCATCGTCTTTTCACTACTATGTTTAGGGTAAATATCTGCAATCTTAGAAGAGTAAAAATCTTAATTGAAATATCCATACTTTTTATTAAGCTTTTACGCAGGAGTTTCATCTTAGTATAGTCTAATTCAATACTCGTAAGATTCAACTTTGTATGCTGTTAGTGCAACGGGCGTGCTACCGAATATGGCCCTAACGCTTCCTTATAGAACAAAACGACAAAGTTGTTAGAAGGAGAAAGGGAAAGGAGAATGAAAGCTCCGAAGAAGGTTTGGGCGAAGAGTTTTATGCAGGTCAGGGCGGAAGAAAACTAATCCGGGTGCAAATGAAAGGAAGAAGAATAATCCGGGCGTAGCCCTGTTTTGGTTGCGGAGAGATTCTTCACTAAGGTCATAATAGTCTTGTTCAAGTGAAAATCAAACAAGTCCCATTTAGGAAATTATTGAATAGAGTTATATATCACGTGGGTGCTAAAGTGGCTTAGAATGTGGTGAAATACGTAATTAACAAGTTAAAAAGTGTTACAAGCCATAAGGAGTAAAACATGGTTTAATAATACTGAAAGTTATCGGTATAAATAGGTAACTAGTGAACCCCAGATCAGGAAGATACATCATAGCCACGGGCTGCACATCTATTGAATAATACTTCTAATACTAGTTTAATACTAATGCTAATACTCCATGCTAAAAACAATAAATAATGGTGGCTCCCCAGACCTTTTTCAGTTGTGCAAAAGCCCTCGATTCAAATTGTGACGAAACAAAAATCTCAAATATCAGCCAGGCCATCGCCTATTTACGATTCTATCTCAAGAGCTGACAATTCGCTGTTCCTGCTATTCCATTCTCCCTTTCCTCATCGTCCAACTCTATCTATCTTTCTCTCTCACCAACATTTCTCCATCTTTCCCAATCCCAATTCTACACAATGCGTCTCTCCATGGCTGTCCTCCCCTCCGTTCTCGGCCTCGTCGCCGCTCAGGGCATGAATGGGCTTCCTGAGTGCGCCGTATGTCTCCTTAATACCACCTATATTATACAATTATATCTAATTTACCACTACCCCAACCCATCCGTAGCACAACAATGATACTATAAGGCCAAACAAATACTGAACTAATGAAATATCCCACTAGAGAAAATGCGCGCAAGACAGCATTCCCCCGATGTGCGGCCTGAATATCCAGTGTATCTGCTCCTCTAATGGCTCCCTCATGACCATGAGCTGCTGCGTCATGGATCACTGCTCAATGGAAGATCAAAACAGTATGTTGCATCTATCTATACCATTTTATCTATCCAAGTCCCATAGATACACTCCAATACCTGCAAACCTACAAACCCACATACACAACCCATATCTGACAAACACAATCCTAAACCCATCCCCAACAGAAACAATCATGTTCGCAAAAAGCCTCTGCGCCTCCGCCGGCGTAAACAGCATGCCAGACTCAGTCGTTTGCAATACCACGCAGTCGTCTGCTACCCCTACTCCTAGCCCCACTCAGGGGCCGTCGCAGAACGCGGCAGCGAAGATTGGAGTTGGCGCGGGACTGGTACTGGTAATGGCGGTTTTGGGGATGTTTTAGGTGTGGTTCGGGGGCTTCGGGGGGTTCGCGGGGTTTGGGGGGTTTGGGGAGGGGTTGAGGGTTTGATGGTTTGAGTGAGTGAGCGAGAGGGGGTGGGAGGTGTATGTTATTCTTGATTAAATTTCTTTCTTGTTCCCTTTTTATGTCTTCGTTTTATATACCATTGTGCCATGCTATGCGATGTGCTGGTGTTGGTTGGAAAAAGGGAGCGGAAGTAGGATAGTTCTTGTTTCGTAATTCATATGAGAGCATCCGTTGAAGCTCTGTGTCTTATTTTGTTCAACGAATGTTATGGATGATGGAAACACATTTCTTTTCTTTTCCTTTTTTTTTTTTTTTTTTTTTTTTTTTTTTTTTTTGGTGTTGTTGTTCTCCGTCTATTTGCATGTTCAATGGTCTTTTCAATCAAAATGTTGTATTTAATATGTATGTGCACACCTACATTCATACAATAGGATCTGGGTCTCCTGTGTGCTACGTGTTCAAGGCAAATTTCTAATTCCAACACTGTAATGAGTCTAATATTTGTGCATGTATGTATGAACGTACTTCATGCTAATTAATCGTAATAGTTCTTGGAAAAATATTTACATATTGATTTATTCCGTAGACCTTGTCAGAGACATGTATGGGCTTGACTGCCCTCAATCGCTGATCCCTTCTCGATTCCATGCTCGAACCACTTCATCTCCCACTTCGCAAGTCCCCTAACCCTTAATCTCCAAAAATAGATCCTACCTCCTGAACCCCTATTCCTAACATACCCTATTGCACCGCCACAGTCGTGCTGTGGAACGAATGTCCCACTGCACGTAACTACCAAGAAAGCCACAGGATCAAGGAACTTTGAGCAACCAAGCTCCAACACTACCCTTAGGGAGTCCCGAAATGCTCATCAGCCAGTGGTTTGTTTCAGCCTGCATTGCGTAGCGTCGTATAAGGTTACCTCGCACTTTTGCGATTTGTTCCATTCGCAGCCCCGAATGACGTTGCACGGTCCGGGTGAAGGGAAAGCTGGCAAGGACAATCTTTTTTTATTATATTTTATTATTATTATTATTATTATTATTATTATTATTATTATTATTATTATTATTATTATTATTATTATTATTATTATTATTATTATTATTATTATTATTATTATTATTATTATTATTATTATTATTATTATTATTATTATTATTATTATTATTATTATTATTATTATTATTATTATTATTATTATTATTATTATTATTATTATTATTATTATTATTATTATTATTATTATTATTATTATTATTATTATTATTATTATTATTATTATTATTATTATTATTATTATTATTATTATTATTATTATTATTATTATTATTATTATTATTATTATTATTATTATTATTATTATTATTATTATTATTATTATTATTATTATTATTATTATTATTTTATTTATTTATTTATATTTTTAATTTTCCTAGAGTAGCTGTATTGGGACGAGGAACGGAACCAAGGACGTGTGAGTTGTTTTGATCGTGTCTATGAATACTTAGGGACCTTGGAGTTTATGGTAGAACTCGGAACTTTGCTTTCTCTGGATCCTGGTGGCTAACTACGGGTGCGTGTCTTACAATAGTTGGAGCGTGTTGCTTTGCCATCAAGTTCAATCGTTGTATGGGCGTAGTTATATAAATCGAAGCCATCAAGTTCAACGATCTATCTTCCACTCTCAGGCAAATATGAACCACAAATAAAGACCGATGAATGATAGAGAATAGAACTTTTTAATCACGGCTGCACCTATGATATCTCTTAAGCTTTCCTGGATTGTGGAACCAATGTCATCCAGTTATGATATATCTATCAACCTAATAATAACGCCCTTCTGCTGCTCAGAAAGATCAAAACCAGCGTCAATGGCTTTATTATCGTTCGTGAAAAGCCCAAGCTCAAAATATACAGGCTGATTTAGAAATGAAGCTTAAGCTTATTGCGATATTTATAACAAATCCATATAAATTCAATAGTTAGTCGTAATAAGATAATCACTGCCATCTTTGCTACGGTCCGACGGATGGAATCGTGCTGTATTATCTGACACCCCCCGCGAGTGAGAACCGGAGATCCTTTTTTCTGATAACAAAAGCGTACAAGTTTTATCACCTCGGGCGTTTCTGGTCATCAATTCTAGCATGTATTATCAACTGATGCAGCGAGCCGTCTAGCAGGTCAATCTCGGGCCGAACTGGAAATTCGCAGCTTTCATATTCTTTCCACATCTGCTTTGTCCTCGGAGAATCTGGATCTTTGTACGGTTTGCTAGAGAAGATCTAGGTTAGCGAGAACCATTGGCAGCAGACGCTGGATTAGATATATTCCGTACTAGAATTTATTGAACACGGTATTGGAGCTCACGCGCAGATGATGACGGCTGGCCGAGCGAGATCCGCAATGATCTGCTTGACCGGTGCGCTAGTTAACGAAAGGGGAGAACACTATACACATGTCATCGAGTTCTGCAAAGCCCCCAGCCCCATGATCCCCTACAACTTCAAATCCAATCTGCCGTAACACATCCTTCTTCTCAGTCGAGTAAAGCGGGTCTTGAGCAAGCAGCCTTACCCTTACGTCCCCCGTTTCGGCATGAGAACGTGTTACGTCGGCCACCGTTAACGCAATCGCATGATGTATCAAGGACGCTTCTATCACGCTTGTTTCCGGTTCTTGTTCAGCCGTTGACTTGGAGCTGTTCTGCGCCCTCCACCAATCAGGCGGCTTGCAGTTTCAAGTCGCCTAACCCAGAACACACATGATCTTAATCATCTTCTTCGCATTCCCATTCCCGCATAGGAGATTGCGAATCTGTGACGTGAAGGCCTCGCAGGTCGCGCTGTCGTTCCATTGGTTTCGAGACTTTTCAAACAACGATCGCCCGTTCTCCATCTGTCCCTCGTAGTTGGGTAGTTACCGTCTCATTGTTCCACTCTACGAGGTAGGTGCAGGAGTACATCTCGGGTGGACCATCAGGTGTGGTTTGGACGAGATGCCAGAACTCTTGAAATTTAACATATGGCCTCCTGAAAGGTGATGATGATGTTGCATGTTAATGGGACGACTGTAGGCCCTACCAGATTGGCTTCTGCACCCCAAACATCGGATTCCTTATGTGAATGGCACTACCGTCGATACGGCGGACAGTAAACTTCTCCTTGGTACGGGAGTGTGCAAGCTGTTGTTCGATATCTGCAAGATCCTCTTTTCTCCATAGCTTGACTCCCGAGTCATGTAAGTCTGCGGCGCACTGGCTGTTTATTATCCAATGAGAGCGTCTGCAGTCAAGCAGTTAATGGTTCTAGGATCTGGTTTTGTTCATCCTGTGTTGAATGTGACATATTGAGGATATCGTAAATGTTAATTGCAACATATTATTTAACAATACAGGTGTTAGCAACAGCGGAGACAATTCATTCTGGCGTTTTAAAGTCAGTCGGGCGTCGTTATAAACAGTGTCCGGCGCTAACTGGCCTGAACCTAGGGAGGAATGCAGGTAGCATTTTGGGGAATTCATATCCCTAGAGACTTTAAGGGGTAGTTAACTTAGTCAAATCAAATTTTGTGATTATTATGCGTTGGCGGTACAGGGGACATCTAGGAGATGTAACTAACATACATATTTTGAATGTTTGTTGTCATGTTGCCTTGAGATGCGCCGCCCTCACAGGATTTAGTATTTCGCCATCGGGTGGAGTTACCCCACTCTAAGCGCTCCCATCATAAATACATACCATGGAGACATACCCACTAGATAACAAGGATCCTTCTGAGTCCTGTGATTGGCTGATGTCAGGTTATAAGCTTAGAGGTTAGTTAGTGGCTATTGCGGAGATCGACCTCGGGAATGCCGTCCCGTCTCCAAAATCGGTGGATCAATCTATGGTTCATACGGATGAACGCTCGAACTGTAGTATGCATCTTGCGTATAAGGAAATAGAGAATGCGGCGTCGGGGAGGCAACTGCACTGACATATGCCTGGGAATTCCGTGGTAAGTTGAGGTAATTCCAGAGAGCAGTCTTCGTCTTCCCTGTTGGTTTGATCACGGAGACGGTCTGGTCTGGTGAGGGGAGGTCGTGCTGGTCCTTGTGATGGCCTAGATTGGAATTCTCTGCTAAGAGCCAAGTTGTTCTACTACTGTGGGCGCTAGTTTACAACGTGGGCCTCTCCATTCTTTGTCCCGAGCATCGTCCCTCTTGGTCTTTGGATATGGAAAAGAAGAGAAGCGAAGCCAATAAAGATAAAAATACAACCGAAGGAAGGCTAAAGAGGGTATGTAAGAATATGGGATATGAACAAAGGGCGAACGACAATATGGTTATGGAAAGCTCAGAGCGACGCCTAAACAATAAATCAAAGAAAATCTATTCCACTCTTCATCTTGCTAGACGGATTGTTTCTTGCCCTCCTTTAACCTATTGTATAACGAAAATCAAAAGGTAAAAAAGATTTCCGGAAAAAAAGAATCATTAAGTCTTTTGTTTAAGACTTATTTGTGTACTGTACCTAAGCTCTAGCTTCAAGGTGAGTGAATGATATGGTATAGGAGAAAGTTCCGCGCTGCAAGCTAGAAAATTCCATCACTTCACTTCTTCAGCCAAATTGCGAACATTATGATATGAAGATGAATTTATCACCAGCGCATGGATACCATGTATTATCGTGAAGCCCTCGATAGTAGGGGTGGAGCAAATAGTGAAGAGTCTGTCCGTCGACGTTCGTCTTTGAGTGAGAGAAGTGTCTGGAGTGGAGCAAAGAAATTCAGCAAAGTTAGTTAGATGGAAATATTGGCAATCCAGAGCAGCGCATATCTATCACCCACCGAAGCGGAGAACATCATTTCCACAACTGCATATCCCAGCACCACTTTATTTTTCAGATGGTTGACTTTTGCATCCAACGCCGCAGCATCTTGCATTCCTGCAGAGGTAGCCGGCATCCAGACCTCGGGGGCAGAAGCGTAGATTCGTATTGATATGATAGAAAAGACAAGGCATCTGGTTATGGCGAGGAGGATGCATATGTGCGTAAAGAGGGAGGTGAAGACCCGGATCATCTTATTAGCCGCTGCGGACATGGTGGGGGAATTTCCATTGGAATCGAAGAGACGGCTTATTATCAAAATCATTTGATTTATTAAGGGGAGTTTGATGGCTAGGACTAGGTCGAAGAGGGCGAATGTTAATAGGATAACACCGCAGTAGGCGAGCGGAGAGTGCGGGCGTGTGAATGTCGGTGTCGCATCCTGAGGCATCCGGAGATGTAAGCGGAGAGGATCGGAGAACGAGTGTGAAACTTTATTTGAGGCGGAATGAAGTGAAAGGGATCGGTGAATGTGATCATGTCGGGTTGAGGGTTACGGAAACTGAAACTGAAACAAATAGTTAGGAACTTACGATCCGGATAACATTGTTGACGTTGTATTCCAGGTCCCAGTCTGAAATAATTTCCTGGCAGTTGGTGAGGTAAACAGCCAGGGCAAACTGGAAGAGAGCATGCAGCTTGATGTAGCTTTTCGACGACAACCGGCCCATGATGAGCCCGTAGCCCTTTGGAAGAGATAAATTCCCGCAGTATCTTTAAGTACCTGGGGGAAGCTGAAGCACCATGTCGCTCACTCCGTGTTGTGTTTGGGATATCGTCTTCGAATTTGAATGCCGCAGATTTGATTCTTTGAGATAAGGGGACTTGCTGACTGATTGGTGCTGACTAATGAGTTATGTCATGTCCGATGGTTCCCTAACTCAACTAGTTGACTAGTTAGTTTAACCAACAAACATTTTCCTTTTCTGTTACTTGAAATCTGATGGCATATGTTCCATATTGCTGTTTATGATTTATGTTTCGAAATAGGATATCTCGTGGCATAGACGATATCCAATGCTTTGCTGATAGAGTTGTTGTGATTTTATTCACCATCTTTTCGTACCAAGGCGTTTAGATCTGCCATTTCTTTGTCGAGGCCGTTTAACCCCTCCATCACAGCCATGACAAACCCCGCTGAATCCGCTGTGCTACGGAAGGATCGCCAAGTCAAATACTTTATTCGCTGCCTCAAAACTTTTCTCCCACATCAGTATACCTCCAATGACTCAAGTCGAATGACCTTGGCTTTTTTCACGATTGCTGGGCTTGATCTCCTTGGCTCCTTGGATGACAACCTCCAGCCATCAGAGCGCAAAGGCTATATCGATTGGATCTACCATTGCCAGGTTCCGTCTGGTGGCTTTCGGGGATTTCCAGGGACGATATTTGGAGATTCGAAGAGGAACCCTTCCAATGAATGCTGGGACCCAGCAAATGTGCCTGCCACGTTCTTTGCGCTCATGACTCTAATTTTATTGGGTGATGACCTGCGTCGTGTCAAACGGAGAGAATGTCTACAGTGGCTATGCAGTATGCAGCGCGAAGACGGGAGTTTTGGAGAAGTATTAGCAACCGAAGGAAAATTTGAAGGAAGCAGTGATTTGAGATTTTGCTGCTGTGCAGCTGGTATACGCTATATACTACGGGGACAAGATGCGGATTATCTTAGAGATATTGAAGATATCGATGTAAACAGTCTGATCTCTCATATTGAGGCCTGTCAGGTAAGTAACAGTGAGTATCACACAAGAATGTATAAAACGGAATAGCTAACAGAAATGGAAATAAAAGTCATTTGATGGGGGGTTTTCAGTGTCACCGTTGAACGAATCGCATGGTACGCATGTTTACGCTCTACCAGTATGATAATCAGCCTCCCAGCTTACATTGTAGTAGCTGGCTTAACGTACTGTGCCCTTGCGTCGCTGTCATTTCTCGGATGCACACCTCCTTCTGCCCCCCATGCAGTCCCCGTTGTTGTCCCCGGAACGGCAAACTTCGAGAATTTAATTCGCTGGCTGGCCTGGCGACAGACAACGGAATTCGAAGAGACTGACGAAAGCGATAATGAAGATGAGAGGGGGAGAGAGCGAGAGAGACTCAACTTCGACGAGTTGAAAGAATCCGATTGTCGATCGATTGATGAGAAAATATCCTCCCTACCTGTTCTATCCACGGCGGCGGAGCGGCCAGAGGAAGATCTCCTCTGGGCTGGATTTAATGGTAGATCAAACAAACTTGTCGATACATGTTACTCCTTCTGGGTAACAGGTACACTAAGTGTAAATACCCACCCCGCTCTTATGAAGAAACAATGTTCACAAGAGACTGATCTCTGTTCTTTAGATATTGGATCGTCTCAACGTAGTAAATGTAGACACAAACCGTCGCTATCTGCTTGAGAAAACGCAGCACCTAATAGGTGGCTTTGCAAAATGTGCCGGTGACCCACCAGGTGGGTTCCTTACTCCTTACCCCAAAGATTTTGGCCTTTTCAGTTGGTCGTGAAGTTTAATGATTGACGCCTGTATAGATCTCCTCCACTCATACCTTGGGTTGGCGAGTTTTGGCCTCTTTGGTGAAGCCGGCATTGCCACTGTTGATCCAACGTTCTGTACTAGCAAACGAGCGCGCCACCATCTGGAGTCTCTGCCCTGGTGGACAGGTTCTAAACCACAATCATAGGAAATGGGGAAAGGCACTTTGTTGTCAAGTTGCTAGAACTTTGTTTTCAGGTCGTTAACTGCACGCATTTACGTGCTAGAATTATCGTTACTTCAGGACAGCGTTTTAGGGTTGGGGCTGGAAATATTGCCCCTCGACCAGATGGGGGAAGCAAGGACCCGAATCTTGACTCTTCATATAAAAGACGATACCCATGATGGCTAGTATTTTCTCCATTTATCCTGGAATAATCCCTTGGGTTCTCTGATAGTCGAGTGGCATGAATGAATCTAGTGATGGATACCATTCTAGATGATCCTAGCCTGAGAGGCGCGATGCGTGAACTAACCACCCTTGTTCTCTTAAACACACCCTTGGGTGCGCAGTGAGCCCTGGGTGAAATATTCATGATTTCTTATCTCCTATATTATGCGCTGGGTGAACTACCTGATCATCACAGTTCTCGATTCACAACTATCTTTCCGGAAATGTCTTGCCCTGCAAGCAACCTGATTGTCAAATTGTTATGCAGGTACCATTTCGATCCGAGGGCTTTCACTTCAGTGGATTTGTTGACCCTCAATTCATACTTATATAGAGATATTCCTATGTAGACTTCCTGGTTTGATAATAATGCAGATAGTGGGAAATGGCAATTAACTACTAATATCTAGCCTGCTGCATATATCTGCGGCAACTACGGTATCCATACTACTAGAACACAATCCCAAATAGACTCTGAGAAAACTTGGAAGCGGTACATACACTATCCAGTCATCCATTGTTACATACCGATTTGGTTCCTCAAACCCAACCATATCTTCTTCTGATGGAGGCTTTATCATCCACTCATCTTGGATGAGCTTGTACAGTTGGCCCTCACTTCCAGATCCCAAGTTAGTATCTTCCGTATGAACTTGAGAAAACTGGTCTTTTTCCTCGCCAGGTGGGATTGTGTAGACGAAGTCCTCGAAAGAGGTTTTGGGGATGTGGGGTTCGGACGCCCTGTCGCGTGCCTATGTGGAGACTTGGATAAGCTTCTTTCATGTAGCCTAAAAATAAAGGCAGACTTTCCAGTCCTTCCTGATTTCGGGCAAATGCGACTGGTAGATGGGCAGACTAAACGGAATTGGTGGATGTCTGACTTAAATGGAGCCCCAGAGCTTCAGAAGTCTTGGGTGGGTATATCCTGTTGAGTGGTCCATTGGTGTCATGGTAAATTTCTAGGAGACAGGTAAATACTAGTAGACGTGAATCACGTTCACCCTGTAATAGTATGTCTAACTCAAGGCCAAAACAATCACACACTTAAGTTCACGGAAGGGAAACATTTATTTGACCCCATTGATCTGGTTAATATGCGCTTCCGTTGGCACTGGCTTAACATGTATTGGATATCTGAATCTTCCACCGTTGGAGATGATTCGCAAAAGCCTCATCTTTTCGACGTATTTTGATGAACTGGGTAACTGGGAGGCCTGAAAGCTCCAGCTTAGTTTTCCAGAGACCTGTACACGGGAGCCGCTCCATCAGTCGTGATGACAGGGTCGCTAGGATCCCGCGGCTCTTGGTCCTTAATGTCCTTGAGGCTGTTATCACCCTCGAGTTGCATCAGAACATTCTGAGGTGACATGTCTGCTCCAAGTATGGTAGTGGGTAGATGCAAAAGGTTTCGCCATCTCGTTTCAACCTACCAACATGGATGACACCGCAGCTCGAATGAAATAGTTGGAGGAAAACCACAAGCGGTGTATGATGGATTTCACAAGAAGCTTGGGCAGGATGGCATTTTGGAGATGTCTCCTGTAACACACGAATACTCTGGCTTTGGGGTTTTGAGAAGATGCAGTAGTGTCGGCCATAAAGGGAAGCTCCATCGACTTCAAAGATATCGTCTCATGACGCGTAAAGCCCAACTGCCGGGAGGTTGTATTGATCCCCGTCTCAGCAAAAACTCTTTAAACGCCGCAAGCGTATTAGTCTCGTTACGAATTGGGGAAGATTCGGCATCATGGCTAACGCACTCATTGAGTTAAGGGTACTGCTTTGCCATATAGAGTGGGTGAATACTAGTATTCCTGACAATCTTTCTCAGGAGCAGATGGGATCTGCGAACATCTGATCCCATGCAAGTGAGACGGTGGAATACGCACCATATCCAAGCTTTGCAATAACCAGGTACTGGTGGTCTTTAAACTCATCGCCGATTTTGGCGGGATAGTAATGCCTTTCGTGACACCGGGGCAAGCTCTGTTCTTCAATTGCTTCTCCTACAGCCATCGCATGGTTTGGTCAACAAAACGTCTGAAGCACTTGCAGGGAAACATGGTCGTTTGAATCGCCATAATGATCCCAGCGAGAAAGACGCTTTTGATTGGGGAGGTCTCCCCCGAAACATAACATCACCCCCTTCTGTTCTATATCGTTTGTCGTCGTCGTGTTTTTGGGGACATGGTTTTCAACTTGGCTGGTTAGCCGCCGCCAAGCCTGTGTGGTAACTTTCATCTGCTTAGGCCTAACCAACCTTGGGACTGAGCTAATGAACTGGGCTTTTTTTTTTATTAGTTGGTTTTTAACCTGTTTGCTTCCTGCTTTTGGCTTGTGGCTTAGTTTGGATACGGTGTTATCAATTGTGCTCTGATTTTGCTTTACTTGTGAAGTGTTGGTCTTAAGGTTGTTTGTTTTGCATAACCGCACCGGCTGTTGGATATATACGGATTATTTATTTAACAACATATGAGCAACATTTTGATTGCAAATAAACCTGCCTCCTCTTCTCACAACTGACCCTTGATGGACGTGTCTTGAATCGAATCGCCCCCATCCCCACTGATTCTCCAGACAACAAGCAACTGGATGATCAACTTGGGTTTGCGCTAAGAGAAGCCAGGCTGAAGGATTGGCATCGACTATCACTCGATCGTCAGTGATTGGATATCCGACCTTTGGACTTTGTTCACCCCCTTTCCCAAAATGGGATGTACTGTCAAATTTTGAATTTTGAGGCGCTTGAGACTCGCACCAACCATGGATTGTGGCATTATGCGAGAACCCTTCAAATAAGATGAAGAACAAAGCTCTGCAGATTTCAAAGGCATTACAGTCGCAATGGGAAGTTCGACACTTCCATTCCTTGGTAGAACAGATGAGGAACAAAAATGACTGTGACCTCACGTTTCCAATTTCGAGTTCAAAGATCATGCTGTACTTTTTCAGCATCTAGCTTAACATGGTTCATTTCAAAATGGGCCCTCGTATATCATGGCCTGGGACTGGCTGTTCCCCCCTGCGAATGGGCCCGACATATTGTCATGATGTATCTTTCTGTGTCGGCGGATCGGCGGGCCGTTCTGTTTTTCACAAATTGAAATCTGGACCCCTCGTATTGAATCCTCGCCGTATGTCCATCTCTTTTGATTTCCCACCCAATTGCAGTGAGATTTACAACCACAGTGGAAGGGCAAGGGAGTGAGGCTCTTAATGGCGTGTTTGGAATGAAAGTTAGCATGTCTCTCCGCCCAGATCCTTAAATATGGGCCTCAGCCGCTCTCCTTTGCTTGAGAGATTTATTACTCCCTTTTCCAAGGTTGTTTCCTGAGAATTGAATCTCCGCCGGACCCCCTTTCGCTCCCTTCTTGCAGTCTCTTTTAACAGTCGCTCTTTCGCTCCTTTGATATACATAATTTAATATTGATACCCATTCACTCTCGTTCTTAGTTCATACCACAATTAAAAATGCATATCTCATCCATTGTGCTGTTTGCCGGCGCTGTTTCGGCAGCTCTTGTGCAGCCCAGCCACAACATGGCTGCCATGGCTCTTCAAAAGCTGCAGAGCCGACAATTGAACCTCTGCAAGCCCATCAGGCGACCATATAGCTGCGCGAAGTCTTGTGGCGAAGGCTATGAGGAATGCGGAAGTTTCCCTCATTGTTATAACCCTACCGTAGGCGAATCATGCTGCACAAACGGAAGTAAGCACATTCATCCCTGCACAATAAGCCTTCTCTCCGTCTTCAGCATCGGGGCGCTGAATTCCCAAAACTAACGTACCGTTTGCGCTGGACAGAATACTGCCCCAAAGGGACCTTCTGTACAGATTCCGGTTGTTGTCCCGAGGGCAGCTCTCTTGCAGATTGCAATGCTACTGAAAGTCTGACCGCTCCTCCCACCACGAGCCCGACAACTCCGGCTGGGGATGACAACGATGTCTCATCCAGCTCGTCCACTACTTCTGATGCTTTCAGCCTCCCCACCCCGACTCTCCCATCATTCACTCTGCCAGGTGGCTCCGAAGCCACCGCAACAGAGCCCCTTACAAATCCTACCGGTGCGGCTAACAAGCTCGGAGGGCAAGCTGTGTTAATTGGTGCGGGTCTTGGGCTGTTGGCAGTCCTTTAAATTTGATTAACTGAGAGTAACGAATGAGAGGATTGTCCGCTTAATATGGAGCTATTGGCTTGCCCTTCGCGGTCTTTGTGTATGGTACTCTTGTTCTGTTTATCG
This sequence comes from Paracoccidioides brasiliensis, assembly GCF_000150735.1. NCBI lineage: Eukaryota > Fungi > Ascomycota > Eurotiomycetes > Onygenales > Ajellomycetaceae > Paracoccidioides > Paracoccidioides brasiliensis. The sequence continues at coordinate 1,244,290 of NW_011371361.1, forward strand.
AATTCAAGTTGAGTTGATATAAGGTTTAAAAGGATGTTGAATGTTTTCATTCTATATTGACTTCATAATGTCGGAGAAGCTTGGCTATTTATATGTCTAGTGATATTTTCATGTACACTTTTTTTTCTGAGATATATTACGCATACATTTTTCATTGAATGAGATGCATATTGTGTTTCTTTTCTTGTTATTTAACATGCTTATCACTTCTACTTCTGAGTGATTATGCATTTCAGGTTTCAATGTTGGATGCAACTGAGCAACTAAGCAACTAAGCAATACGCTGTAAGTAGCTGACACAAACAGCCCTTTCTATTGCATGAAAATGAAGCCTGTTCATATGGCTCTTCAGTACATCAAATACACAGTCTTCACTTTGATATTTAGTGATGTAATTGAATAATAAATATCACGAAACAATAATCTGTTGCAGAGAAAGCTACGGCACAGCAACTACATATTAGCTCTTTACTTCTTGGTGACCCCTGATAAGAAACATATCGAGTCTGTTTCACATATTCTTTTCTTCATTCTGGGTGACAAATATGATGGGATCTGGGGACTGCTCAACTCCCTGAACAGGGTTCCTCCAAAGAGAGCATCAGGAAAACTATCTTTGAATGGCTGGAAGCAATGTTGGAGTTGTTCCGAAGGCATCTAGGACATTTCTCAGGGGGTTCCTTGAAGTCTGTCAGTTGTCCATGTGATGAACGCGGCAAAGCTTGGAACCAGTGCAAGGGTAATCATAAATAATGGTACCATATCAGCCACCATTCAAAAACCCACCATTCAACCGCCATTCAACCTCCATTCAACCATTGTACCACAGGCAGATATCCACAGTTTGTCAAAGTTTGAGACCTTTAACTTCAAGAGCGCCGTAAATTTTAAGCCTTTCCCTTTGTATGAGGAGGTTTCCCTGTTGAAAATTTAGGGCTGCTCTTTTCGCTTCCTAGAAATCCTGAACTCATGATGATGGGCGCTGGAATCTGTGAAAGCCGCTGATATCACTGCCTTGTACGCAGCAGCTGAGAGTTCGAAATAGCAGCCTCTCGGTTTCCCCTGTTCTCACGGTAGGTGAATTTCTAGTTACATCTGCTTCGTTGGCAAAACCCAGTTTACAATTTTAATCTTTCCATCTTCCAATCGGTCAATGATACCCCATTTATTTAATGCTAGATGCGTGTTTGTGTTGGGTCCCCAACAAGTATAGTAGTAGGCCTATAAGAATCTACAGCCACATGTTCAAACCACTTAAATACCTGTATGATAAGTACACATTCTTAATGTCCTCACAGTTGTAGATCGGGATCAAAATTCACGCCGAAGCCATAACTATCATTCCAGAGCCAAGAAACCTCGCCAGCTAGCTTAGTATATCTATCTGCCTGAGAAACCTCAATCTTACTAGCTAAGAAAGATGAATACCAAATATTTGTATTGAATAAGTGGCTTCGTTGGAGTTTGGGTTGTACTTTTACATTGCTCATTGCCGTAGTGGCTTGTAGGGGCCTTTTTTTTTTTTTTTTTCTCTCAGGGTCCAGGGCTGACCTTGCGCGTTTCAGTCGAATTTATCTGCCCGCGACTACGTCAAACTCCAGACGTCCGCCTTATCAACCAACCACCGACAACCATCGCAGTTTTATCACGCCGCAAATCCATCCGTTGATGCCCTCTATCGTCATACACCACCTTAAGGACTAATATATGATCCCTGTTATTACATGGCAGACCTGCGGTAGCTTGGCCATCCGCAAGCAAGGAGGAGAGGAACGCGAGGGGCAGCTTCAGATATTTCTCGTGCCCATTCTTCACACATGCCGGCCAACAAGTCGAAGCTTGAGTCCCAGCTTCATAAGGATAAGGTGCGTGGTGCTTGGATTGATTTCTATGGTTATGTTATTCTTGTCTGTTTTGGAATCACGGTTTGACTGACATCCTTTCCCGGTGTCGCATAGCTTGTCCATTCTTACCAAGAGTTACTAGAGTGGGTTTCCTCCTTTATGCCTTGTCCCGTATAAACCGTTTTTGGAGTCCCATATCTCTATATTCCACGAAACACGCATTTATATTGACTTTGTACTGTTCGTCTTTATAGAGAATTCTCCTCGAAGGATGTACGGAATGTCGGAAACTACAACCTCGGGAAGCTAATTGGCAAAGGGTCCTTTGGAAAGGTCTATCTCGCGACTCACAAACTCACCAATGGCTCCAAGGTACTGCGAATACCACGTCTATGCCCCTGAGTGACAATGTTCGGGTTTGAGAAACTAATATATGAGATGGTTCAAACGATGTAGGTCGTCCTGAAGTCATCAAATCGAGAAGACGCAAACCTTGCGCGAGAAATCCACCATCATCGCCAATTCATTCATCCCCATATTGCTCGACTGTACGAGGTTATCGTGACGGAGAAACTTGTTTGGCTGGCTTTGGAATACTGCCCCGGTGATGAATTGTACAATTATCTTATTCGCAATGGGCCGATGCCTCTTGAGAAGGTCCAGCGCATATTCGCCCAGCTGGTCGGGGCTGTTAGTTACGTCCACAGCAAGTCTTGTGTACATCGTGATCTGAAACTGGAAAACATTCTGCTTGATAAGCACGAGAATGTCAAGTTGTGTGACTTCGGTTTCACCAGGGAGTATGAGGGAAAGGCTAGTTATCTACAGACATTTTGCGGGACCGTCTGTTACAGCGCTCCTGAAATGCTCAAAGGCGAAAAGTATGCTGGTGAAAAGGTTGACGTATGGAGTTTGGGCATCATTCTGTTCGCGCTTATTGCTGGGGAACTACCCTACGATGACGATGATGACCAGGTTACGAAAACCCGGATTTTAACGGGAGAACCCACGTATAATGATCGGTTTCCCGAGGATGCAAAATCGCTGATCAGTCAGTTACTATCGAAACGTCCACTTCTCCGGCCCACATTGTGCGAGGTGTTGAATCATACATTTCTCGCAGAGCATGCCCCACAGCAACAGGCCATTCTGAAATTGGCACGACCTCCTCCATTCTCGACACCTCTGGAGAAGACGACGCTGGAGAGGATGAGGAGTGCTGGTGTCAATATAGATCAGGTCATAGAGAGCGTTCTTGCGCAGCGTTGTGATACCCTGGCAGGCTGGTGGGCACTTCTAATCGAGAAGGAGGAACGGAAGGAGAAGAGAAGAGAACGAAAACGTCGAGAGAGGGAGGCTGAATCCAAGAATTTACGCCGACTGAGCGCAGCTAGTAGCCGCCTAGAACGGATATCCGCTGCTCTTGTCGAGGTTGATGAGGAGGAAGGCCACTCGACGGAGCCACTGAGAAGCAGGGGAAGGAGAGATAGGAGAAGCATCACAACGCGTGAGTGTACGTTACTTGCCGTCTGTCCTGTCATCATCTGAACAGTCATTGATAATATCACATATGCAGCTCAAATCGTAGTTCCGGACCTTCCTAAGCTTCCGGAAACCGCCATTGCCTCGTCCCCTGCCTCTATTCTCCCGCCCCCACCAATAGAGAAGGATTCGTTAGTCCGATCTTCTAGTTCATCCCGCCACCGACCGACTCCCCCACCAAAAGAAGAGAATCGAAGATCCCGTGCAAGTACACTTCACCTCAGTGCATCTCAGCCTGATTTGTCACATCCCCATGGTATTTTGAGACGGCATGGCACACGGCGTAGACAGCATCCCATCATCAGCCAGCTTGCATCGATCAAGCACTGGTTGATCGAATCAACAAAGCGTGCCAAGTCACCACATTCGAAGGCGTTCTCTCATGCACCGTCGCTCAAGTTTCTTACAGACAAATCCATTCCGCCTAAGAATAAGGAGCCAGCGACCAAACAAGCCCAAACAAGCCCTACGAATGACACCTTTACCGGCGCCCAACAAACACCAGTGCGGGTGAAACGCTCATCTACAGCAAGCAGCCTTACGCCCAGCAATGCATCTTATCGTGGCGCTGCTCGTTCAGGTTCAGGCTCCCTTTCTCATCAACCCCAACCAATTAGCACCTCAAATGTGTCACATCACCGCAATTCCTTATCACCTTCGCCTCTCACCCCTCGCAACTCGTACCGTCGTTTATCTGGTTTACATGGGAGAAAGTCCACTTCATCGTCCGTCTCATCAATCCGGAGTATTCATCATGCTCATTCGCATTCGAAAACATCTTCCGTCTCCTCTAACAGTATTAATACAACATCAACACCGGCAGCCACTACAAAACAAACAGTCACTCGATCTCCCCACTCCTCCGTTAAAGTTTTAGCCGCCGCTCCAAGCTCCAGCACCCCCTTCCCAAGTAATATCCGAATTGTCCGAGGTGCTGGACCTTCATCTGCTCCCCACCCGGGTCATGGAGCAATCTACAATGCCTACAACGAAGCCGCTCCCAGTTGCCTCCTTTCCTCGCCACCATCAGGTCTTGTTTTCGCCCGCCGAAAAAGATCACCGTTCAAAGGCCCCTTTGTTGCTACTTCTGCCTTTCCGCTCTCAAGCGGTCCCGGAACACCGGGGTTGGCAAAGTCGAGGGAAGGAGTGATTGGTGCGAGCTCTGGAGCTGAAGCCGCAGGATCAGGAGCAAGAAAAAGCCAAAATTATTATGGAAGAAGAGGACGAAGCAGTGTTAGATTGTGACGATGAAGATATCGAGGAGGTAGATACCTTCAGTACCTGCGACGAGACAGCGCTGATCTTCCGCGATGCTGGAAGTTTCACCGACGATACCCCTACTATTAACACTGATCCGGGACCAATCTCCCCGTCCGATTTAGATCCAAGGGAATCGCTTGATTTCGCACGGACACGAACCCCATGTGGACAGTCTCTCGAAGAGCCACAGCTACTTCCCGACGCTGATATTCAGGAGTCGGCATGCCCACCGTTCCACCCCGCAGGACAGCCAGTTGGGCCAGAAACACCACATTCTCCACGTTCCTTGTCGCTAGATGAGAATCCCGAGTCTCCAAACCCTCCCCATAGCGATGACGCCTCGCTCTCCGCAGCACCTGATCAGTCAGCTCGCGTTGCGGACGACCCGACTACACCAGAATCCACTAGTCTTTCGCACTCGAAGGCAACCGTTGCGGACGAATGACTCAGATTTGGTCTGGTACATATATGTATTTCATGTCATCGGAAACCACAGACTCCGGGGATTAACGGGATAGTCCCCCACTCCTAGGAGGAGAAAAGCCACGTATTTCTCCTGGACAATTGCTTGCCGACTAAATATTTCTTCGTATTGCAACTGGTAGTATTTAATTTTTTGTTCTTTCTTGGAGTTTTCTTCTTCTTCTTCTTCTTCTTTGGAATATATTAATTTATCATACCCACTTTATTGCCTTTTACATTTTGTCACCCTTTCCACCTTTCTCTTATGCGGTCCTATTGTAATATATCACCAATTTGGCCTCGGCTGAAATTGTGATTTCGTATGCTGGAGCCGCTTTTCTATTTCCCCCATTTTACTACCCATCTCGTTTGATTTGTCTATATTCCCTAGAAATAAATTCTCTACATAATACAGCTGTTTTTGCTACATTATTTTGTATTATTCACTATTCACATTTTTGAATTTTTGATGTGGAGTATTAGTGGAGTCCCTATCCCCGTTTTACATATTTTCTCGACCCTTTTTTTCCCTCACGATTTGTTTGTTTAACCTTACCACATTTGTGAAACTTCATTATTCATCTAGATTCCCAATTATACTCTTCCATCCTGTCATATTATATTTTATTTCTTGCCTGTAGATCACTAATTCCCATTCCTCTTGTTTCTGATTGATGGATGTATTCTCACTCTGAAAGATAACAAGCTAATTTTAACTTCGTTTTCGACCTTTGGCAATGAGTTTTAATTCTTGGTACTCTCAAAACTGAATTCAATCTGTAATCAATACGTTTTCATTCTGTGATTTGATGCTCCATTTAAAAGGCGGCGAAAGTACAAGGGGATCAATGTCTTATATTACCTGGGTACAATACAGAAGAGCCATGTTGCAAGACTCTTCGCTGCCAAAGCTAAACTGGCTCACTGACATCTAAATATATATTAGTGACACGGTAAGTCGGAGAAAAATGACAAGTCAATCTATCATATTATCTCAATCTTCAATTCCCTCAGGTGTATTTAATCCTGTTTGGTCTGCACCTCCCCAGATCTCACTGTGACTTGTCTTTTCTTCTAATATATTTAAACATCTTTTTATGGCTTCCTCCCCTGCACTAACTAGTATTACCGGGAATTAATTCTTCCTTTGTCCCTTGATGAGTCCATCGAATACGAGCAGCTGCTGAACAGAGAAGCACATGTCCTTTGATGTTAGTCTCTCCCACCTCAATGCACCCTGGAGACCATGATTTAGCATCGTTTATTGCAGCAAGAAGGTCGGACCGCAAAGGTGCTGGACTCAGGCCACTTTCCACTTGCACTTGGGACATGAGAGTTGTTGCCGCCACAAGGTTAGCCTGCATAGTAGCAGTGCCAAAGAATTCAGATCCAGATATCGTGAGTCGTACCAGGTCGTCTTCATCTAGTCGCAGTATAGCATTGTCATGGGGCGGGGTAGGTATGAGTTGCGAGGACGGCCATACTGCACGCCAAATTTTAAGAGACATTTCTATCACTATTTTGTGAGAAAACGTATAAGTGGTTTCGTGCAGTGCGGGAATGAAGAACGGAACGTGGAGAGCCGACATATAACGAATCATGATGAAATCTACTACCTGGATTTGAAATCGGGAGGGAGAGAGGCCTGCTCTTGAGATATGTCTTTGGAGGTTCTGGCACAGTTCTTTATATACTACTGCCCTCAGAGATCCACCAAGGCGAAGTGTTTCCTCATAGGTACCACAGGATCCGAAATTATTCAAGAACTCAGTGATCATCAACCGAATCGGAAATGTCGCACGAAGGTCAAGTGTATCGTCCGGCACCGGCAGGGCATCCCCAACCATTAGTTGATCATCATTGAAAATTACCAGGTGGCTCGGTATCAAAGCTTCAGGATCTCTATGGCAACCGAGTATAGACTGCTGTTCTGAGTAGGGGTCCTGCTGATATCCAGATTAGTATCCCACCTACACCCGCTTTTTGTCGAGCGATTAAAAGCAGAGCATTGGTCTGGAGAGATTGAAGGTTTAATCGTGTCTTGAACTCAGGATCTGAAATGCAAGTTTGAGTTTCGTGGACCCAGCGAACGGCCGAGGCGCGCAGCGAAAACTGCTTATCGTATGTGGCAGCCCCGATCTCAAGAATCAGCTTGAGTTGAACCAGGAATGCCGTATCGGGAGTTAATCCAGCCGCCCACACTGCTTCATAGTCCTTTCTGAATGACGGGGCATGCAGCGTACGATAGACAGTCTCTGTTGTCCGCAGATAACAGGCGACAAGAATATCAGCTACACTCTTTGGGGGTAGTTCAGATGTTGGTGGCGGGGGCCAAGGAGGTGCCCACTGTGCTTTGGTGGCCTTAGCTAAAAGCTTACACCTTTTCATGCTGGAGGATGCCTTGGAGCCATGTTGTATATGCGGCTCGACGATATCTAGAAGATCTCGAAGGAACTATTGCTGCTGTTAAATGACTTGCCTGGAGATAGCAAGTGCATGACTGACCTGCTTAGCTCCGTTGATCCAATGGCTCTGGCCGAATAGACGACTTTTACGTAAAACACTTCGACTAATGGCCCGGGCTTCACCGACCATGCGGCTATCACGATAAACAGACAAAGTTCCAGCTCGTGATGAGGATGTTGTTTCTATGTTTGCGGTCGACACAGAGGTCAAAGGAGGAAAATCAAAAGTCTTCTCAGCTACCTGAGACAACTGTTCTTGAAGTTGTCTAACCTTAGCTCTTAAGAGCTCCAATAAATGCAAGCTTTGTTTTTGGAGCGTGCACAATTACTGCGAGGAGACTCTCGATTACACCGAATCTTGCGTGTTCTGCAAAGAGTGCATGAGCTATACAACTCTCGCTGTTAGGATGAAACACAATAGACTTAGCCAGGTAACTATATACGCACACTGGAGGCCTTCTCCGCCAACGTTCGGGGTCGGTCATAGTTCGCCACTCTACGATCGAGGATTATCCCCTTTTGCCGGAAGATTATCAACCATAGGGTGACCAGGGAGAACTTCCCTATGCCATATTTCGACGGACTCCTACCTTTCACTCTTATTTTTATAAAGAGGAAACTTAAGGAGTTTGAAGGTTATGAAATGTCAGTCTTCCGAATAAGGTCGGCATTTGCGTTTTTGGTCCGTAGTTATGCCTCGCTATTTGCTGAACTTCTTTAACACGCTACTGGCTAGAACCTCGGATTCACTGAATTCAGGGGCTACATACATGGCGGGGAATATAATAATTTAATTCCAGCATATTTTCGTATATAAAGCATTTCATTATCTAAATGATTTTCGTTTAAGATGTCTTACCAGATCGCAGCACGGTGCACCAAGCTCGGAAAGCCCTCCTCTTTCCCCATCTCAACGCGTATTCCTGAGAGAACCATGGCAAGCACAGTAGCAGAAGTTGAGCTGAATAAGGAAAACGGGCAGGGTCCAATATCTATGAGTAAATTCGATGAAGGAGACACCCGAATGGATTAAGGAGAATCACCGAATGGCGGAATACAGGCGTGCCTTGTTGCCACAGGGCCATCCCTCATTTTCCTTTCGACAATTGGATATGCGAATTCGTTTGGCGCCTTCCAAGAATATTATCTGGCCCACCTCCTCAGCATGAAAACCATGTCGCTTGGATTGGATCCCTGTCAGTCCTTTTACAGTTCTCCATGGGAGTAAATCGTAGGCCCATTGTTTGATCGATTCTGTGCATGGGTATGCCTCCCTCGTCCACCGCGATTCGAGCCGTGTAAATGTAGGTTATGGTTCCCTGGCGCAAATCATAATCAGCTAATGAAAGAGTGAAGTAATTGATCTACTTTGAAGATTTGTCTGGGAAGAAAATTGGGAAATGAGCAACTGGTGGAAGAAACAAACAGTTGCAGGGAATAACTGTCTCCTGTCTTCATATTATGTATTGCCAGGTAGCTTAAGCAGACCATGAGTGATAACAATCAAATAACACCATAGTTTCCCGATATTTGAAGACCCAAAAAGGCTCGGACACTCTTGACCGGAGTATCGAGCTTGTCATCCTTTCCCACCCAGAGGTTATAGAGAGATTTGAGCTCCATGGGAGTCGTATTATAAGTTGTTTTGTAGATGTATGGACAAAGTCATAACTAAGGAAAGTATAATATTTTGATGTGTGCCTTCGTGTCCCGCCTACGTTGAGGCAAATTTTTTTTTGGAAGTAATAGAAGCTATGAGGGTAGGTTGACTTGTGGTATTTTGGGCAGCCTAGTCGATGGAAGCAATATTCGCATAATTGCATCGTGAAGAGCCGAGTAGTAGGTCTTTAGAAACACTACATACATACTATACATAGCGTGAGAAAGAGCGAAGGAGATATCTGTAAAATTCTTGCTCTCAAAGAATAACATGCCATATTAAAACAAGCATTACAGAATATCTTTGTTCAAAACAAATTATCCACTCTAGCAAGAAGGTGTGAGAGCACGATCATGGCGATGCTCTGGCGGCTGGAAAATATTATATATTTTATATATTATCACTTTTGCGATGACGTTAAAACAGAAGTTGGTCTGTGACCAGACTATGCTAATCATAGTTAGTCTACCCGTAGTTGTGGGGCATGGGTACATTTATGCTTAAACTTTATTAAGATGACGTCATTATATAATGATTTACTCTCTCAACAGCAGCGCCCAATATTGCCTGTTGAAACCTTCATAACCGTCTCTTAGAATTTGATTGCGATTTAATTCTAACAAGTTTCACTATCCACCCTTCATCTATTAGACAACATGAGTCTGATACGATTTGCTCAGCATTTTCTACCTTCGATTTCTGAGGACCATATATCCAATGAGAGCCAATATGGCGGAATCCGAATGTCTTTCCCAACGTTTTTCATGCTCTCTAGCTAAAAAAAATTTCATACGGAAGGAGAAAATTAGAAAAGTATTCAAAAGGCTGAGGTTCGAGAGAGTCCTTTCCCGTTTCTGCTTTCGTTTTCCTCAGGTCCTGCCTTGCGCTCTGAATGATCACTTTTCTCAGCATTCATCAGCTCTCATCTTAACACGCGTGTCACAATACAGCAGAAGCTAATACTATGGCACCTTTATAGTAGCTACTTCGGCCGCATTGTGGAGGAAAAGATGGAGGAGAAGAGGCAAGAGGCTAGACTGGACGGTGAGCTACTTGAAGAACCCAGGAACTATATCAAGGCCGTGGTCTAACTTACAGAGAAGTGGAGGCGAGACTGATCAAAGACTGGTGGATGGACGAGGTCAACAAAGACTCCAAATTCAGAATCTGACGCTTCGTCACTACCCTGATGTACTATGGAAACATTCACGTTTCCTGCCGGAGACTCGTGTTTGCGGAAAATTTAGCACTTTGCTCAGCAGCTTCTTGTATGTCTCGAGATGAAATCTTTGACGCCTAATAATTTATTTTTAGTGTCACTGCTAACCGTGAGGTGCCATTAGCGTTGTGGTATATTCCCCCCCCCCATTTTCAAGACATCACATTCGGTTTCACGGCTTTGAATGACCCACTGCGTATCTGACACCATATGACATAGAGAAAACGAAAAGAAATCTTGAGTGAGTGTGATACATTAATACATATTTTCGCATTTTTTAATTGTGGCAAAATAGAGCTAATGGTAACTCAAACAAAGCTCAGATAAACGATATCTTGAAACACGTCAAGTTCAAATTGATTGTTACACTTGAAATCTCAATAATCAACTCCATCGACACCATGTCAACAGGGACACGAGGAAGGATAACGAAAGAGCAAGCGACTGTTAAACCTGAGGCCTCTTGAGATGACAGCTCTTGTGAATCAGGTGCCTTGAAAAAATGAGAAGTAATATGTGAGACGGAAGTTTGGCATCTTGCTTCAGAAGTTATGCAGATTTTGTATTATTGACAAGATGTCATCATTTGAGATGGATGAGAGCTGAAATAGAAATTTTGTGACTATTCAACATCCACTGATTGAAGTTTTAGAGGTAGCTAGTTACATAATTTATGAATTGAAACCTTTGCTGTTTCAGCGAGAGCTCATCAGCCAACTGAAACAGACAACTCTCATGTTTGATGTTTTCTTTAACATGAAGCTGGAGGAGGCGAGCTAGGTTAGATTTACCACGGGCATGGTTGATACGGATATGGACAACTCCCACCGCAAGCAGGAGTTCTCACAAAGCTTACGCTGTTGCATGACGAGATATCCTTGTAGAAAAGGGTTCATTTGACTCTGCCCCTGTGCGAATGGAATGCCCTGACCCTTTCTGAGCATCTTCCCGACGAGCTTCCTGAGAAATTTGTGGTGCTAGAGCCGGGGAATCACTGAGCTTAGAGGTTAACTCTTGGGGAGAGGAAATGGAATCGGTAGCTCTAATATCTCAATAATCTAACAAAACATGATCGCATAATTTGCAACAGTCACCAACAAAAGATACAAAAACATCGAAAATCCCATTGAGCAGGGACAAGGAACTATCAATTGACCGGCAGTTGAGGACGTAGTATATACTCAGCGACTACAAGCGTTCGACGTAAAGGACATGCAGGGCGGGATAATCCATATCTTGTTGATTGTGGTCAGCAGCAGAATGCTTGAGAGAGCATCTGAGGCTTCGCAGGGCTCGTCGGGAGCCAGGCGAAGCCGTGTAGCAGCAGATATGTGATATTATCAGAGACGCCAGGAAAGGGCCAGCTTGCCTGACTCAAAATAGATGATGCAGAAGCCCAGAATGCAGACATTGAGAGCGATGTCTTAGTAAGGCCTATTAAAGTTCCCAAACATTTAACTCGGGAATCATCAATCCAGCTCTGAATCTCTTTAGGCGAAAAAATGAAGAAGACGAGCCCATCAATACCTCGGATCCTTGTCGGTGTAGGCGTATACTACTGTGAATTTGAAGAGCAGTTCGTGCTTTACGATAAGCAGGGGAGTGGCAGCAAAATTGACCCAGAAAATGAGAGCAAACAGACATTGTGGAAGACTGGGGAGGGGGCCTCAGGGGCAACTAACTTATCCATTCCAGAGAGAATCTGATCTCTAGAAGATAACTAATACATACATACATGCATGCATGCTGATTTCATGTTAGCCACCCAGTTATCTCTCAAATATGCTGTGTCCTAACATTCTGATAATCCCGAAATCTTTAGTATCCTTGTCTAATACTCGAAAGATCTTTGATCTGCCTTCCCTCGGAATCGAAATTGTCAGCACTCAGCCACCCCTGAAAACCTCCTCTAACCTTTCCCTCCCACTCCCTATCGACAATAGAAAACCATGAAGAATCCCGATTCCGTCCCTTCACAATCATATGCTGTCTGAACAAACCCTCAACACAAACCCCAACCTTTCCGCTGCCCGTTTTGACGGTTCATTCAAATCACTACACTTCCACTCACACCTGCGAAAATTCAACTCTTCAAACACCCATTTAAGCAAAAGATACATGGTTTCTGTTGCTGGTGTGGTACGCTGTAGTTCGCGTGAAAAGGTAACGAAGCCAATTTCCACCACACGATTCTTGACATCGATGCGGGGAAGGCTTAGGAATCCAGTTACCCTGCCACTATCACGATTGCCGTTGGAAGTGCGATCAACGATGCTGAAGAACAGAGGGTCCTCTGACTCAGCCTTTTGTGAAATAAAACTGTTGAATTCTTTCTTCGAGGCGAAGGGGCCATCAGCCATGTAGTCCCATATTCTCAAGTTTTCGCTTCCGCCGAGGCAGGAGAATAAATCATCGGAATGTGCCGTGCTGAGGGGTTCTAGCGTAACAGTTCTCCCATATAGGATTTTATGGGTAGGTTGGATAGCGGGGTTATCAGGAACGATAAAGCCAATGCGGGGCCCCTCCATCTTGTATTGGGGTGAAAAAATAAGTGACGCAGCAGGGCCGAGCTTGTTGGTAATCTGGTGTGTGGCATATTAGAGTAATAAAGTCTAAAATTGAATATTGGCCATATTGGTAGTCGTTCCATGCCATTTATGTGAGCTACAGTACGTGGAGTACTTATAAAGCCAGGTTGCACGAGTCATTAAAGGCCAAAGGAGAAGAAGTTTGGCGACTCACAGGATTGTGATCGTGTAGTTAGAGCCGTCGCAGGACATTCAAGAATTGAAGATACTTGCAACTGAAATTACACTGGATCCAAAGTGGAATACATTAGGCGAGGAGAATATTATGCCCATAAGGCTAGCCATGAGTCTAGGGAACTGTTAGGCCAGCACATAACTGAAAATTTAGGCGACAATAGCCTTAACCCTTAACCAAATGCCTTAACTGCTGATAGTGGACAAAAGCTTCTTGGTCCTTTCTTGAAGGATAGATTGTCATTACATTGGGGATAACCCTTTAAATGTAACAAATCAAGGTGTATTAACCATTCTGCTCAACTTGCACGCATTTTCCAATAATGAACAAGAGAGACTAAACCACAAATGCGAGGCCAAATGCATTTGAAAACCAGTTTCAGCAGCGAGAATCGAGTATCAAGAAGAAATATGATGCAACAAAGCGCCCTTGTTAGTGCAGAACATGAAGTCTCACCCAACCGACCCATTCCTCATTTTGAGAATAAAATGGCAACACACGAGAGCTTTTCCCTAGCCAGGCATAGCACCACGGTCGCCCAAAATGATGGCCCACCTGCTATCGCACCTCATACTCCTGTCACCACCCATAAGACCGAAGACAAAAAAAATCAAAAACCAACAAAACAAAACAAAAAAAAAATGTCTTGCAATAATAGTGACAGAAGGGAAGCCAAAGTCCGAACATGAATGTTGATGACGAGGGAGTCGTAGTGGTAGCAATCCAACAAGAACTAACCAAGAGACACAACAGTGAGGACTCCAGGATTCTACCAGCATTTGAACTTCTGAATTTTGAGTTTTGATATAAAGCATAGGGATATTGATTGAGTGCTGAGGAAATAATAGACGCCGGGAACAAAGGTACGTATGAAGAAAAACAAATGCCAAAAAAAAAAAAATATGAAGCAGAGAAATTCGGCGCGCTGCGCTGAAATAATTCATAATATAGTTATATATGACACGGAAGTTCGTTAAAGAGCCAGCAACGGAATTATAAATTTTCCGTAAATTTAGATTGGTTCCCAGAAGTGTTAGTCACCGACGATTGTCGTGAGGTAGCCTTTGGAGCCTCAGGAGGACCCTCTGGTTCAGAAGCGGCACCAGCAGCGAGTGGGGCAAAATTGGTTGTGGCGGTCGTTGCTTGCACAATGGTATGCTCCCGTTGTACTTCGAAGGAGCCGGGAGCGGCTTCAGTACCGGACTTCCGACTCGATCTGCTGAACAGACGAATATGGAACTTTCGTTTTCGAGAAGAACGTCGCGGCAAGACTCCGCTCTCCCCGTCCTTGTGCTCCGTTACCTCCCGAGAAGTTTCGGTAGTTGAGCTCCATTGACGTGCGACGGGCCTGACTGCAGAGGGTCGGTGCCTACCGTCAGTAACCAGTGGGCCATTCACTTTATGTCCCTCGGTTGCTACTGCAGGAGCGCTTTTTCGTCTCTCAGGGCCCTCTCCTGGAGCAAGCCGGGTATCCGCTACCTTAACTGTCATCTTGAGAATATTGCGATCTTGATCCTGGCTGGGTTTAACATCCCTAGGAAATAGCTTGAGTGTTGAGCTAGCATTTTCAGATACGGAAGACTGTGTTCTGTTGGAACTCCTACTCGATTGGTGGGACAGAACACGAAAGTGGGGTTCTAACAGTATTGATCGAGAAGACTCTCCTGCACTGCAAGTGACGATGTGAGATCTAAATGGAGAATTTTGCTGCTGTGAAGCGCTGGTCATGTCTATGACTTCCTCTTCATCTGACTGAGCTGTGGTGCCATTTGCTAGGTCACCGGGAGCCGGAAGCTCCTCCGTTGCTCGAGCTTTCCCCCGGGCTTTTGCAGATTTTCGTCTAAACATACTGGCCCCTGAATTTCTGCTGATGCGATTTAGCAGTGTTTTCCTTTCTTTTTCATCCCTCATGAATTTCCTTTCATCATCTGTAACGCGTGTTAGCAGGATAAGTAAAGGCAACCAAGGAACCAGGGAGGACACCAACCTTCTACATACTGAACGGTCTTTTTCATTGATTCCTCGCGTTCTTTCTCTAATTGATGCTGGCGCAAGGCTTCCCGTTCATCAAGCTCTTCCTCTAAACACCTTGCTCGTTGCTCCTCGATTCTCTCCATGATGTCATCAATGGTCTGCTTGGCTTTAGATCGGAGAACACGATCAACTTCACCCTCTTTTACAGATTTGCCTGTTCCAATAGTGACTACATCGTTTGTTCCCCCATCGATCGTTGAGAAATTTTTTAAGACACGGGAAGATGATCTTGGTCTTCCTGTAGACTCATAGATACGTTGATCAACGTCATCTATTACCGCGTCCGCATTTTTTTTCGCTGTTCTCATCAGAGCCTCATGGTCCCATGCCATTTTTTCAGCATCAACCTTTGCCATTCTATGGTGGAAATCTGTCATTTGCGATCGAATCCTTGTAGACAGCTCTTCTTCCTTGTCGGTATCAGTGCTTTCACTGAAAGCGTGTTTTCTTAGTTTCGCATACATAGAAGTCGAGCGCCTTAGTACATGATCCGCATGGTAGTAATCTCTGGGAGCCTTTTGTTCATTATGCATCTGTGATAATCTCTCTGACGCTAGTCTTTGGGCGGTCTCATATAAAGAAGACCGTCGCACAAATGTTGTAGGCTCCTGGTGGTGCGAGATTACGGCGGATACAGCATCTTCCACCCGGGGCATGATGGAGAACATCTGACGGGCCGCTGTCATAGCTTCTATGTGTTGTGTATCAGCCTGGATATGCAGTTCGCGTCGGGCATTACCTAACGCCGCTTCATGAATCTGGCGAAGATCGAACGCTGGCTCAGACTCTTCCAGAACCGTTTTCGGGCCCGAGAATACTCTATGGCATGTAGTAGCTGCAGTGAGAGAATGGGTTGAGATAGGATTGCTAAGGGGAGTGGGAGCTGATTCCGATCTCTTGCGGTTTTTAGAAAATGCACCAGTTGCTGCAAATCTTGCGCCCTCACTGTCTTTGGGGGCTTCTCCTTTATGGTCTAAAGCTTTGCCATCCATCGTTTTAGTATTTCTGCTGGCCTGAACCCTCCCCGCTAAGCTTGCGGCCTGGTAACTTGTCGTACAAAGCTGAGGGTCTCTCAAGGGGTGTTCAGTCTCCACTTTGTTTATCTCACGAGCTGTATATCCCGCATATGCTAAGCTTGCGGCAGCACCAGCAGACGCAGATTCTTGATCAGCAGAAGAAAGTTTCGATGGGTCGAGATAGCCAGATGTGTCAGTGGTGCCGCCGGTGCCTGCTAGTTAACATGGGTCAGTTCGTATAAATTCGTCGGGGCCCAGATAGGGATGGAAATCCTTAAAATAGACTCACCAGCACGGCCAGTATCGTTAGCGCCTCCAGTCGCTGTTGGTCTCGGGCGGACAGCGTGTAGGGCGGCAGAAGCGGCTGTTGAGAAGATGGATTAGAGGGTGCAACTAAAAGACTGCAAATGCGATCCTGTCAATAGAAAATAATTCACTCACCATGGCCCTCAGTTGAATCCGGCTGATTCCTCACGTGAGAAGTTATCACGGCAGACATGTCGGTGATCGTGAATTAGTAAAAGAATAGACGTAAATTGTGTAAATTGTGGTTCTGGCTAAGGCAGAAGACATATCTCTCCAATTTCAGCAGAAGGGCACGGGATAGTTGGAAGAATCTAGTGGGAAAAGGAGGGTTGGTGGTTGATGACAACACAGTTGGCGAGAGAGTTCGTTTAGCCATATCCAAGTCGCCAGGCGCTTCCCAGATGCACGCTGCGGGCGGCAAAATGTCATTTTCTGGGATGGGCTCAGGGTCGTATGTTCCGGTCGTGTGACGTAGGGCTGCGGCTAAATGGGTTTAGCGCGGCTGTTGGCCTACACCGCGGCTGCGGCTAGGTTCTACTGTATCTAGCCCCTAACTAACCCAAACAGGATATGGGCTTACCCTCCAGCTTGCCAAGTTCCAAACCCGGAACTTGTAACAATGAGAGAGGTTCACATGATAATTGATTGGGGCGGGCTTCGACATTCTCACCATGGCGCACCATGGCAGGAATATAGGGGAGAACGGTGTACCCTAGGCCCGCATCTTTGTAACAGAATCCGCAAACTTCGAGAAGCGCAAAGAGCATTGTTCTTTTGTGCTAGTTCACGAGATTAAGTACTATCGGACAAACAGGAACAGCATAGAATCCAATTTAGTGAATCACCGCTGTAGTTCAAACCCGGGGGCTTTTTTTTTTTTTTTTTTTTCTTTCTCTCACCTCATATCTGCGGATTTCACCAGCTTTTATAGACGTGGATCATTCGCTCCAACCACAAGCTTATCTATGGCTAGCGTCGGCTGAATTACATACAGAATATTTTTTTAAAGTGGCTGCTCTTGGGGTTTGGGTTTGCCCGGCTGCCGTTAAGACAACTAACATCAATATCAAACTTACTAACTAAAGGGGAAAACACTTTTCAATGCTGATCATAACACAGGAATTTCTGAGAAGATTTGGAATTGAACAGGGATATAGTAACAATGTCTCATGTGACCCTCGGGAAATGCTACTTTGCGGTGGACTGACTGCAAATTTCCTGATTCCGTGGTCATTCTGTGTACTATGCGAACACGATGCGCATTTCTATTCCGGTACTTCCAAGTCTAGAGTGGATAATAGACGTACTAAGCGGTACGAATACAGAATAAGGAATTGGCGGTGTTGTTCCCTGGCAAGCCGGAAACACAAAGATATCGGGAAGGGTACAAACTATTCCACAACCTATGGAACGCAGGGGTTCCCTAATAACAGCGCCTACCACCAACCAGTATACTCTCCATGCTAATCACTTCGTCGTCTTGATGCGGCTGCTTGTTATTCAATATAAACGCAGGTATCGTTCTACATTATGCAAGTTGGTATTCGCGTTTCTTTCTACCGATGGCAATAACCGGAATGGATAGCCAGTTAACTGAATTGATTTAAATATGTAACCGTTAACTGGTTACTGCATCAAGGCAATCGATTTAGGGCTTAGTTAGTGGTTACCATCATGTTCCAGTTTGCCTCGTACCATGGTTGAGTGGTCGAAAGAAGTTACAGTGCTTTCGATAGTTACCGTGTTCTTTTAGTAACTCATCCGAAGCCAACGTATGTGAAACGGATCGATCATGAATCGATTGAACTGTAAATAAAATGTCCAGAGCAGAGCGGTAAGATTAGCCAACATTGTAAATCCATATCTTGAATTGAGTGCTGCATAACTGCAGTGAGATAGTTACACCAACAAAAATGTGGCAGATTCTCAAAATAACAACAGAATAGATTCCTAGAAGCAATCTCCTTCTAACTACCAATAAACATGAGGATGGCAGTTGCTCTTGAAACAATTTAGCAAGAACTGCATCTAATTTGAAATATTGTTGATGAGCAAGTATCCACACCAGTTTTTAGGATGGAGAATAGGCTCTCTATCGTTAACTAACCAGTTAACGTAAGCCGACACCCTTTTGATCACGACACCTATTTGATCAATCTTTCATCCCAGCCCTCCCAGGTCATTAAATTATTCATTATGGCAACCACCCTCAGCAGAGAAGCTTCTCATCAAGAAGCTAAACTTTCATTAGCTATTAAAGCCTATAAAACGAATTAAATTTCAACTCTTAGAGCTGCTGCTAAGTCATTTCGCGTCCCCTACTCCTCACTATGTTATAGGCTATACGGAGGCACTACGCGTTCAAATTCTCAACTTAACAATCGAATGCTGACCTCTACGGAAGAACAATCTCTAGTTCAATGGATAGTATCCATGGATGAGGGATGACAGCCTCCCCGAATCGCGATCGTACAAGATATGGCCAATCTACTACTTTCAGCGCGAGAATCTGCTACTACAACTACTGCGGGAGGAAGGTGAGTGGAAAGATTTATCAAACGGCACTCTGAACTGGAGACTAGATTCTCACACAAGCATAACTACGAGCAAGCTTTATGCGAGAATTTAAAACTTTTACATGAATGGTATACATTGGTGGATAATACTATAAAGAAGCATGGAATTGTGCCGGAGGATACGTACAACTTTGATGAGATTGGCTTTCTAACTGGAGTTATTACAACGGCCTGGGTGATTACTAGAGCTGAGAAAGAAGGCAAGCCATCTCTTATACAGCCAGGAAATAGAGGATGGGCAACCGTGATTGAATCAGTCAATGCTGCGGGCTGGAGTCTACCTCCTATGATAATAATGAAGGGCAAGCTTCATCAATCCTCATGGTACGAGCAACTGCCAGCGGATTGGACAATTGGTCTTAGCGAGAAGGGTTGGACTACGGATGAGCTTGGCTTAATATGGCTGCGAGAGGTATTCAAGAGACATACTGAGGCTCGTACAGCGGGCAGATATAGACTGCTGATTGAGACTGCTGATTATGGATGGACATGGCAGTCATGCTACAGCCGGACTTGACAATTGAATTCATCATCATATTATAGCTCTTTATATTCCTCCTCATTCCTCTTATCTACTGCAGCCACTAGATGTGAGCTGTTTTTCGCCACTAAGGAGAGTGTACGACAAGAAGATTGAGCCTCAACAGTTCCCAATTTATATCTCGGGGTTGCCCGTTGATGGTCGCTGTGTTGTTCTAGCCTAACCTGGTATGTAGAATAGTAGCAAAAGTTGGACATGAAGGTGGAAGTGTGAAAATTCAAGATATTGGAACAAAACAAACCACCATCACCAAGAAGAGTATGAGTCAAAGGCAGCACCAACTATAGTTATGCATTCAAAGCTGGTGGAAAGTCTGGGGGTGGATTTTAAGTAAGTAACTAAGATTAAGTTGAGCTGCGGCTCAGATTAGTGGGAGGTAGTGAGTGCGCGTGGCACGGTTACTTAGTTAACTGGTTAGTTAACTAACTTAGTTACACAGCAGTTACAGCTTAATTGCACCTTTCCTTCTCTTCACTATTTTCCTGCCCCAAGAACACCAATTCATGTGTCCTTGTAGCATTTGACCAAACTTTTATTAGAGCTACTGAAATCAAATCTTCATTTTGATGTATGTATCTAGAATTGAATTCGTGAGTTTACTGCTAATAATATTTTCAGGAACTTCCGAAAGACGAAGCGGTCTACTGAGCCTCTCATCACCAAGTGGCTTCATACACTCTACAGCAGTTAGTCTGAATTCCAATATACGATATTCTCGAGTTTGCTGTTAAATCAACGACATCATATTTTGGACGGGAAATGTGCTTCTAGCAAGCATTTAAGAAAGGAACAAAAGAACGAGAGAATGTATCATGCATGATCACTCCATGCTCGCGAAACTCCCTGGTGTCAGCTCGGACATCAATGCTAGCATCATTGATTATGGCAATACACAACACCCTGCTACGGAAGGGACTAGTTCCCCACATCCTCCATTTGATAATATTCTAAATTTTCGTGATGTGGGAGCATATGTCAATCGCTTATGCGGATCACGGTATGAAAAACCGCCCCAGAAGGCGACCTCTCCCCCGGTTGGCCTTTTAGCTGTCGTTCTGGTTCAACCTTTGGGTATCTGCTACGCAGTTACAGCACTATGGTTACGGAAATATTTCTATAATATCATCCAATGACCGTATGTCCTGTTCTCATATTGCTACCTGAGGAAACTGACAGTTTGCTCCATAACCACAGTGTTCTGAAAGAAGGTATCCTGTTCCGAAGTGCTAGGGTAATAATCTCTCCACTTTCCCTTGCTCTCCGTTTATTAATTGTTTCTCTCTAAACCATCTTTTATTTTTCACTTTGCGCTACGTACCAAAATCCGCCAAATACCTTCTAGTGGATATATGGCGTTCTACCATTGCTGCTCCGTCTAAGCACCCTCAATGGTAAAGCGAATGGAAAGCCATGTTTCACAAAACTCAACAATATTAGAACGTATTCCAGAAGTTTGCTAATGATAAGAATTAAGCCGGACGATGCCTCACAACGGGATCAGGAGCGTTTAACCAATGAGCTACGTTTAGCTTCTATTATTGATCTCAGGTCAACGTAAGGACATAATCCCTCATATCTGATGTGTATATCATAGTGTCCTTATCATACCAGTTCCAGTTATTTCATAGAGTAGCCACTCTTTAATCCCACGGGACTTAGTGATGATTCGATGTGCACGCATTATGCTGATCTACTACATGCAATCCCAGAACTGAGCATACCATGGCGGCCAACCGACGTCTTGCTAATGAACGAATCGCTGCAGAAGAAGGAGCAGAAACTTCTCTGCAACCAAAATCAATAGCGAATGATGAGCACCTCGTGAACCTTCCGGGAGTGCGTCGAATCATGCTCAGCCTGGCCGGGTGGAACTTCGAAAAGACATTGTTATGGAGATTAAGTTGGTTTAATATACTGTGAGTACGCAATATTGAAGTTTTACATGCATTTGTTCAAAAGGAATCAAAGGCAGGTATGGGAAATCAATCACATGTACATGTACTTCTAATTCTCATCGCGATCCATCTTAACTTGCAGAAAGTTCTTCTCCCTCCTTGCATCTGGCTACCGTGGTGCCGCCACGAGATTGATCGTCGAGCAAACTATTGTTCCCCGTGGCCTCAATGGGCTTGCCCGTGATACGCTTACAGCCAGCCAGGCAGAGATCAAAGAACTGTTCGGATATCTAAGCGAACCCAGCATATATCCAACAGTCATACATTGCACGCAGGGCAAGGACCGCACGGGGTTAGTGGTTATCCTGCTCCTGTTATTAGTCTCCTCTGGGGAGATGAAGAGGGAGGAGAGTGAAGCAGAAGCGCCCGGTGGAGAAGCATATGCAGCTCTGGGTAGGCCTCAAGGCACGGTCGTAGTCACAGGAACAGGAACAGGAACAGGAACAGGCAAAGCCAAGATCCCCCTCTCTGTAATAACGAGCGACTACCGCCTTTCGGAGGGAGAACTAACCCCCGAGCTAGAAGAGCGTTTGCGGGAGATGAATCAACTGGGGCTTCCGGATGAGTTTGCAAAGTGTTGGGATGGGTTTACGGAGGACGTTGTTGAATTTTTGGAGGAGAGGTATGGTGGCATTAGAGGCTATCTGAAAGCTGTTGGGGTGGACGCGGGGGCTGTTGAGATGGTTAGGGGCCTGTTAGGGGCCTGCTAGTGGCCTAAGGGCTAGGTTGCTGGCAGCTGGTTGGATTGGGTTGTTTAACTGGTGTAAGTTAGTTACGGTTGTGCGATGATACAGCCTTGGAAGAGCGTAGAGCCCGAGATTTATTGTCTTCTGGCACCCGTTGTCCCGGTTTGCGTTCCTTGTTGTTTATAGTTCCTTTCTTTCCCGCTGCCTTCCAAAAATTCCACAGCCCAGAAATTGAAACATTAGGACAACAAACATTGGACCGGGCAAAATCCTTCCTGTCCTTTCCAGATTCAAAGATGGAAGTCATGTGCCCTGGAATCTTTTATCTTCTATCAGATTACCATTGATAATTGGACATGCAATTTCAAAGGCCAGAAGACCTTCTAACAATAGCACCATCTTCAAATGAGATACACATCAATCAAAAACACACGAAACTACTCTCCTTCCGGTGGTCCGTAAGAAGGAAACGAAATAAAAGATGGAAAACCACAGTGTTCTGCCACAATGAACAACAAGAACAGAAAAAATAAAGACAAAAAACAACAGAGAGATTCTTATGATACAATAAAAGGAAACAGGAGTGTGATCCATTGCTCCCGCTCTTAGCGCAGTAAGGATATAATAATAAAAGCGTACTTCCCTTCTTTTCCAAACGCCCTCTGTTAAAGAGAATTGAAGACAAAGACCCAATGCAACACTGTCAAGTCCATCCGTTGATTATCTCCTGCCGCTCCCCTATCGTTCTGTCCGCGGGTCATGCAACTGGCCAGATGGCACATAACCCCCAGTTTCCGCAATAGCTGAGGGTTCAGTTACCCCTCCGTTGGCGGCATGTTTATTTATGATATATCTGTGATCAGCGTTTCCCCTATCCCCCATGGAGTCAGTGGTTAGGGGTTGTTCGTAATGGACATCGACTTGGGGTTGAGATGTTTGTTGCATTGCGTGTATTAGGTTTGTCTCTGATATGCGTTTGCCCTGAGGGATGTGGTTGCGGGTTCTAATGGAGGGAAGAAGGTCGATTATGAAGGAAAAGACGTAGAAGGTGAATATGTATCCAATAACTGGTACAGGGCTCTGGTTAGATTTTCTTTTCGTGCAATTGAGAAAAGGACAAAAGATAATAATAATAAAACTCGTTGACTTACCCCACTCCATTACTGCAGCAATGTTTTTCTTTTTCTCCTGCTTGCCAGTAACTATAAATGTAATAGCAAGGGAAAACTCAACGAAGATAAATGCAAGTTTGGTCCAAAAGCTTGCCGCTAAAATAGTGTGTTGCCGATAGTATATCCCGAGTCTTTGGTATTCTGCACATACAAAGACTGCACTCAGAATATATCCTCCCCTATGTCTCAGTTTTGTTTGATTAGGTCATATTCTACAGATATATTCTAGCACGGACGCAAACATAGAGGAGTTTTTATGGGATGGGTGAGGGAGAACTTACATGAAAAGGAACAAACATCCATTGTGCAACATGGGAAATCTCAAGGTATCAAAAATTGACAAGAGAATCAGTCCGAGACCCCCAAACATGGAAAATACTATAGAGGTGATGGCAAATCCCTTATCCCACTTCCCCTTATTTCTGGCAAGTTGGCCGGTATGTCGAAGCCATCGTTCCGACATGAATGAAAGAGTGAAAAACACGGATGTAACAGTGCAAGCACCAATAAAGAGAGGTTTCAGTCTTTGAGCACCGACATCTGAGATGTATCTGTGTTCGATGTATAATCTGTGTTAGAAACAAGGAGATGATGAATTGAAGGCTAATGGGATTAACATCTTCCTTACGCTATATTCTGGTATTTTCCCATGCTGTCATAATGCGGGTGTCCTTCAACAACGGCCCATCGTATGAGCAAGGTAAGAAGTGTAGCTATTATTTGAGACCATGTTAGCATTTATCAGTATCTGGGGTTATAGCTCTTCCGAACTACCCACCTAGCCACATGGAGGACCCAATTACAGGGAAAACCCAAAACGATATAATCCACATATTTAAATCGTCTTTTTTTTTTTTTTTTACTCCCGCACAAGGGAAGACGTGGCCTTGACCCGAAAAATATTTGCAAAACAGAGAGCCCCGGGAGATACACCACAACGGAGGTGTTACTGTGAAGGACAGGCGGGATTGTCGCAAATGGGCAGTGTACGGAAATGCAAGACAGGTGATAATTATATTAACTTAGAAAACGCGGATAGGTTCAGACTGGTCTCCGAATTGATAAAGGAGATGAGTTAGCAAAAAGTATTCAGGTTGTCAGTGGGCGATGGAATATCAATGTTTAGTATAACCGCGCAACAAGCCCATCACCTTCTTACCTCGTCATGAAAAGAAAGAAAAAGAAAGGCACCAAGACATCACTGAGAGGTCACCTGGATTCCCTTCTATGTGATACAGGGGCTAATAAGGCCGAGCGCAATTCCTGAGTGATGAGGTTGGGAAATGTAGAATTCGAAACCGGTGCCGGCATAGAGGCTGTTAGAAGGAGGTGGAATGAGCGGGAATGACCGGAAGGGGCGTAAACAGGAGCAGGACGAGCGAACCGCAAAGATGGCTAGCAAAGAGTATATTTATGGAGGTTAGACGGCGAACCCTCAGAGAAAGTCTGGGACGACGTCATCCAAGGTACCATCCCCAGGTTGAACAGGGCAGAGGCAGCTCGGCATTTCTGAGCTTAACGTCACGCCAAGTAAATAAAAGATACGTGTGGATATGTTCCTCCCCACCAAGATAACGCGCGGAGATACCTGGGGTAGCGTTCCCCGATGTTCTGCTGCAGCTTCCATATGGGATGCGATATTTTGGCTCAAAATATCAGTTCACACGTGATTCATAAAATCATGCCTATGTCACTACGTGCAGGCGCCGCCCTCTCTCTCTGCTGCTAAGGGAAGCGGGCGCATAGTCAGGAAGGACGTGCATTTGCCCCAGCAGGTAATTATGTGGGCACATTTAATAATAGAGGCTCCAGGGCAGCTGAATTTCGTCGTGGCGTTTGTTGTAGAATCGAAGCCCCGTTGTGTCGATGATGTCGATGCTTCCTGAGGAGTTTTGTGCTGCTGGACGTAGACGGAAACACAGGAGAAGATGAAAACTATTTTTGAGAGCTTGAAGATTAAGAAACACATCTGGGAATCTCACGCACTGTCGCTGACGAGCATAACCCGTGTGTTCTACGTAAGAAACCAATGCAGTTCAAACGCAAGGATTTCTGACTTAAAGGGGCAGCCAATTCTTGTTTTCTATGATTTAAATCTAGGACTGGGATTTTAGGGTTCGGGCTGCCACGTGTGATATAACGTTAGTTAACTATCTGTAGCGGCGCCCGCCTGGGTGGCGTTGCCCTAGCGACCGCCCCGCCCACACGTGATCGCGATCGCTTGTATGTAATATAGCAAATAACCTAGCTAGCTCCTCCCCAAAGGAAGCAATTGACTGGCTTCTCAGCACAGTAAGAGGAGCTACGACCTTCTCTACCTGGTGCACTAATACCCGCTTCTTCATCGACATCCAACGCCGCTACTAGAACCTGTTCAACATCCGACTTCTCCCTCCCCCTCTCTCTTTCCTATGCTCCTTATATACATTTCTCATCACCCCTACACACCACCCTAGAAGCCCTTGGCTTCCTCAGTCCCGTAATCTTCGGCTACTACGCCATTCAGAACCTCCAGGACGGGGGCTACTCTGTACATAGACTCTCAAGAGGGCTTCGGCCGACTAGACATGTCAGGCAGCAGACTAGCTGCTGCGCTGGCACGCCTGATACCCTTAGGGAGGTGCTGTGGCCGCGACGGCAGATTATTCTTAGTCAGCTGATCACGTGCCTCCAGGCGTTAAATAAGTAATAATAATAATAATAATAATAGCTAGCTCCTCCGAATAGAAGGTTCAACCATCCCACACTATCCATTCTCGGCATGATGTCATTAAAGTCAGCCACTCCATATTCACTACCATCTACAACTGTGAATGCGATAAAGGCATACATACATATGTAATTAATTCATACGATGATAATATTGCAAAATTCGTGCTGATGAGATATTGATTCGTTTCCATGTTCGAGCAAATGAGGTATTGCATGCTTGCAGATGGCTTCTTTATGTCACAACAAAATCAGCATGATCCTCTCTGTTTCCTTTATATGGAGCAATGAATAGGGACTTTGCCTATAGTACAACTCGGGATGTGACATCAATAAATCACTGCATATAATCTTCTGCTTGAAGCCTCTGAATACATTGCAATATTTGCATCAATACAGAACTGAACTGTCTTCAGGACAGTGGCTATTTCTTCCTCTTATTAATTCTGAGCTTTTAAACTGCTAACTAATTCTCACAATAAAACCCCAAACTCTGTGTTCCTGCATGGTTTGGCTTTTCATTCCTGAATCCGCGTATCTAATTTACAATGTTGAATGGACATTGAAATCGTAAGTTGAAAAGATAGAGCGGACATGAGATCATGTTCGACATGGGAAAATGCCTTGCTGACTTCCATTCTGGGGGAATGCCCATTCCATCCATTGTTAAAGCGATTACGAGGTTTCACGGTAAAGATCTAGAGATTGGATGGTATAGATATTATGTAACTAATCTAGGAGATTTGCGGGGGTTCGGGAGGCTGTTACGGGATGCCGAAAACTCAACCCTATCGAACATTACGTGTAACTAAAACGCTACCTATGGTTGTCTGGGGTATGCTATTTCGGTTGAGTAAATGGTTTTCCCACAGAGTCCCCTGATGATTCGCTTTCCCATAGTTACGAACCATGCAATTAGTTTAATAAACCCCAGTAGATCTACCCGACTGCAGCGGCTATATACTAGTTACTACTACACATGTTGGCAACTTGATGGCGATGGGCAGGACGTGTTGGTTTGCGTGACTTGAGTTTTAAACATACATGAATCCATATGTAAGTTTCCTTTTTTCAAATGAACCTCACGCATAAATGTTACTCACCGGAACAGACGGCGTATTGCAGTTCCGGTTTTCTCTGGCTGTGGACGATGTGCAGTGCTTTTATGATGGTCCATATCATGCGGCGAATCTTGAGAGACAGTTGGCCCAGCAGGTGGGGGATTGGGATTGGGAGTGAGGCTGCCGCTGTGATTTTCTGCGGGGCATGCCATTGCCTTTCCTTAGTTATACAGGTGTAAGTTGCGACCTTTGTATGCGATTGACATGGGAGAGCGCACACACACACACACACACACACACCCAAAAAAAAAAAAAAGTTAATAATAAAAAATAATAATAAAAAATAATAATAAAAAGTGCACAAGTTACGACATAGGACTGCATACAGAGTTTGTGTATAAAGATATTGTTAGATTTAAGAATTAAGTTCTCTTCGCTGTACAAACGGAATTCATCCAGGATATCCCTGTACATCTTTATCAGGGGCAATATGGCTCAACTGGAACGCAAGAAGGTTGAAGTGCACTCATCTCCAAGGTTGGAAGGTTGGCTGTCACAAAGGGATTTTGTCAAGCGCAAGGATATGATCAAAAGACAGGGAACTATTAGGAAGCATATTCTACCAGTGCAAAAGGACATACCTCTTCATCAGCGGTCAATCCCATTTACAGGTAATGAATATTTTGGATAAAATCAGATCCATTGCATAGAACATGTTTAAACCTAATCAGCCACAAAACACAGGGGGGAGGTATGAAATAGAAAAATAAAACAAAGGTTTTAAAACGTCATTACTGTCTACCACCTGATATGTAGCCGGAACCATCCCTTTATGAAAGAATAATAGACCGCAACAATAATAATATCAATATGCAATACGCCTCAATCGGAATAAAAACAAGAAGCCAAAAGAAGGAAAATTAAAAGGCTATTAATAGAAGAGAAATCCAAACGAAGCCACCCGATGCAAATAGTAGCCGTATACCAGGTACTGGGTTTCCCGTGTTTTTCCTCCTTTTCTCTGAGTATTTAGAAATTACCAAGAATCACTTACCAGACAAGTCCGATAAGGAAAATAACCATAAATGGGAAGGGAGAAAAATTTAACTGAAGGGGCACGAGTTGGTTGGGGAGAGAGAAGACGCAATAATAGTGGGCGGAAAAAGGAGAAACGCGACAAACCGATGACAGAAAATAAATAAATAAAAAGACAAAAAAGAAAAAACAAGGGTAATTGTAACGCCGCTCGCTCGAAAGAGTCTATTATTCCGTTTTATAACCGAAGCTAGGTATAATGACGATAGTGACAATGACAACAACAATGACGATGGTAGATAAATGTCATGATAATGATAACGAAGGTGGTATCATAGATAAGGAGCTAGCGAGCACGACGCTTTCGCAGGAGCGTACGACAAAGGCCATACCCACCACTTGATTTTCGCAATTCATATCCACTTGGCGCCATGGGGCTCTCAATCATATCGACCTGCACGCCATTGTCGCTGCTGCTACTCTCGCTACTCCTTTGCATAGACCGTGGTGACTCACATTGATGAGAAGCATGCTGGACAACGAAGGGATCAGATGGTGAGTATGGTAAGTGGTCCAGCATGTAAGAGTCGCCGGATACGGAGCGATAGACAGGTTGATACGGGCCTATTGGTGGCGGCGTCATATCTCGATGTGGATGGGTCGAGTAGCTGTAGCGCGGGTCAATGGAAGCTGGGGGATATGTTTGGTAGGGAGAGTGGTGGTGCATTGGGTAGGAGAAGGTAGTCGAGACCGATCGAGAGCGTGGCGACCGGTGCGGGCCACTCGATAGTTGCGGTGGAGCTGGTTGATAGGAAGAACCGGGTCGAACTGTTTGATCTTTTGGGACGGTAAATGGCAGAGACCGTTGGTACATTTGCTGTTGTTGGTGACTGCGAGGTGGTGTGCCTGGATGCTGTTGCATCATGGATGAGGGTGTCGAAGGAGCTCGCGAACGAGGTTTCTGCGACGACGAGCTCGATGGTCGGCCTGGGGTTGGTGAGAAATGCCCAGGAGACTCTGTGGCAGAACTATATGCACCCGGCATGGTCCGCCTCAGTTCAGGATATGCTTTCGGGGGCGACACATTCGGAGGTTGTTTGCCCGCGATCTTTGGCTTGACCTCGTTTGTTGGATGGTCCTTAACCACCGTGCGTTGAGAACCATTGAGGTTGCCATCAAGTTTTCTTTTTTCCTCCAATGCATCAAGTTCCCGCTGCGAGAGCTTGACTTTAATTTGCCCTTGCATTTGAGCTCGACGTATTTTCCCTAGAGCCCGGTCAACAAGTTGTAATTGTTTGTCTCGCCTTGCCAGCTGAATGGCGTAGGACATCGTGCTATTCGGATCCCTATCAACGAGGCCATATTCGTCCTGGTCATCATCACTCGAGAATTCCTCCTCCTCTTCATCATAAAAATCATAGGTTCCTTTCCTGCATGCGCGGGACTCATAATCAAGAGGGCCCAGCATCCTCATCTCCCTGTTACCCGACCGGTTTGGATCGAAAGGTAAACCAACAGGTCGTGCGCCATGATCGTCATCGTCATCATCGTAGCCATCATTATCTAGCTGCTCTATTCTAACAGACTCATCCAGTTGCTTCGCCCAACCCCCCTTGTTGGATCTCCCCATTCGTGCCCCTGAAGGTCTTCCCCAGAGGGGCGAATCATAAGGAGTTCGCGGCCGACCATCTAGACCGCCTCCTCTGAAAAAGCATTCTCGATCGGTTTGTCCATAAAGGAAGCATGACCAAGAACGGTCACGCCAGTAGCCCCAATGAGCCACAGTGCTGTCGTTAATGGGGAAGCCCAGAGACCCATGGGTACGCAAATGACGAGTAATGTCGTGTATAATTGTGATGTTGTAGCCCGGAACCCAGCGATTTCCAAGTCGCGTCCCTCCAACTTACCAATTCCGTACGAGCCACCAATAGCTAGGAGGATGACGAAGAGAAGGGTGAGGTTCGTAAGCAGACTGTAGATGCTGAGCATGACAAAGACAACGGCATAGTTGCTGGAGAAGTAGCTCAGATTGTAGTTCACACGGCTCTGGATGTCGGCGAAGTTGGCTGGCTTGGAAATCCGTTTGATGTCGAAAAATTCGGAGAGGGGTTTGAGATTAGAGAAGCGGGAAGTAAGAGACTGCGAGCGGACGCCGGCGAACCTGTCGGACAAGTTGAACCGCGAGGTCAGGGTATCGAGCGGTATCTGGAGGCGAGCCATTTTGTGACTGACGTTCGGGGGAAATGTGATAATTGGGTTCTCGAAAATATTTCGATGGTTCTCTATCGAAGCACAGTATTAATATCTCTTTAAAAAGCATAAAGACAAGTTTGTGACAAGGTTTGCATTTCGAATCCAAAACCGGGAAAACAGTCACGTACTCTTGGAATTTGGCTTCTACTTGCGGTAGAATTGCAGGTAAATACGTCAGATACGAGTTTCTTTGCAATACTGCTCGGGGGGTGTATAGTTCTGGAATAGACCGGGGAAACAGGTAATACTGCAAGAGATGTCTATGTGGTTGTTGAATAGAAGATGAAATCGAGATAAACAGGCAGAACGCAATTTTTGGTCTCATTTGCTCAGGCCGAAAACATTAAAGCTGAGCCGCAATTGTGGAGCCTGTACGCTAAACCAGAAAAGGAACGATGACTCAGCAGCGTTTTGCCATTAAGGGGTAATGTGTCACGTGCGAAAAAGCGCCTGATGGTTGATCAAATCTCAGAGGAAAAGTAGAGGTTGAGAATATGAAAAAATGATGAAAAAGAATGAAAAACAAACAAAATAGAACAAGATATAAGAAATGTATTTGAAGAGACAATTAGAACTTGGCAAGAGAGACGGTAAATCGAATCGTATTTGTAAGAACGTTGTCGTCGTTCAATCTCTGTATCTACTCTGCGTATTGCTGAAGTGGTTGGGTCCCCGCCTTTTAAGCCTTAGCTGGGCACCCTGAGAAGAAAATAGGCCAAATAACCTCCTCCAACTTAGCCGCCGCCGCTACTCGTTCTACCAAAACACAGAGGAAGATAGCATACAACGAGCGGCAAGGGAAAAGGAAAGGAAAAGAAAAGAAAAGAGGAGCACAAGGGGAAGACAGGGCGAGGACTGCCCATTTAAATATTCGAAACCCGTTCCCGTCGCCATTGTCGTCGTGTACTCGTCTGCCCGCCCGCCCTGCAAATTCCCACATTCTCATCACAACAGCGTTGTTTATTCTCTATGTCGACTTGCCCGCTGCAAGGCTGCATTGGTTGATTGGTCCACGTTGAAACCCAGCCTGTTTCCAGTGGAGAAAGAAAATCGGCAAGGACAGAAAGGTCTCGATAAATAAAAATAAAAATAAAAATAAAATGGAAAGTTGAAAAATTGAAAAAGCAATAAGGCACAGGGAAAAGGAACCTCACACTTCTTCCGTTCTATTAATTTTAACACTGCGTGACCGCCTTTGTTCTCCTGTCCTTTGACTCCAACTACGAATCCCCGTTTCGTTGGGCCGCCAAATTTCTCGTCTGTTGGCAATCGGACCCCGAGTTTCTTCTGGCCCAAAATGAGGCACTCGCTGGCAAGATTCCTACTCGCCCTATCATACCTGCTGGTGTTGGTGGCCGCGTGGAGCAAAGAAGGTTTGATACTCATGTTCACCTCTAGGCCCTTGCTTGAACCTGTTCTCCTTCTTGCCTCACATGAATATCTCGTACGTGATGCTGACTACTGTTAGACCATGAGATATTCCGTCTGCGAGATGAGTTGCATCAGACTGAAGGTTCCAATGTTACTTTCTACGGTGCGTACCCGACCCTATTATACATAAACACCTATTCCATTGAAATTGAGGCCAACAATGCAACCATCCCCTCTGCATTGGAATAGAAATAGGGAAACTTTATGTTTAAAAAAATGGCAACAAATCCAATCCACTAACACAGCCCCAGACTTCCTCGGCGTAAAACCCACTGTCTCTCAAGCAGATCTCCTCAAAGCCTTCCGCCAAAAATCCAAACAGCTTCATCCCGACAAGGTCAAACGTGCCTTCATTGCGACCTATTCCATCAAGAAACACAAGCAATCCCGTGATTCCAAGGGCAAAAAACCCTCTGTGCACGTCTCCCGTGGACCCTCGGAACGCGAAATCGCCCACGTCGTCAAACTCGCTACAGAACGCTATGCGCGCCTAGGCGTCGTCAACAATATCCTCAAGGGCCCAGGGCGCGAACGCTATGACCATTTCATGCGCAATGGATTTCCTACGTGGAAGGGGACTGGTTACTACTACTCTCGTTTCAGGCCTGGCTTAGGGACTGTATTGATCGGGTTGTTTATTGCTTTTGGCGGGGCCGCGCATTACGGTGCGTTGATTTTAAGCTGGAAGCGGCAGAGGGAATTTGTGGATCGGTATATCAGACATGCCAGACGTGCGGCGTGGGGTGATGAGTTGGGGATCCGCGGGATTTCTGGACTGGGTGAATCTAGTAGTGGTGTCGGTACGGGTTCCGGGACAGATATAGGTGAAGGCGCTGTGGCTGTGAATCGTCGTCAGAAACGTATGATGGATAAGGAGAATCGCAAGGAAGCCAAGAAGAGTGGTAAAGCGCGATCATCTGGATCAGCGACGCCCAGCGAGGGCGTGATTGGCCCTTCTGGCGACAGGAAGCGCGTGATGGCGGAGAACGGCAAGATTCTTATTGTTGATTCTGTGGGGAATGTGTTCTTGGAGGAGGAGAATGAGGATGGGAAGAAGGAGGAGTTTTTGTTGGACATTGAGGAGATCAGGAAGCCAACTATAAGGGAAACATTTGCTGTTAAGGTGCCTGTGTGGGCGTATCGGAAGACTGTTGGGAAGTTGATGGGTGGCGGCCATCTGGGAGATGAGGGCGGAGAGGTGCTGGTTGGAGGGGGTGTGGATGCTAACGTCGATGAGTCTGTGGATGTGGGCAATAAGAAGCGGTCTATTAACGGCACGCCGAGAAGAAGGGGGAAGAAAAGTTGATTCTGATTCCGATTGGGGTTGGTTGATTGGTCCTGCGCGTACCTGTCTAGCCTCCTTTTTGTTCCTTTTCTTGGTTCCAATCTAATATTAAGCAATGCCTTTGATAAAAGTTGGGAGATCTGTATTATACATTTTGCTACGTTCTATATATTCTTCTTTCTCCATGTACAATCAAGCTATAGATATCCCTCTGTATCGGCCTTGGGTATGAAAACTGTGTCGTTAAAAGGCGAATCAATTATATATTTTTATTTCTGTTTCTATCGCTGTGGATGGGAAGATGGAAAGAAACGCATTTAAGTGAAGCAGAAAATAAATAGGAATAGGAGATACAATGTCAAATAAATAAATAAATATACATTCTCTGATGTTATACTCCGTAGGAGACACTTGGCTGGTGTTGACTGGTTGTCTGCTGCCCTTGTTAAGCTCCTGGCAGGACCTTACACATAGAAATATCTAGTTTTCATTTCACATGGTCATCAATTCTTTGGCTTGTCATAAATTCGTTTCATGAAAATTCCACCAAAAACAGATAATCAAAAACGTACAGAATAAAAATATAAATAATGCATTAAAAACAGTCTTGATGCCGTGAAGACTTTGTGGAAAAAACGGTAGGTTCTTCCAAACCCCCTTCCGCCAGATCCAAAGTACATACATGTACATGTATGTATATTCATCCACAGCATAAGCGTACAATCTGCGGGCCCTCTCAGCGGGCCACTCCCGGAAGCTAATATGTCTCCTTGTCCCACGAATTCCCAAATGTGCATCCCAACACTCCGGAATCCATTTACACAAACAACTTGGCCAACGACACCAACCCACCTACACTGTCACCCATCCCACCCCAGCTTCCCCCACCTCCGAGAACTGAATCCAACCCACCCCCGTTACTACGTCCTTTGTAACCCCCTCCCCCTCCCAAGGACGGCGGCAGCCGTATTCCAACCACAGACAACAGCTTCTGCAGCACCCCACCCGTAATCAACGGCACGATAACCAGCAGAAACACCTTGAGAGGCCGCCGGCGCGCATAGCGCAGGATGTCGCGGAACAGCCGTCTGATCTTGCGTAGCACGCGCGATACAAAACCCAAACGGGGCTTGGCGCGGCGCGATGAGGACGAGGCCTGGCTGCCAATTGAGAAGATTGAGGGCGTTGAGCGGTTAGCGTGTCCGCCTATACTGAAGAGGGAGGAGGTGGTGCTGTTGCGGTGGGGGCGGGAGGTAGTTGAGTGTCTGTCCCGACTGTGCTGGATGCGGTGACTGCTGGTACTGCTACGGCTGTTGCTGCGATTGAGCCCGCTGAAGGGGTAGAGCCAACTCATTGTTTCGTCAGGGTGGAGAACTGCTGGTTTAGTTATTTGTGGTGGTATTGGAATGGGGTTTTCATGCAGGGAATCGAGGCTGCAGGTGCAGTTGGATTAGGTTAGCTGACTAGACCGGATAGCCTGGTTCTCATGCAGGGGAATTGAAATTCTTTAAATATAAATGGGGCTTAATATGGAACCATTTGTGTATGGCTGGAGTGGAGGACCCGCTGGAGACTTGGCGCAATTCAGGGGGCTGGCGATGGAGTCGGAGAGGAGCCTATCTTGATTTCTCTGTCCATGCCATAAACTGGGCGGCTGCTAAAGAGAAGAAAAGCCAATTGATAGTTTGACGATGACATTGAGTATTGACATGCAATAATATGGAGTATGCATCATGTTCGTCTGTCGAGTGGTTCAAGTGTTTATGGCGAGGCTGGGGAGTTGGATAGAACCAGCTAGTCCTATGATAGTTAGCGCTTATTTAAATGAAGTTAGAGTAATCACGTGGTAATATTAAAATTAAGGTTCTCATGTGATTTATGCCAAGGCCATACGTCATACGTCTAACCAAGATATATTCAACCCGAACAAATGGATGGAACCTTTCTGGGGCTGGTAAACACTAAGCAATATCTTCAACGCCATATATTAAGTCTTAATGGTCAACTATATCTAATATATATTTGAAATTTGTTGTTTATATTGTCTATTATTTATCTATTTAACGTATAGTTTCTCTCTGGAAGTTGGGCCGACTCATAATGGCAGGTAAGAGACTCTCCTGATATATCTACATTCTCAGGCGCTGATGATTATCCAACAACTTTCAGGACTAGACTATTGTATGTTCCCTTGTATTTTTATTCCTTTTACCCTTTAAAATTTACCTGCTACTTACCATCAAATTAGATAAAATCCTAGAGATAGATCCCTCCGCCACAGAACAACAGATCCGCGTTGCCTATAAACGGTTTGTCGTAGCCCGGAAACTTACCCCTTGCATAGTGGGAAAATTCTCCCCCCACCAAATTCAACTGATGGGAAGTTGTATATAGCGCCGCTCTAAAATCCCATCCAGACCGCGTCCCCGCCACCTCCCCCGAACGCCCCTCCCGCGAAGAAACCTTTAAACAAGTCAACGAAGCATACTACGTCCTCTCAGAACCCACCCGCCGTCGCCGATATGACAACGAACGCCAACGGCAACAACAGCAGCAGCAGCAGCAAAAACAGCCAGGGGAACAGAGAAAGCCCCGTCCGCAACCCTCCTATTCCCCAGGCCCGGAAACAGAGTCCGCTTCCTTCGCCTCCGACCAGTTTGGCACCATGTTCGAAGAAATGCTGCGCGAGGAAGGTCTTTCAGAAGAGGATACGGTGAGTGGAGGTACGAGGCCGACGGGCAGCTTTTGGGCTATTGTGGGCGGGCTTAGTGGGGCAGCGCTTGGGTTTATTGTTGCAAATTTCCCCGGGGCTTTGGCAGGTGCTGTTGCAGGGAATCGGTTGGGTGCTATTAGGGATTCTAAAGGGAAGAGCGTTTACGAGGTTTTTCAGGCGTTGCCGGGGGAAGATAAGGCGAAGTTTTTGGGGGAGTTGGCGGCGAGGGTTTTGAGGTCTGCCGTTTCATGAATTTGAGGACTGATGGAATGCTCTTGGGTTGGAGGTCGTCGACTCTAAGCTTGTGGGGATGGATGGCTTGGGTCGTTATGAAGCATTTTGTGGGTTACGGGTTTATAATGATACCTAGGTAGGTATATTCTTTCAACGTTGGTTATTGACATTGGGTTACTTGATTTGTCCGTTCGATATCCGGATATTATGTAGAGAGTTATAGTCCACCTTTTTAAGAACATTTTCACACAGATAAAAAACATCACCAATACCTGTATGGAGGTGTCTACAGGCTGCAGGCAGGAAAGAATAAATCGCGCATTTAGGAATTCTGGATAGCTTAAAGGCTTGTCCTTATGCTCCCTAACCGTACACACTTAGTATTTGACAGGGTGATTATATTTTGAAGCCAATTGGCAAGTTTCGCTCTTGAGCTGACAATGCATGAATTGAATTGGCCTCGGAGTAATAAAGTTTTTCGGAAATAGTCTAACTAAATCTCCGTACTCCATAGGTACGAAGCTCGGAGTACTCTGTGTCTTCAGTTGTATTGTGTAAAAACAAAAGAAAGTAAGAAAGAAAGAAAGAAAGAAAGAAAAGAGAAGAAAAGACCACTTCTTCAAGACGAATATGTCTAATTTACTACGTAAATTTACTTTTATAGATGTGAGAACTAACTATAACTAACATTAACTAACTTAGTTAACTAACTAACTATAGTTAACTAGTTAGTGGTTCTAAGCTTAGTAATCCGTTTCCACCCTGGGTGAGATAAAATATTGAACTTGCACGGCTTTTGGTGTATATCAACACCTGCTGTCAGCATCTGCATGCAGCAGATGGCGCTGGAGTGCTGTTTCTTGACCCTGTTTGCTGTGTTAATCACTGACAGACAAAACAATGGAATTTTACAGCTTTTGTTGTAACTATATCAACACATGCTGTCAGCTTCTGCATGCAGTGGACGGCACTGGAGTGCCTTTTTTTGACCTGTTTGGCTGTGTTATTCACTGACTCCATCCTTTGCAGGGTCGAGGACCATCATACAATGTAAGAGTGAGCTTGATATTTGCCAAAGGGTATGGTTCTGAGCAAATCCACTGCACCCCTTGCTGTGGACGAGGAAAGTTCAGCCTCAGTCGGCATCGGGGTTCAAGGCATAAATCCATCTACCCCAAGCACTTAGATCATACTGGGAATGGTTCTCAGGTTTGTGTCCAGGATGGCTTGGAGCATATTTCTCGCTTGTGGACTGGCTTTTTTTTTTTTTTTTTTTTTTTTTTTTTTTTTTTTTTTCTTGCTGCTTGTCACAGCCAAAACACGAGGATTAGCATGACGGTATCGGAGGCTGGAGAACCAACTGGATGCGAGGAATCTCAATCCCCGCAAGCGACTGACTTCTATCTCGGGCCCCCTGATTCTTCCAGGCTCCGACGGACGCGAGGACAAGTTCATGTTTTATTTTCCTTGCCTTGGATGTGTAGAATATCGATTCTTCTCCTCGCTGAAGCCTGCGACTGTTGATAAGCGCAGAGAATCTTCGGGACCAATATCTGACGGTTGTGCTGGAGATTTGCTGGGCTAAGATTGGAGTCGGCGGGCTGTTCACCTGATTTTGAAACCAATCCCAAATATCCTTTGCATCATATCCTTGCATCACTGGCTCATACTGATCTCATAACTCCTTTTCCTTAGCTTCGTTCTGCTTTTTCCGCTAAATAATCTCATCAGGACCACACATGCCATTGTTATAATTTCGTCAATTTTTCCCCTTTGTGGCTCAAGGAGATTGATCTTTTTATCTGCTTTCTGAGGTTCTTCCCATTTACACCCCTCAGGCACCTGAGAGCTAAGCTTGGCTCTTTTTATTTTCTATTTTCTATTTTCTATTTTCTATTTTATTTCCCCCCCCCTGAGAATGCTTCATAGTTATTCTGGAAGTCCTTGAGCCTCCCCATCGTTTTATAATATACCGTCAATAGTGAAAGAGCCTCCCTGTTAGCATCAGCGTCCCTGCTCACACAACAAAGGGCTATATCTTTTTTTTAAAAGATAACCATGGAACCTGTGAATTCTCTATCATCACGCGACCCGAAACCAACCACAGACGCCAATCATGCATCTGCCTCTACTTCCATTTCAGCCCTAAGCAAACTCCGTTCAACTATCGAGCCGGAGAATAGAGAGGGACCTTTGCAGGATCCAACATCTACTTCACAGATGTCACCAGATCGACCGGAGAAAACAGCCCTCGAAACCCTGGATCCGCAAGCGGAGAAAACGGACGAACCAGAAGTAACTGGAAATGATGGGATAGTCTACCTCCGAGGCTATCCGCTCTTTATTATCGTTGTTGGCTTGTGCCTTTCTTCTCTCCTCGTTGCACTGGTAAGCGTGAACACTCTTTATTTAAACTCCTTGTTATATGTAGCTACAGTATTTGCAGTGGAACGCAAAAGATTTATTTACCTGATTTTTCCATTTCCACAATCTGTGCAGGACAACACCATTATTGCTACCGCTATTCCCAAGATCACAGACCATTTTAGAGCTCTCGACGATGTCGGGTGGTATGGAAGTGCTTACCTGCTAACAACATGCGCTTTTCAATTGATTTTCGGAAAACTTTACACTTTCTACCCGGTTAAATTGGTTTTCTTGGCTGCAATTATTATTTTTGAGATCGGATCAACTATCTGCGGCGCTGCCCCAAACTCTGAGGCCTTGATTGTGGGTCGTGCCATCGCTGGACTTGGATCGGCTGGCATTTTCAGTGGTGCTATGGTTATCATCACTTATTCAATCCGATTGGAGCAACGGCCTCTGTGTAAGCTCTTCTCCTGTTTCTCTCGAATAGTTCAGCCTTGGTATTTTGTTGTTTCCATCATGATCTTTCTAACCCGTCGAATTAGACAATGGCCTACTAGGCTCCACGTATGGTATTGCGTCAGTTGCTGGACCATTGATGGGTGGTGCTTTCACCGATCGTGTCTCTTGGCGATGGTGTTTCTACATCAATCTCCCAATTGGTGCCATTACTGTTTTAGCTGTTGCTATATTTCTCGCTCCACCCAAGCAGACCCTGAAGAAGCCAGAATCCTGGAAAGAGCAGATAATGCAGCTGGACCCCTGGGGAACAACAGCATTCATGCCCGGTGTCGTCTGCCTCCTCCTCACACTTAAATGGGGAGGTACCAAATATCCCTGGAACAGCGGCCGTATAATTGCCCTCTTAGTCCTTTTCGGTATTCTAATGGCGATATTTGTCGTCATCCAGATATGGGCCGGAGATAATGCAACGGTTCCACCACGCATCCTACGTCAACGAACCATGCCCTTTGCAACCTTTTTCGCCTTTACGGTAGGCTCCTCCTTTTTCATCTTGGTCTACTATGTTCCCATCTGGTTCCAGGCGATCAAAGGCGTCTCTGCAACAAAGTCTGGCGTCATGACTATCCCGATAGTCCTCTCTATGGTGGTTTTTTCAATCATATGTGGTACTTTCATATCTACTATAGGATACTATGCCCCGTTCTTCTACTTATCGGCGATCATCGCCTCTGTCGGTGCCGGCCTCCTCACAACCTTTACACCGACAACTGGCCACCAGAAATGGATCGGCTATCAAGTCATCTATGGCGCTGGGATTGGTCTCGCTTTCCAACTACCCATCCTTGTACCGCAAGTGGTCCTGAGCCTGGAAGACGTCGCCATTGGAATCGTCGTTGTGCTCTTTTGCCAACTACTTGGTGGAGCGATCTTCGTCTCAATCGCCCAGAATATTTTTACCAATAAACTTTTCAACGGTATATCCCGCGCTGCACCAACTGTGAGCCCATCCACCGTTTTGCAAGAAGGCGCTACGTCGCTGCAGAAAGTCATTCCTCAGGAATATCTCGAAGCCGTGCGTGTTGTTTATAATAACGCGCTGACGGATACGTGGGCTGCCTCGGTTGCGATGTCGGCGATAGGCCTTCTTGGGGCGTTTGGTATTGAATGGAAGAGCATAAAGGCGAAGAAACTCGATTCTGTGGCGGCTGCTTCTTAGAAAAGTCCTGTGCTCTTCGTTGAATAATTTCATTAGTTGTAGTTACTACTAAATTTTGTTATTCCTCCTTGACATTTCGCACCCGCCGTCACATCCCCTTCCTTTTTCATATATAGCCATTTCTCTTTTGTTCCCTTATTAAGTAAACTCGATATTTTACTGATACCTTGTGCCAGCCAACCCCGTAATATGTATCCATATTTGGCTGCTGGCCACCCTCCACTCTTCAATTCCTAGCATGTAATACTGTCGTTTTCCTTGTTCAAAGTTGCACCATCCGCTATTACCTTGGTATCCAAGACGGTGACAAGAAAAACTGTCAGGAGATGTGGAAGATCTCCAGCACGAATATTCCATTTCCTATTCTTGTGGGATAGAGAAGTTGGTCTGGATAGAGTTTGTCTATGTCCTCCCTCTAGAATGGCAGATGCTCCACTAGAAGCTGCTGCCCAAAAAGAAAGAAATGGAGTTCTTGATAGTATAATAATGTATTGTTATGATAATATTCAAGACTCAAGAAAACACAGGTACTATTATGGAAAAGGAACTTAAAGCAAATGGTCCTAATTATGTATCAGATATATCTCTTAAAGTTTAAAGGATTTAAGTCATGCAAAACATCCATTTAATAATCTAAATTAGTATTGAATTTGGAGTTTGACGTTAAACTAACTTCGTATCGATGAATGCGTACTGTAGTTATGTCCTCTTGATTGAATGGATGATCCAAGCGCTACAAGAAAATCATATATACAGCTAGTCTTTTTTATTTCGTCGAAAAGTGAAATCAAGTTGAAAATAAAAAAAAATTAATAAATTAATTCATGGACGGAGTAATGTGTCATGTTGGAAATGGTAGCTACGCCTCAGACCGTATATATTGTATGTTGTGTATTCTAATAATTCCATAAATCCAACGCATGTGTGTAACTATCTATCCCAACCAAAGAGACTTCATGTTACAGCGCAGCACTGAATTTCTCATTCATCTTCTCATCCGCAGGAATATGATCATTCATTTCATCTTTCTCAATATCCCCCTTGCTCTGATCGCCCATACCCCCGTCACTAGTATCCCAAGATGTGGCATCAACAACCCCATTCCCTTCCAGCATACAGCCTGTCTCGAAAATGCCATAATGCCCTGCAAATTCTTCCAGCATGGTCTCAAATGATTCTCTTTCCAATTCCCCGAGGTTTGCAATGTCCAAATTGTCCAATATGGCCTTGGATTCAGGCTCCAGTTCGAATTCCGTCGAATTCTGCAATGGGGTCGTTCGCTCCGTGGAGAACTCACTAAAATTTTCCGAATTGCTGTGACCGGGAGGGGATGTGACATCCCCATCAGCATTCGCGTTTACTGTTTCATCCTCATCCTCATTCAAACACCTATTCACACTTTCGTTTTCATTCCCACTCTCTGACTCTGAAACGCTGCTCCCCTCTCTCACTAGTGGGTGCTTCGCAATAGAATCCAAAATCATTATACTAGGCGGACACGGCTTTGGCGAGGACATGGGGCCGTAACAGTCCCTGTCAACGCTGGAACGGTAATAATAATCTGACGACAAAACTTCGCCTTGTGTCCATGGCTTGCAAGTGTACAACTGTTGCATGCCCATGACCCCCATGATCCTTTCCAACGAGTTGGTGAGAGCGTCCGCCGCCGGATAGATTTCCCGGAGACGCAGGAGGGTCTGCAGACATTGCTGTAGTCTGTTCAAACTGTTTACTTTTATCCCAGGGCTCGGTGATGCCAAGTCCATGACGTGGGTTGCGACGGCGGAAAGAAGTGGTGTGGTACCATTTGATGGAAGGTATCGGGTTAGATTTAGATGGTGAAGATCTTGAGCTATGGAAGTAATTTCTGCTGCGGTTTGTCGGACTTTTTCGAGAGACCCTTGCTGTAACTCGCAAGACAGCAGTGTATTGGGGAGGCCTCGTATGATCTGTGGGAGATGCAATGTACTGCGTATAGCTAGATAGAGTAATTTGAGCATCCCACGGTGAAGGTGGAGTACTTCCTCTCCTTCAGATAATTCGCAACCAAATCGTGGGGAGTATCTTGTTTCTTCAGGTATATCGGCAAACCATTCGTCCAGAACCTCATCATGGTGTTTTATTTGGGAGATATCCACTGACTCTCTCTTCGGAACGAGTACCATTTTCCCGCCTCCTGTCTTGTGACGGAGGATGCGATACTGTACGGAGAGTACCTGCTGCAGATGGCAACATAGCTTTATCTTTTCGATGAACATAAGCACTAGCTCTCTTTGATAATCTGGGCTACTTAGGATTTCGCTGCCGCCAATCATCTGCTGGAGGTGGGCCGGAAATGATTGAAATTCAAAATCATCGGTGCTGACCATCTCCACGTCATACTCATCCTCTCTGATTCTGGTAGGACGCCTCATCCCAAGCGCAATAGTCTTGTCTCGACTGTATAAGGTCCACCAGATACGTCTCCAAGCACTCCTTGTCTTGGTGTCCATTCCTGACGTAGTTATATCAAGATGTAACCCGTTGAGCCTGGATAAGGCTAGGCTGATACCTGTCCAGTGCCAGCTATCTTTTTGGTCATGTGGGGTTTCAAACCAATAACTCATAAGCAATAAAACCTGAATGACAACGATTTGGTCATCTTCATAGTCGAGGTCATAGAGAGCCTGGCGTAAACTTATTAGCTTCTAAGCCTTACAGAGCAAATTTTGACAACAAAGACCGAACTTACCCTTACTCTCTGAAAGAAAGCCTTCCGCGCTTCTCTCCTAGATTGATATCCTGACATGCGCAGGTGTTTCATGTCAACGAAAGCTGTCCCGGCAAACATCACTGCCTGGAAAAGCAGCAAACTTATCTGCTTTCTTCCATTGTTCTCATAGATGGTTTGAAGAAAGTCTTCGAGGTCAAGAAAGGGCATGTAGACGTGGACATAATTGACAAAGTTTTTAAGTAACTCGTTTCGTAGCGCGAAATGAGGTATACTAAATGCTCCTTTTGTTTGAAGGTAATTCAAATCGTCCGGCTGAAGTTGCGTAGGATAATGTTTGATGTAACGGGGAAGCTCAATTTCCGTCTGTTTATTGACAGGATCGGGGATAGGGCCAAAGAGCTGGTGCATGATGGAGAACATGTTTGACAATACCATGTCATGGGCAAGGATTGGATCGGGTATGGATTGCTGTTGAAATTCACACACATTGGTATCAAACCCTTGAGCTTAACATACGGTCAGCCATCGAAATACTGTCTCTGGTAGTTGTTGGGGTTGATTCTTCGATGTGGAAATAGAGGTCTAGGTACCGTGACTTTGATCAACACTCCCACACTCCGGTATTTTGATGAGTTCCTCGCTTGGCGTCGTATTCCCTGCATTCCAACCCTTGCCATCTGCATCTCTCTGCGGCTGGCCAGTCAGGAGCGTTGTGCCATCCGCCGTGCGAGCGAATTTTGTCCGCTTGCTCTCTGCAATGGCACATTCTCCTCCATCCAAGCGGCAATTCGTGCAAGGGATGTTTTTTATGAGCACATCGCACCGAACTTTCCGAGCACGACAACTGCGGCATGCTGCTGAAGCTCTCTTTTGGGCTGGCTTTTTAGCATTAAGAAGACCATTGTCATCAGCCTTTCT
Source organism: Paracoccidioides brasiliensis (assembly GCF_000150735.1). Lineage (NCBI taxonomy): Eukaryota > Fungi > Ascomycota > Eurotiomycetes > Onygenales > Ajellomycetaceae > Paracoccidioides > Paracoccidioides brasiliensis. The sequence goes on from NW_011371361.1 coordinate 1,288,191, forward strand.
TTTCCTTTGCAGATGTGCATTCGGCGCTGTAGCTATTGTCTCCATAGTAGCCTGGAATATGATTGAATTGAAATGAGTTGGCGGAAATGTTTGATGTTTTCTGTTTCCTCTCATAACGCAAGGGACTGGGGAAGCACAGAGAGCTCTTCGACTAAAAGGGATTGATGGCGGGGGTGTTTTTAGCCTGCTTTTTAACCCCGTAATTTGCTTTCATGGCGTGCTGCGCCTTGACTCCGTGGATCCTCACAAATGATTGGCCTGACACGGGAAGAAGGTCAAATTCACCCGGCTGGCTTAGCCTGGCTGGTTGGTTGGTTGGTAGTTATCCCTAGTGGCGATAAATGTCAGGATTTATGACCGAGATCCGAGCACGCAGTAAATTTGGTGTGCGGTCAAGCAGCGCCATGACTTCTCGCTACTAGTAATTGGCGCAATTCCATCAAAAGGATGGCAAGATTTAATCCGAATATTGATTTATCCAATGATAGCCTGTAGTTACTTCTTCGCGCTACTCAATTTGAAGGTGAGTGGGCTGTGGGGAAGAAAATATGCCAAAACCCTGGATTTCAACAGCTGGATTATCATTCCCCGCACATACGAGTACCACAGGGGAAAAAGGAGTATTATGATCCTCTTTTTTGAGAAGGCCTGGAGCAAAATAAGTTATTTTTCTTCCGGAGTTGAGAGCGTAAATCGAACAAGCCTCCTCCCCTGTGATTTTCCCGCCAAGATATGTGGGGCTGGTGTCTCAACGAAAGCCCTGCAAACAGCTGAACGGCGAGTTTTCATAAAAGTCTCAGAGCGGCCTATGGCTGATTCCTGTTGTTCCGGAAGGCAAATCCACCAAGTGCAGGAAAAGTCCTAAGGGCAAAACATATCCTGTGTTGCTAGATAAAAGAGCTTTCCTGCGGTGTGAACTTGAAATATAGGTCACTTGCCCAGCGAACGAGTCTTGGATGATAAGAAAATTGGTTTGCCCAACGACGCTGGCGGTTCCAATTGCCATTGCGGTAGATATGGTAAGGGAGCACCATCCATATTTACCAATCATAGAGTCCACATTTGAAGCACGGCGATAGATTCTAAGGAATGGCCGCCTTACCGGCTCAAGTGAAATGATGATGCGAACAAGGCCAAACTCGCCGAAAATTTCGATTTGCTTTTGTGACTGGGGATATTTGTGTCTGTTCAAGAGGTCGTTTTGCCGGAAAATTGAAACATGCGAACGAATGAATTCTCCACTATTGTTTCCATATAAACCGAAGAAAGCACTCTTCCTAGACATCTCAGATGTGACCGGGTGTCACGACCACAAGAACCTTGGGAAGGTTTCAAAGGATTACTGGAACCCACCCACACGCCAATTTTTCCGGAGTTAGTCGTTTAGCCCAGTTCCGAAGCGGGCTCTTGTCACCGGTCAAAAATCCAGTCATTTTCGCCGACCTGCATAAGCAGTGCTATCCTGAGCTTCTTCATTAGAGTTTCTGTGTTCATTTGTAATAGTAATTAAATAGTTAACTAACTAATAAAAAAAGGTTATATTGCTCTTATAGGCGGGAGTGCACTTCGACAAGCGTATGCCTGCTTGCTCTGAAGGAAGGAGAGAAGTCAAGAAAAGAGGTGAGCATCATGAGATGACGATGACTTCATTTTACGTTAAAGTAGTGTAGCAGAGTCCGGGTTTCAACGGATCTCAATACTGTCAACACCCAGGACAGACAACCAAGCGTTCTGCCTTGAGTTCCACTTGCATAACTCCATATAAGGAAACTCAAGGTTTGATTCTGCCTGGTCCCCTTCCAAGCATTGCCCTGACGCTGTCTCTACCCGGGGAGGATTCTTGACCTGGAGGCCGGGAGGACAATGTGGGTTGTGTACGTGCGTCAATAACAGTGCCATTAATTGCCCTAGCTCGTACGCCGTATGTTGTCCCCCCAGAGCTTTCTTTGAAAATTTCTGTAGTATTCCCTGTGGACCACGATCTGCCATGCATGGATTTATATGTCGCCTCGCCAAACTGCGTTGCATCGTATTGGGATGAGCCGGTTGTGAGAGTGTACGGGGAGTAATAGTCAAGTTCAGTCTGATACGTAAATTTCAAACAGCGAGATAAAGAAGCTTGGATTTCTAAACCACTGGTGGTAGACCAATATATAGAGTGGACTTCCAGTGGATAAGAGCTGGCTGTTTCACTGACAATGATGTCGCTTCCGTAGGATGAATCAAGCGATTTTGATGTAGCATCTGTCCTCTGATTACTTAATTGAGCCCTGCCTTGCTTGGAAAACGACCCGGAGTTTGAAAATGCGTTGTTTTGAGTCCAAGATGAGGAAGGTGAGATGACGGATAATGACCTATATACTTGGACTGTGTACGAAAGAGTTTCATTGGCACCTGTCCGGGGATTCTGCGTCCACTCGTGCATGATATTAGATTTCATCTGCGTCGAAACAACGGGAATAGAGTTGTCCTGTGGAGATATCATACTCCGTTTCGATGCAGATTCTTCGTCGAGATAGATGAAAATCTTCCCCGTCACCACCCAATAGGACCCAACTTGTGGTGACAGCTCTGCTACGCCGTCCTTGATGTCCCCTAGACCAACAACATTAAGCCTGAAGGAATGGGGTTGACCATCTGCTAATACAGGTAAAAACGGAGTAATATCAATCTCTGGCTCTCGCAAATCAAAAGCATCAATCCCGACAATAGGTCTCCAGAAACCGGGAGCAATTCCTCCCGTGAAAATAATTGGGAAGGGCCATACAACTCCCGCTAATTGACCGTCGATGAGCAGTTGAACTTCGCGAAAAGGGGAATATCCATATAAAGGTCCAGTTGTTTGATTAAAAGTATAAGTATCTGACGAGAGGACGTTCGTGTACCAAAATTCCTCAGTAGATTGACCACAGGCGGATATGGATACAACTGCCCGGTAGGCATCGTCAGGTATACTGTGTATGACACTCGCATTGCTATCTGGAAGGTTGAACGCGCTCGGTAAGTCTACCTCTGAGCGCTGTGCGGAAATAGGAAGAATAACATCTGCCGTTCTGATGTCACGATTTCTTAACGAAAATGCTGCTGTCAGTGATACGTTAAAGGGACCTGTGTAAGTTTCATCGATTAGGTTCCCGAGATCGAAGATAAGTTTTTGAGGTTCCATCCACAGAGCCTTGTAAAGGGACACGTCCTTGAGATATGTCCAAACAATCCCATTCGGCGTAGGCTCAGCCGTTGACGTGCGGAAAACCTCAGTATCACCGAGAAACATAAGTGCTAATCTATCAAACTGGCGACCCTTGGATGTGACCGTCAGGTTCATAATCACAGTGTCAAAATCGCACTTGGGAGGCACATAGTTTCCTTTGTAGATATATATCAATGAACTGGCACTGGACATTTCCATTCTCGGTCTAGACTAGATTATTTGAAAAATAAAATAAAATATAAAAAAATAATAAAAAAAAAAAACCTTACCAACAAAAGGATGTCCATAGCTAAACCCAAACTCATGTTTCATCAATAAAAGTTCCCTATTGCATCCCTCTGATGGGTCTTTGTTCGGTGGACCACCGGGGAGTGGTTTGTATAACTGAAATACTTGGAGCTGTGTCCCATTGGTCTGAGAACTCCATTTCCCCAGTATCACTGAGCGGGGGAGGAAGATAAATCTATAGAAAAGTGCAAGGAATATCGCGAAAATGCAGACTGTGCCCTTGGAATGTCGGGGTCCATTCTTTCGAACCGATGTTATGGGGCTCACGCTTTCAGAGTTGTGATGCGTTGTGCCCTTCTCACTCGGGAAGGGCAGTGAGTTGATATCCATTGCAAAGGGCTTTATTGATGATGGATATTGATCCGCCCAGTAACCAAGTGATTATCGAAGTTGGTTTATCTTGAAAACTGAGATCTTGTGCTTGTCAGAACAACCTTAATCATTGTAGACAATAAACCATCGTTAGTACTTTTAAGCTTACTTGAAGTACACAAGTACGGAATATCGGAGAACAGTTTGATGAAAGCTTCAACGCTTGGAATTGAGGTAAACTTGGAATTGACCCGTAGATCCGTCCTTGGGATTATATCAACGGTTTAAGTCACCTGATAACTAGTTTATCATACGCCCGGGTGCCTAACCTTGAATAGGAGATTTGGTGGCTGCCTCTTATTACCCAGGTATACCGTATCATTGGGGAATTGCCTTACATGGTTTAGCGCCATCCTGATTGGGTTTAGCGCAACATCGCCGCTTTCTGGAGGAGGTACTGGATAGAAGCACGAATGACATCTGACTCTGTATGAAGTAAATGGCTCTTTTCCACCCGAGGCATTCGCTCCTGAAGAGAAGATACATTGGCGGGAAGCCGATTTCCCGCAACCTGAAGAAGGATGCTTGCGTTCTCTAGCATGAAAGCTTTGGGAGCATCCATGCCAACTGTTGATTGAGCAGACGCCTGGATCGTGCGGTAAGTGGCATTGTTTGGGAGAGGTGAAATAGAAAGACTTGGAAGAGGTTCCCAGAAGGATTCAAGAACAGTTTGTTGCGGCATCCTGTGTCCTTATGTGTAACCTCCAGAGTGCAAAATGACAGTAAGACTAAAGAGAAGCATCGCATATCCTAATGAGGAGCTGGGAAGGAAATATGTGATTAAAGTATCTCTATATACCTCCAAGCACCCGCCTGCCTAAAGTTAAGCCCCCAAACCCCTCATTTTTGGGCGCTTTAGCTCTTGCCGCGCGCCAACAACCTTCCCCGCCAGCTCTGTCTAGTACCCCAATCCGGTTAGTCCATGACTAGCGGGGCTGAAATACATTTTTAAGTGCGAGCGAGCTGTTCATTTCATTTTGATGTCCACAACAGTAACTGCTGCTTTCTCAGACCTTTCTAATTTTCCAAATTTCCAAATCTTGCACAGCCATGACTTATCAACTGAGTGCTTCCTACTGTGCTAGATACAACAAGTCCAAGCCACCATTATCTTACTTTCCTGGGCAAGAGTTTTGCATCCACCCTCATACTCCACCTGCTCCCGCAAACAGGTTGAGGTCGTCTTATCTTATGAGGGGCATCGGGAAAGGGAAAGTACGCATCCTGTGGATCGTTGCATACTTCATCCTCCATTGCCTGGATTGACTGGAAAGGGTACTATTCGATTAAAGGTTTGTTGGACCTGTCAGAATAGGAGACCAACACAGTGCTCAACTTGTTACCGTCTACATGGTCGATAAGACTCCAGATATATTAGACTCGATACCAACTGATAAGTATCTAGTCGCTAAGCTCTGCGATCCCCTTTACTTTGACCATGAGCAAGATGATGTGGATCCTTTTCGCTATACGGACCTAGCATACTCTCATGAAACCGCAGCCTACCGACTGCTTTATCCACTTGAAGGAACTGTCATTCCAAAATATTATGGGTCCTTTACACTTGAACTGCCAATTCTGAATAAAAAAACTTCGCGATCTATCCGGTTAATCCTTATCGAAAAAGTACCCGGGATCTCAATGCAACGTCTCAATCCAACCAACCATACGCGGTCAGAGCGTCAAAATATTTTGAAGGCAATTGTCGATGCAGAATCTATGCTGTATGCTCATGATATATTACATAGAGATATACACCCGAGGAATGTTCTTGTGCTGGATAGCGCTCATCGGTGTGTGGTACTCATTGACTTTGGATATTGCGGGATTGGTCGAACTCCTTCAAACAGCCCTGCCGAGTGGAAAGCCAAATACCTTCTTGGTGTTCCCATATCCCCCATTGCTGCGCTGGGATCAGGGTTGGGGCCGTCATGCGAATTTTCATGAATGGATTGACTGGGACTGGCAAACTTGGCTTGAGCACTGTTATGAATTCACGAGAGCATCCATAACGGAACACATGCGGTCGATTTGGCTTCCAAAAATACCGCCTATATCATCGCCTCCACGTCCGTCCGCATCTTCAGTGTGTTTCCCCGCTCCTTTGCCGTTCTCCGGCTCCTAGAATTCCAACGTGCCCTTTTTTATCGACTAAACCAAGAAGAACAAATAAGCAGATGGCCGTGGTTTGGGCTTGAATATCAATGCATGCGTTTTGCCCAACTCCCTATGGTTTATGTGATATCATTTTTTTTTAACAGGATATGTGAAGAGGGAGGCCCAGTGGTGCCACCTTCATTTTTGGACAACTGTAGAGGATCACGGCACCTCATTATAAATCAAACCCACGTTCCAAGTGCGCGACATCCTCCCATCTTGACAGCCACTCTCCCTGCCCACCTACCCATGAAACGGACGGAATTCGAGCTGCCACCGGCACAGATCCATCTCCTGGTGAAGCTTCTGATTTGGCCCACCTCGGATGCTCTGGGAAGACGAGTGGCGGCGACGCAATGAGGGGGTGGAGGCGGAGAGACGACTTCCTCGAAGGTGGGTCCCCTGCGAGGACGACCGAAGCGAACGATGCTGCCTGAGGACGCTCCCCACGAGGATTCTTCCCCCCCCCCCCCCCCCCCCCCCAAGGAGAAGATCAAGCAGGAGGATCGGCCTTTTTTTTCTTGGGGGGAAAAAAGGCGGGGCGGGGAAAATTGTGCCCCCCCCCCGGGGCCCTCTTAAAATGGTTTTAGGGAGAAGCAAAAAGCGGGCGTGCTCGATTCTTGTGCCGCGGTGCTTGATACCGACTCGACCTTGTTCGCTGCGAACCAATCATTTCATGCAACATGTGTTGTAGCTTGCCACCTTGACAATATCCCTGCGATATGCTGAGCGACCTCAAGGTCGCTATCCATCCCAGTATCCTTTCATGAGTCACCCATTTACAAGTTTGAGCTCGGAGGAGGGTGTTGTTGGTCTCTTGGCATTTTTAGTGCAGTGTGCTCAAAAATGAACCCAAGCAATTATGTATTTAGTCCCAAGTGATAAACCAGGGGTTATACATGGCGCTGGATAATTGGACAAGGCTGACTATGCAGAATAATTAACCGCGGAGGAGTACCATCCCAACCAAAGCAAATCTCAGTGACCTGGAAAGTATCTGAGTGAAGTGGATCTAACTTACCTAACCAGTCAGTCTAGTGCCAAGGGTACAGCACCTATATAAATTGAGAACTAGATCTTGCTTCAATAGATGACCTGCGGGGCTTTACCGATTGCTTTAGCCAAACTAGAAGGGAAAAGGCTGTACGAATATGGAACATATTGTATTATTTTTATATGGATTCAAACAGGCCTAAACCCGGGTGGGAAGTTTCAAGAGTTATGCGAAGAAACTCCGATCAATATTATGCTATTCTTGTGACTTTGATCAACCCCCAAAAAGGGAAGCTGCCCTGGTTGTTATGGTTTCCATCTGTGCATGACAAGCCCTATTTATCATCAATTCAGACACCGAGTAGTCTTATTACCCGTTGCATCACCTTGAACAATGGAGCCAACTCTCTGCTTCTTGGCATGTCTGCTAAGAATATGAGAGTCTCTTCCGCCTTCTTTGGTTGTATCCGCGAAGCTCCATTGCGCGTCTTGGTACTCTGTTTCGTCAGATAATGTCGATACATCAGAGCCGTCCAAGGTAAGGGCTGCCTCGGAAGCTATCTGGCACTGAGAGGTAGAATGGAGAAGTTGAGATTGAGCCTCTAAGTGCCTTTCATTTGTTGTCCTTATAAATTCGTCCCTCTTTTCCTTTGCCCAGTCTCGAGCATTTCGATATGCACATGCTCCTTGCCGAAACGTTTCCAGGTTCCCAGTCATGCCCCAAGTATTGAGTTGGGTCATAATATATTCAGGGCGACGGCCTGGGCCTTCGGGCTTGATGAGATGAGTTGTGTATAGCTTGAGTGTATCGCCATGATAAGTCAATGTAAGAGTGTAAGCATTATTGTCATAAGTTGATCCGTCTTGTTGGTATGACTGGAGAGCGTGCATTCCCCGAGCTCCTAGTGCGCCGTCATAACATGCCTGCCGTGTAGCCACAGCCAAGGATCCATCAGGGCCTTTTGCTTCCAAAAAGAAATTTGGAACCATTGGAAGATCATCCTGTGTTGCGGGAAAGATATGGTCGCTAAGTTCGCTGCGGATTTGACGATCAAGCTGTTCAGGACGCGCACCGTAGAAGTGATCTGGCTTGGCCTGAGCCAGTGTACCATCAGTTAAGGGGGCAAGATTTCCAAGTGGATATCCCCCTCCGGCGCATTTGGGATCATCAACATCACCTTCGATGATAGGAATCACTGACGATGTGACCGGTTGTTCTTTAGATGAGTGGGTATCTGCTCGTTTGAATTTCCGGAAATGTTCATCAGAGAACTTCGATGGGGAAAGGGAGGGTCGGGGTCGAGCTAATGTTTCATTGATCTCCTTCCAGTTATTTGGCATTGCTGGTATTCGACCATCGGGATATTCATATCCGTCAGGGTAAACGCCATGGTCAATCATATTCTGCTGGAAGTTACGATTATAGGGTGTATTGCTCGTGGACTTGGTGGTATCCCTCGTATCTGCGCCTGTTGATGGAGAACCTGCGCGTCGCTTTCTACTCCGAGACCTTGAGCTCATTGCCTTTTCGAGGAAGTTTTCCGGTTTAGGATACTGGGCTATATTATCAGCAATGACGTATTTGCATGGATTTGTAGTTACATACATTTCTAAGGTCAGTTAGGTCAGGTCCTCCCAATCTGGAAGCCCTCTTTATCTGCTTTGAACAAGCAGGTGCACAATCACGGAGAAAGACCGGAGCGAACTGAAAAGAATTACAGCGCTTTTTCAGCTCGGTGTGAAATTGTCGAGTGATAGGTCTATGATGGTTCTTGGGTGGTTTCGGAAGGCCGTTTCTTCGATCCAACTCCTCTAATGCATCTTTGGTTAACCAAATCTTTGACAGGTTATCCCAATATGTTGATGCCGACGCATCGAACTTCTACCTTTTCCGAAATCGCGACCTGTCGGATCGATGGGGCTCAGGATACTGACGCTTGCGAGACTGGTTGTAGGTCGCTGAACTAGGCATATGGCTATAAATTTTTTTTTTTTTTAGCTCTTTTATCATGCTAGTATGCGTCGAGAGCAGAAATGTGCAGAGGTTCTTATAATAAACTGCTGGGAAGAGAATTATATTTCGGGCGCGTAGTTCGTTCTTGAAACAAGGGCAGCATCAGTCTCGCGCTGTCGATTGGAGCTCGCTGCTTTGACATGTTTCAGAGTTAGCAAGAGAAAATATTAGCAATCACACCAACCCCCATAGCATTGTCCAGCAATGCAAGAAACAGGGAGTCCTCGTCACATGCAGACACTGGGCTTGAGAAAACATCTGTCCAAGCTGGCTATGGATGACTTGCTTCAAAGTGAGCGAAGTCAAGTTGCTTCTATTTGTGAGTCCATTCAACAGTAATTTTTCATTATATTCTAACTGTATGTAGTGTCTCGCCCAACCTCCCCAGGTAAAATTGAGGTACATAATTGCAAAGGGAGGAAACGGCGGCGCCCCAATGCCAGAATACCGAAACCATCGATGGCTGCCACCGGATAATACAGATTGCGTCGACTCTTCAACCAAGTTCTCCTTCAAATGACAGCGAGGATCACCTTTCTGAAGAGCCTAATGGTAAATGTGGATCATTTTCGATTATGCCATCCCAATACCCTGCCTCTTGCTTTCTCCATTTCCTCCTCGCAATTCAAGCCCGGAATCTCTCGTGGAACTGAATATTTCAATTGAAGAGGCAGCTGTTGAGCCCGCGACGCTGTCATCAACTACGTCAGGGGAAGGCTCAACTTTACCACGTACGGTACAACCCAGCGATGGGGGTGGAAGTTTCACATTACCTGGAACGATGCAGTTGGAGGCCCCAGCGGACCTTCAGACTCAGTCAGTTGGCGATGTCGATTGGGATAAATTCTTTGCGAGTACTAGTGTAGGGAGGCAGCAGGAAAATATGGATACAGGTACTGGAGACACAACGGAAATAATCTTCCAATCAGGTTTCGATCATGCTTTCGTTGAATTCTATGCGAACAAAAATGTTGAAATGCAAGCCTGGGCAGATTTTAGTTCATCATTGGGCTTTGAGTGAAAAATCAGAGTGTTTCGCTGAATACTATTTAATAATGCAAAGACTTGAAAATACATTTGAAAGTCTGAACAGCCTCTTGACATAGATCATATTTTATATTCTTGTCAGTACTCCAGTAAAATGCAGGAACCTCCACTGTCTTTATGTTTCACCGGAGAATCCTGCCGCGCTAGGTTTGCATCAATGATAGCAACAATACCATCTTCCTGGGGAACTTCCGCTATAGAAACCACAGGGGATTTCCCGCCTCCAGGCCCTTCCTCCTATGAGACCCTAAACACAAGAGCAGAAATCCAGAACCCGATTTAACCACAATTAACACGGCGAATAGCCCTTGTCCAACAGGAGGTTTAAAAATGGCCGACGGATCGGGGAACTCGTGGAAGTAGACGAAACGACGATGAAGGCAAGACTTATCCTTGACTGATGATATCTTAGGTTTGAGGTTCTATCCTTCAATCAGTCCCGTTTCTTAGGTTTTCATGTTTCCAGCTTACCGCGTTTCGAAATCATTAAAGATGGCATCGCAGTCACTATTCCACTCCAGTTTACTGTGCCGGTGAACTATGCGCGAGACCTTCTTTGATTGTAAATGCGTCTGCAGCTTCTAGATGAGCTTCGAGGAAATCTTTCCTACAACGACGAAGCCAAACCTACTCAGGTCACTATCGAGGTTGTTTTGGGTGAGGGACATGACTTCTTGTATGAGAAAATCGATCGTTTCAAATGAAGGCGAGTGTGGTGATGTGACCGGAAAAGGTGATCTTGGAGCTTCTACCCCGCCCGAAGAACACAGTTAGATTTAAAGGCTAGACGTTCAGGCAGCGATTGCACCGTCAGAGTGAACGCCCCACCATGCTTGAATATTGATTATCCTAGCCATATGACATATTTGGTGCCCAAGCAGTCACCTGAAGAACTTTTTTCCACCCAGTGAAGCTGCCAGAACCATGATTTGCTTTTCGCGATACTGACTGTGCCTACCGACGATAATACATTTTTACCATGATGCTAGAATTTCACCATGTTTCATATCGTGAGCTTCACTCTATCTTGAGCCTTGTTTGGGATATCCCAAAATCTGCATATTACAAAGTTTTCCTCTCAGGGTTTTCCCTAACATTGTTGGGAAGTCCCCTTTCTGCAGGACTCCTTTCCCCAGCGCAGGTTTTTCCGAGGGGTTTTTCCCATGCAATGGGTTATCCCACTGCTGTACGCTACGAAAATTCTCGCTCTCAATCGTCTTCAGCTCGGCCGCACGGGGTTCAAGGGATAACAAACCCGGCATCGAGTTTGTCTTCCCCTGAGCTGTCTACCAATCGAACGTCCCACCTTCTCAACGACCGTCCCCTTTTGTGCTTCGACGTCGCAGTGGAGGCAGGAACACAAGATCAGACGTGGACATCTAGAGCGTATAGCGCAGTGCCTAGGATGTTCTAGGCCGGTATGGACAACATATCCTACATAGATATACACAGAGACGGTTCGCTCTACTCAGTGAATGAACAGCATATAAGGACGCAAGATCTCCTCCGAATCCTGAGGTAATGAATTGACTTGATCAAGAAAAAAACCCAGCAAAACTATTTTTCCATTCCAATATCCGCGAGCCATTACATGTTACCGCTATATCATTATCGAATCACAATGTCCAAACCCACAAGTCTAACAGCACCAAAGCTCCTCGCCCTTCTTCTCTTCCTCCCCCTCAAACACCTCCAAATAGCCCCAACAATGAAGACCCGCAGCAGCCCGTTACAATGGAGCAACTGCAACAGCTTTTCATGGATATTCTTCGTCAAGCCAAGCAGCCATCAGAGTCTTCGGAGCCAATTGGAGATGTCAAATCAGAGAAATGAAAGGATAAAGGAGGCAACGAGGTGAAAGCTCGAGCATCAAAGCTTGAATATAAAAGAAGTCCATGAAGTGTACGTCCCATCATCCAGGAGTCTCATCCTCTTTATGCTCACTGCCAGCTAGGTGGGACAAGGACAACTCGAAGTATAAGATTGTGGAATCCGTGGGAGAGGACAAGGTCCTTGATGATCTTGACCAGTATGTATTTGTTGCCCGGAAGCAGCTAGGTAGGAACACGACCCCAACTTCTCTCACGGTTGATAACTGACAGCATATCAGACAGGATGACCAATGAAACTAAGACCTTTGTCAAATATTAAGTCTGAAGTGTTGCTTGAAGTTCTGCGAGAAATTGTGAGAGATGTTAGGGCTATCAGCTTGCGCGAGGATAAATCTTCGGTATTGTTTCGTCCTCCAACTCAATCTCGTTGAAGAAGTTATTAATCCAATATCAGATTGAGCGCAACTTCCTGTACAATTTCCTTCCTGACCTAGAGAAGAAAGGAAAGAACCACGGAGACCCGCGTTCGAAGCATGTGGATCTGCTCATCGGGTATATCAAGGAAACCTATGCCTCCACAACCCAGAGCCTTTTGCCACTTCTGAAGAGGGGAGAGATCACCTACGACCTGCTTTGGACCATCTTCAAACCAGGTATCTTCGTATACAGTACCTGCCCAGGGACAGGCAAGCCTCGATGTGTTATATTTGATGCCGGAGAAGAGAAAATGAAAATGAACGGGATCAAATACTTCAGCTTAGATTGTCGCTATCTGGACTTTGACGGTGAGGTATTCGGTGAAGCCGGTACCCAGCTGGAGGTGGTCCGGTTCCATGGACCCAGGCCCATTCACGATCTCGAGGCGTTCCCCCTTTGACCATCACCCAAACAAATCAGATGCCCATGAGATCTCTCATCGACTGCGGCCGCAATTTTTGCGACCTGAAGGGGCAGCATATTCGCCACTGCCGCGGTCGTGCCTTCGTCCAAGTCCGGGGAGAAATTGTCCAGATCTCCATTGACAGCCGTATCATGGTGGATCCGGCCTTCTTTCGCCAGATGAATCCAAACTACACCAGACCGCGGATCAACCAGCGGAGTGAATTATACATGGGCAGTGACAGCTCCGCCAGTCTTCATGTGTTTTTTGATAATCAGGGTCAACGCATGGGAGGACAGGTGAAAAGCAATGGTGTGAATCCATCCGGAATGAAGGACGTTGACTTTCTTACTTGCTGTCCAACGGTTTTAGGATACTGTTTCAGCGAGAACATGTGGAGTAAGTGAAACTAGCTTTTGACTAGTGTTCTCGTTAACCTTTGAACGCAGTGGAGTTTGCGGTCGCCGATCTCGATCAAGCTCAATGGTCATCCGCAACCTTCGAAAACCTCCGGATTCCCAGTCAGCAAATGGACACATTCTTAGCTCTGGCAAAGACTCGATTAGGCCTGGTACCTAGCATCCCCTTTGACGATTTCGTTACGGGCAAAGGGCGTGGCCTCAACGTGCTCCTGTAGTAAGTGACTGCGTCCTTGTTAGCAAATGGAGTACCCTGACTTTCAATATCAGTGGCCGCCCAGGTCTCGGAAAGACTTACACCGCCGAGGCAATGGAGGAGCACCTGCAACGACCCCTTTATAGAGTATGTCCCTTATCCGCAAATCGCCAGTCGAAGACTAATGATACCTTTTAGGTCGCTGCGGGAGAACTGATACACGACAAATGTCTGGAGGAGCATGTCTCCAACATATTCAAGATCGCCAGCCATTTCAATGCTATACTCCACATAGACGAGGACGACGTCTTTTTGCATGGACGCTCGATCGGCGGAGTCCACGATCATTCCGTGACGGTCTTCCTCCGCAAGCTTGAATATTATGAGGGGATTTTGTGTCTTACTACAAATCGTGTTGATGAGTTTGACGATGCTATCCTCAGCAGGATTCATTATAAGCTGAAGTACGAGGATCCGACCCGAGAATTCCGGCAACAGATCTGGGGGAGTTTCCTTTCAAAGGCGGACACACATAAGGGAAGCGCACAAGTGTCCAGTGATAAGCTGCATAAACTGGAGGGGATGGTGGGTGATTTGGATGGTTGGCAGGCCCACTCTGGTTTAAAACATTACGAGTGTAATACCGAACCACCACGGTCCGGACCAGAAGGACGCCAAGGAGTGACTTTGGTTAACCAGTGAGTAAGCTTTCGGCCTGTATTCCGGGGCCAGGAACAAGGGGTGATCGAATCCCAGCGCGGAAAAATTGGGGCCGCGCATTTTGAGCAGAGCAAGGAACTCTGCGGAGGAACAAAAGGGTCATGAGTTTGCGAGCCCACCACGGGAGCCACGTACCAGGGACTTTGAATATCATTCCACCCCACTTGGTTTGCAGCAGCTCCAAGAGCCCATTTCTGTGACAGAGAACAGATTGGTGCTGCTGTACAAAAGGGCCGCGTGCGAAGGACGACCGGCGACCAAAATCTGTCGATCTGCGAGTGAATCCCCGCATTAGGCAACGCAACGGTCAATGATAGGTCAGAAGCTGCATGGTGCGCGATTGGTGGGTCCCTGGCGGCTACCGAATGGACTGGGAATAGTGGAGCTAAAATGATCGACCAGGCGGGGGATTTGGAGCCCTGACAGCCCCCCCCTCTTAAGCCACCCGCATTCAATGTTGGGAACCCGGAAAAAATGGCTGGCAATCTCCACGCTGATGTAGCCGAGAAATGAGTGACTGGATCTGAAGGCAGAGGTGCTGGGCAAACCTTGCATCATCCTGCGAAAGACGCAGAGAATCAGAGCCCGCCCTGGCCCCGCAGAGAGAGAGACTCCTGTCGAAGTTGTGTTCGAGAGAGAACGCCCAGCCGGGAAAGGTGTTCATGGGGTCACGTGTAATTGATTGCGGATGGTCACTGTCCGCACCTCAACCCGGCCTGCCACATGTTTTATGGTCAGGGCCACGCTGTGAAAACCGTGGCCCCTTCAGATGGTCGCGCGACCGAAGTCAGTGGAATCTCGAAGAAGAGGCTGCTGTCGGATGATGACATGTCCAGTTCAGATTGCACCATGTCCTATATGGGCACCATCGCCCGGGTGGTCCGACCTTGAAAGGAACGTTTGCCGACCGTCACATACCCTGCTGCCTTTCTTGCTGTGCGAGTAAGGCTTCTTTCCACGGACCTAGATTGTACTCCGAGTGAGTGTTATGGATGCTACAGAAATCTATGCGATCGCCGCTGGCGGCACCTTTGCCCTTCTCGTCGTGGCCAGATTTCTATCACACCTCACGCGCCTGAAAAGCATCGTCAGCGTGCTGATAGCAAAGCATCTCACTTACCCGTACCTGCTTGGCCGGCATCAACTCCTCGGTCCTTGAACCCGCTTTGATTTTCTTTGCCATCTCCTCTATTGTGCAATAAATGTGTTCTGTCTTTGCTTTCCAAGCCTGTCGGCTGTAGACGCTGGTCGTCGAGCGGGGACACTGTCGCTGATCAACATGATATTCCTCTTTATTTGGTTGCACCTCAGCTTTGTCGCTGATCTTCTTGGGATATCATTACGGAGATGTCGAGGTTCTCATCGCGCTGCAGGTTGGATGGTGATGGCCCTCTCAGCAACTCACGCTGTCCTGATGAGTGGCAGGACTCCTTTTCCTCTGCGTGATGTTAGGCAACCTCTTCGCACTCATCGTAAGTTCTTGCACCGCGCACGGGCTTATTGACCTAACCGGCTGGCAGGGTGTCGTGTCTCTTGGGATACTGTCGCTGCTTTTCATGCCATTCTTTCGCCGGCTCACCTATGAGATCTTTCTTCGGCTACATCAAATGGCCGCGTGCCTCTGTGGTCTATGCCATCTGGCGCCACCTGCCATCCCTCGGAGTCGTTCCTCGGCTCTATCTGTACATCTTACTAGGTACCTCTCTGGTGACTCTTTTCCTACAGTCCGTGCTCTTCCTCTACCGAAATGGTGTCTTCACATCCCGCGGCTGCCCTCGAGCATTGGTCACTTGCCTTGTGAGAGGCGACGATAGCGACTCCGATGATCGTTGCACCAAACCCATCAAGATCCGTGTTGCCCTGTCCAGGCCGCTGAGGGTCCGTCCCGGACAGTACATAAATCTGTGGATGAGGTCCGTGAGCTGGTGGTCATGGGCACAGAGCCATCCCTTTACGGTGATGTCTTGGTCTCCCGTCGAGCAGAGCGCTCTGGATCTTTTTATACAGCCTCGCCATGATCTCACGGCGGATTTGCTTCGACACGTGGAAGTGGGCCACGGGGTTTCCTTGTCTTTTCCCGCATTGGTCAGCGGGCCCCACGGTACCAGTGAATCTACAGGGCAATATGAAACGGTCCTGGCAGTGGCCAGCGATTTTGGTGTTGCCCCGGTTATTCCGTATCTCAAGCAGCTGGTCCATAGCTACAATACAAGTACTTCTCGAACACGTCGGGTGCACTTCGTGTGGCAACTGCGTACCCTGGGTGAGTGTGACCATATCCCATACCGGATGGCCTGGGTTGACCTGTTACAGATACTGCGATTGCCGTACAGCCCTGGCTCAACGAGTTGCTGCAGGATGGCGTCCTGGATGAAGGCTATGTATTTAGTCGTGTTCCCTGGCTGCTTCTTGACCAGGCTAACCGCACCGATAGATCCTGACCATCTCGATCTACGTGGAATTCGGCCAGATCACAGGCGACCGAATGCCATTTGGGGGACACGAACGTGCTTTTGTCTACAAGGGCTCGGCAGACTTGCAGGATATTCTGCAGACCGAGGCGTCCGGTGAACGTATCAAGCGGCTAACTGACGTTCAGGAAGAGCGAGGGGACGTGCTTGTGATGGGTAAGGATCTCCCACCGCGAGCTTACGGCAGAAGTGCTAATCGACTTAGTTTCTGCTTCAGCCGAATTGCGGGATCGTCTGCGAGATATTGTCAGAGGCTATCTGTATGACAACGTAAGGATGTTGGAGCTTGAATTTCAACCGGATTGAGACGAGGAACCGCAATGGTGGCAATTTCCAATGGCACAATATTTGAACCGGACAAGACTCAGCTTAGAATAGTACTTAGAGTAGTAGAACGAACCGAGTTGAACATGCGACACATCTTCAATGTAGTACTATATATAAAAAAAAAAAAAGGCCGAGCTGTTTCTGTAGCAAAGACCGTAAAAAACAATAATTACGCTGACATTAGGTAGTACCAGAATAGATTCAATGAGAGGCTGTGATGTAATTGCAATCAATCAAAGCCAGAGTAGAACGTGCGTGTAGATATCAGGGCGAAGGAGACCAGCCTGACGAGGTAACCCTTACTCCACCGTCGCCTTGTCACGAGTGGATGCTAGAGCGAGTGAGAAGACCGTAGTTGCTTGCATGCTGACGACGGAAACTTACCTTCTTCAACTCATCAAGAGAATCTGTAGAAGTGGTCGCTGACAGAAACCCGACCGCATTGGAGCCCGACGGCCAACGTTGAAGGTCGTTCACCCCGACAGCTCCATCCTCCTTGGCGTCTTTGTCCATCAGCTCCATCACCACGACTCCCAACGCCTTGATCTCTCGCTCCCGTGGTAGATTCGCGGTCCAAGGTTGACAGCTCTCTAGCCTCGCTGCAGCATGTCATCAGCAGAAGCCCAACATCCATCAACGATGTTCTTGCTTACCGATCTTCACCGACCCGTCGTAGCCCACCAGGACGCTGGAACCACTTAGAGATCTATGTTCGAGGCCGTTCGCCGCTAGATGGGACAGGCCGTTGAGAATCTACCACGTATTAGACACATCACATAAGTTATCGTGATGGAGACCTACCTGTGCCACAACAGAAGCTAACTGAATCTCACTGGGCCATTTTCTGCAAGCGACCAGGTGGTCCAGAGAAACCGGCTGATGTTCAAATACGACATGAAGAAGATCTGCGGTCCGAAAGCATTCCAGGGCGAGAATGATGTTGTCGTGTCGGATACGTTTGAATCTATCCAATGTCTCGTCGATCGATTCTTTGGGAAACTCCCTGATGGCGAGAACGGTAGAGGGGCGGACAATGTGTTCCACCACGGCCACCGGCCCTGCCAAATTCGCACTCATAGACCCTGCTGAACGTGTCCCACGGAGATTCTTTTCGGACCACAAGCGCCTGCTGCGCCCGATCACCCGAGCTCACGATGGCGGGAAGGGAGAGATCTCTTGGCATGCCTTTCAAAAGTTTCCGACGAAGTTCCTGCTGTGATGGAGAGCCCTTTCGTTTGTTTGGTGTTTGATTCGGAGCCGGACTCTGAGAGGAGAGCCCGTCGCCTCCCAAAGGTCCCAGATTGAATTGGGTGTAGCGTTTAATCGGCCGGTGCTGACATGTTTAATACCGTAATCGATGTGCAAAGGTAGTTTCTCAGGTCAGCGGGACAAACCGCGAGGTATAAATGGGCGCTGCGAGCCGTCTCTGGCTCCCCGGCGAAATGGAGTAGGGCCACGTTTTTGGGGAGCGAGGCGTGGCACTCCATTTCTTGAGGCCACCAGAAGCATATAAAACGCTCCCCGCCATCCACGCGGAAGGAAAAAAGCAGATCGTCTCCTTGCGAATATGATAACAGATCTCGCCATGGCCTTATTCACTCAAGCAGAAATACAGCTGGCGGCTGAGCGCCGCCTCAAATACCAAGGCAAAGCCAAAATCAACCTGGATCAAATTCAAGTTCCGCTCGACAGTGACACGAAGAAGCTGGAACGGCTGCGTGGAATCTTCCTAAAGGAAGGTTGCCTTCGCCTGGATGACCGGAACCACGTTGTCTGCACCGTTTCCCGTCCGTCAAAATCTTGAGGCGTCTCTGCAGAGGGGCCCAAAAATTGATTTTTGGGGATCTTTATTTCGCCAGCCCCTTGCACAGGGCGTGTCCGGAAAATCAGAAAGTCCGACAGCTTTGCTTTTTACCATCTGCCCACTACTTAATCCACAAGGGTCCCCTCCTCTGCCCCTTATCCGCCTCGAGAGAAAGAAAAGCTAGTACCTATTAAAGATCACCGTTTCTATCAAAGCACACAAACACCTCATGGATCCTCTGTCCATTGACCTTCCGAAACCTTCAGTCCCTTATGTTGAGGGCTGGGTATTCAGCATCCAATCACACATTCCTCCACCCCTGACACCCGTGACCAAAGATTGTTGCCGTAACTTTCAAGCTGGTAGGGTGGAAAGAAGACAGCTTCGCCCAGTCGAACAGTGCCTGCGACATCCGCCATTACCAGGAAACATGGAACCGCGCACCGTCAACTTGAAGGTTCTTGATTTACTGAGGGTGGGAGACGGCTGCAATGCTCAAGTCTTCAATGTGCAGGTTCTCGAAGTTAGACCTGATCCTTGATTCTTCCAATCAAATAAAAAATTGGTTGCCAAAATATATGACCCTCTTTATTTCAGTGATGAGGAGGGATTTATTAATCCTTTTCTTTGCGTGGACAAGCATTATAATCACGAGGCTCATGCCCTTACGATGTCCTATCCAAGTCGCACGGGGGGCGAGTACCTAGGTTCTACGGGTCTTATTCATTGAATATTCCTGTTGACAGGTCTGAAATGCGCACCGTTCGACTTATCCTGATGGAGTATATACCAGGGATATCAATGCAACAAGCCAATCCAGAAAAATATTTTTCTCGCCTTGCTCTCCAAGAGATCATGAAATCAGTGATCGACTTCGAAAGTCGACTGTACGAGCAAGATATCTTACTCACGGATCTAAGCCCTAGAAATGTCATCATGGTGGAGAAGCCCGGCTTTGATCCGAGACGAGATCTTCTTTTCCTTGACTTTGCTGGCGCTCTTTTCGGTCGCAGAAGAGACGATCCACTTGCTATCGAATCAAACCTATTCCTCGGTCGCTATATTTCACCTCTTTTACGGTGGGATAAGACTATGGCAATGCAATTTAATGACTGGATTGATTGGGATTGGCAGCCCTGGATCGAAGCCGAGTATGCTCACACTGCTGCAACGATCACACCGGAAATGCGGGACACATACTGCCGATGACAATTGCTGCTGTTTGCTCACTTTTATTTATTCTGCGTGCTAGCCACATCCTAACGCACTTCAGCAAGTCTCACGTGGGAGGCAATATCTTTTCCTTTCAACGGGGGGTTTGAGGTGTTTTTCGTACAAATCCATCACTTTGTTTTGTCTCATCAAATATTCGTTGTTGTATAATGAAATTAGAATTGCGCCAACGCGTTTTTGGAATAAAAATAACACAGCTTCCCAGAGGATGGGTATGGGGGAGTGGGAAAATAATTTCCTTGTGCACTCTAGAAATCTAGCTAGAAATCCATTTGGGAATCTGAATGTAAGCTTCTGTTCAATATCCAAACCATATATTCTCTGTGTAGGCAGGCTATTCTTAACCCGAGTGTTAAACAGCGAGCCGAGCCGGCAACCAGATATGAATGACGGGAGGATGCCTGCCGCGATGTAAGACGCTGCTTTTCATCGGCATATGAGGGGCACGCCTTGTTAAATCGCATAGCGTGTGCCTACCTCAAGGCATGGCTTCGGCACGCGCTATATGTGGCACACGCCTTGTTGATGGGTTTAGCTGCGCATATAGCATGCGCCTGCCCATAGCGCCTGAGGTAGGCGCGTGCTAAGCGATTTTACGGACTCCCCTGGCCAGACCCAGAGTTCTCCCATACAAAGATGTGCACCTTACCTAGGGTATGCTAGTCATCTGCTGTTAGGAGGGGCCGGGCAGTGTTACTGGAGAAATAACAAATCCTTTTTGCGGGAAGCGCAGTCTGTATAGACCCGGCAGGCTGGGTGATTACGTGTGCCCATTGTTTCGGCGACACGTATGAAGACTACAGTACTTCTTCCAGAGCACGCTGGCTGCTCTTTTACGACGGGCAGGCTGTTCTGGCCGAGTGCCGCGTTTGGGACCTTGCTCTTCTGAAGATCGTCGCTGCGGAGTCTGATGCTGCAGGCGCATATCTTGACGAGAGTGTTGCAACGGGAGCTTCGTTCCCGTTTGTCACGCTTTGTCCTGGTAAATCCACAGTAAAAACTCCGATCATATGCATCGGTCAGCCCGGAAGCGAGGATATGGAGTCCGCAATTGCCCGTTAAAACCGAATATAATCTTATAGTAGTATCCCGGGGTGCGTTGCGTGGGTACAATTCCTGGTGCAGATCTGTGCGATAATTCAGAAATTGGAACACTAAAGCATGACGCCTGGACTTATTGGGGTCATTCGGGCGCTCCGCTTTTGCAGGTGGTGGATGGAGGGTTGGTTGGATTGCATTCTTCCTGGGACGGGGAGACAGGTATGAGGCATGGGGTTCCATTGGTTGCGATTGAGTCATTTCTGCGAGGATGCTGTGAAGTTATGGTAGGGGATTCGCTTGGACAACAGACGTTGGCAGAACATCGCAAATTGCGAGGGCAAAAGAATCAAAAAAGAATGAGATTCGAGGTCTAAGGAAAGGAATCAGAGGCCCTGATGACAAGGAGCCTATGGCCTAGATAGAACATTTATCAATTGCACTGCATTCGCTTGTTCGCTTGGTATGTGCTTTGCTTGCGTTCATAATATACATTATTGGGGAACCAAAAATATTTACTTGTCAAGCATATACAGAAGACCTCATCTGTTTGCTGGTAATGCTGATATTCCAAGATTGTTGTGAGAAATGGTCTCTCCATTCCTCCCTCTTTCAGGCTGGGATTCCTGAGACCTCGTCACTCCTGTTATTCTTAGAAGTTAAAATTTGGGATGTGTTTCCCATCCTTGATCTGGAAGATTGAAGGTCTCCATCACATTAATAGGCGCCAAGCACCCAAAATGAGGGCAGCGGTACCCGTGCAGACACCCCTGTACAAACAAAATTTTCCAATTAGTAAGGAACCGTGAGGAAGCAGGTTCAAACAAACGCGGGTGGGGTGATAATACATTAGCCATTGCAAAGTCGAAAACTTCACGGCTTCAACTCTCTCCCTTAGCCCGGCAACTTCCTGCTCAATTCTGGTTTCCGTCTCCTTGATTCTCATCTCCTGCCCGTTTGCCTCTTCTCGAATCCGGCCCTTTTCCAGGTTCAAATCCAGTCTCACGGACGCCTGTGTACGCCCTATTTCGTCGCGGAGGCGGGAGTTTAGCTTCTGGATATCGCCCGCAATTCGATCGTGGGATGCGCGGGTTAGTTGAGCTTCAGTTGAGTCGGAATTTAAGAGTTCGGAACGAAGTTTAGCAAAGTCGACTTTTTGAGTATATGTCAAACGTTCGGAATCTGTTTTGAAAACAAGTAGAAAGGTTAGAATCATGGGCTGTTACAGGAGCATAGAGGTCGGTAGTTGTAGAACGGGAAAAGGGGGGAAAGCCGTACCCTCTCTTAGAACCATAGTTCGCTTCAAATTTTGAATCGACTCTTCTATCACATCATTCAGCACTCTCATTAACGCTACTGCCTGCTCCTCGCTAAACCCTTCGCGCTTGAGTCGCTGGACAATCTTGAGTGTATCGAAATGGTGATCTCTCTGGTTGGCTGGAGTGTTGTGAAAGGCGCGGCGGGCGGGCTTGAATGTTGCGACGTATACGCCATTATGTCTAATTGAAGCGGAGGAGGTGTCATGAAGAGTGGTGGTTGAGGGGAGTGGCTTGGTCGCAGACATAGAGTAGGATCTCGAGAGTAACGACGGGAGGCTGTATAGGGGATATGCCAGAGAGGTGGGTAGGGATCGGCTGGAAACTGCTTGTGGTGGCTGTTTTGAAGCATATAGATGCAGAGACAGTCCAGCAGTGGGTCTGGCTGTCACCAAGAGTGAATTGATGATGGAAGATGACGCATTCCAGGTTATGGGTTGGGCAAGGAAGCGAGGGAGATTGATTACCTGCTTCGAGTTCGCCATGACTGTCCGGGAAGATGATAGAATGGAGTCGGATAGGGTCGTATGTATTAGCTACGGCCACTACCAAAAGCCGTATTCATGATAAACGTGATAAACGAGGCCGGAGTCGTGGTAACAACCAAAATGGAGATCCCAGAACAGCGAAGAATGGCGAAAGTTTGTCGATTTGTTGAATATCGGAGCCTGTGAAAGCCGAGATTTCGGGATATCATGTGATAAGCGCGTAGTTCCTGTGGGATGGTTAAACCTTCTATTCGGAGGAGCTAGCTAGGTTATTGCTATATTACATACAAGCGATCGCGATCACGTGTGGGCGGGGCGGTCGCTAGGGCAACGCCACCCAGGCGGGCGCCGCTACAGTTCCTGCCCGCCCCACACGTGATTCCGCGTACCGTGTATCCTTCCCAACAACGAGATCTACCATCCCCACCAAACCTTATCTACGGAAAAGCGCTAAATTAAAGTGTTCTTTAACAAGTCAATGGTATCTGGATATGATACCCAGCCTTGATATCAATTTGGATAAGAATTTCACCCTTGAGGATTGATAAGCTTCGATAAATGCTATTCTGAACTCTACTGATTGGTGATCGAGGAAAAACTGAGCGCTTGTTTTAGCAGTTCATTGGGAGGGTATTCAAGACAATTATTGCCTGTTATATTAACGATCCCGTCTATACGGAACATCTCTCCATCGTTATTGAAATGTCAGCTTTTGTGGTATCCGCTAGCGCTTCAAGATGCAAAAAGTCCCAGCCACAATTACCAGGGCATAGATAATGCTTCCCATCTCAACAAACACCACGTCAAAATAGTTTGAAAGAAAATCCGAATGCTGTTCGCTAAATCATCACCCATACGTTGTAGCAGGAATCCAGCGGCTGTGTGGGACTGTTCCTTTGTTGCTTCGAACCCCTTTCTCCCTGCTCTCAACCTGTATCAATTCACAGGTTGAATAGTTCCTTCAATTGTCTCATTGTATCATCCGGACCTGTAACCTCATGGCCAATCGTCCGGGAATCCTCGTAAATTTCATGATCGTTTCCTCCCTTGAAGCATTTGTCACCGAAAAAATGGATGGTGGTGTAATCGACACCGCTAATATTTTTCTCCGCCTCAACGTGTTGTAGACAGTAAGTTTTATCCCAACCGGTAGGGAAGACGTCGAAGGAGATTTGCCCGCCAATGGAGAAGCTGTGTGGAAGCAACGTGTTAACGAAGTAGGTCAATGGGATTCAATGGAATCCATTAAAGCCTCGTAGTGAAGGAGTCGTGTGTGATGAGTTAAAAAGTGCGAACTTACGTGAGGCCATAGTCGGCGAATTCTTTCCTCAGAGCCTCAACGAGGTTCTTCCGGATGTTGTGTACCTTATCAAACCTATTTCAGTGGATTAATATCAGGAACACCACGCGAAGCCAGCATCTAGGTCACAGCAAAGGAGACAACGTACTCCTCAAATTCGTTCCTCTCTTCCACGCTTGCGCTCCTCCCCACAGGACTAATGTTGACCATTCCATTTCTGTATTCCACAAAGGTCCCTCTCTTCCTCGGAAGCTTCACGCTAGAAATGTACCGCAAGCAATAATCAATGAGGTTCTGGTACTTCTCTTCACCTAGCCACTTGATGAAGCTGTTGGAGGCCATGGGATTCCCAAGTCGATACGCTGTAAGGCCATTTTCTGCGAAGCAGAAGTCGAAGAGCGTAGTAACATCAGTTGTTTGGGTGCCTAACTGTTCTTGTTGTTTGGCTAGATTGGATCCGCCGACCTAGAGAATTTTCGTGCGGTTAGGATATTGGGTCACTAATGCAGAAAGCAATTGCTTCCGGATAACGCAAGAACATGGGGATGAAGTGTAACTCACGAATCCAATGGCGCATTTATGTCTTAATTGCGAGAGCAGCTGCAGCATCTCGGGGGCGACAGTCTACACAAAACACGTTGTGTAAGTACTCGTTTCCAAAATGCAAAGGTTTCTGTTTCATGAAAACCAAACAACTGGACCCAACAGGAGAAAATGCTAAAAAAGGAGAACAATAAGGGAAGAAAATGCCACGCACTCCTCTGGCTGGTGTTAGAGTCTTATCGACATCAAACAGGCAGATGGTGCCTTTGAGCGGCCTGGCCTCGAGCGGTGGGTAAACTCCTGCTGCTTCGGCCATTGTGCTATATAGACGTCCTCTTTTCCTTCAGATAATTCAGACAATCAGTTAGTATGGGGATAGTTTCAAACGGAGAAACATGGCAGGTAAGAAATTGCAATGTTGGCGATGAGTTGGTGAGGGGCAACTTCATAAATCGCGGTGAAGCGCTGACACTTTTCGGTGCAGAGACCAAGGCGGCCGCTGGTTGGATGGCCCCAATTTAACCCCTTTGTTAACTAACTAATACTCCGTACATACACTTGATGAATCTTACTCTTGTTGAGATTGCTTTTTGTGGTATAGAAATTATGTGCAGTTCTTTTGTTTCCTAATAAATTCCATCATTCGGATAACTAGTTACCTAGGAACTAGCTATTGGTGATTAATATGCCCTCAGGTTTCCACCTTGCTTTGACTCCCTAAATACTTCGGTAACTATATATACTCGTAGATAGTTACTCCTTCAACCACAAGTCTTCCCACGATTTACGCAGAAAACACTTGATAAATACTACTGAAATAAATAAGCAATATATAATCATGGTGGGTCCGCCACGCTGCCATGGCTGCCTTTTATGCTTTGCGTTAATGATGTGCAAAGGACTCGGGGCGATCATAATATCCAGCATAGTCCGTTATATATTTCGACAATTCGCCAAGGGTGGGCGCAGATTTTGGATCTCATCAAATCAGCAGCTGCCAGCTATTAATATTCCCCTCTATCAAAGTGTTGAGAATTCAAGCATAGACCAATGGGGATTAGGGTCTCTGACCTCTGGTCACTTGCAGCAAGCCACAAAAGAATGGAGATAAGCCTGATCCTGCCAGGATAATTAGCATGAACCACCTGCCAGATAGATTTTAACTTGATGGTCCCAAAATGAAGCTCCACCTCATACAGAAGAACATCGAAATTATTTTGGCCTTCTGGAAATGAAATCCCTCAAAATAACTGACTTCCAAAATGGATGGCGACCGTGAACCTTTGGGCAATGAGCACGAAGATGCCGATCTAGATCATACAACCAATCCTTATCCTCAGGATGAGGCACAACCCCACTTCGACTCACAGAGCCTGCGAGTTCTTGAGGTCGTGAGCGAAGGAAACGAAGACGAGCTGCGGCTCCTGCTTGACAAAGGTGTTGATCTGAGAGCCAAAGACGACAATGGACGTACAGCTCTTCACCTAGCGGTGATTAATGATTATGAGCTGTTGGTAGAACTCCTGCTCAAAGCCGGCTCTAACACCGAAACTGCTGACTACAACGGAAGCAAACCGCTACATATAGCCGCTGAGTTAGGGAATCTAACGTTGGTCAAGCTTTTACTACGATTCAATGCCGATGTGGAGTCTTTAAATGAGGAAACGGAATATACGGCATTTTACCAAGCACTTCTTAATGGGCACACGGATGTTGCGAAGGTACTTCTCGAAAACAGAGCGGATATCGACACATTGACTCCATGTAGATCTACTCCATTGTTCAACGCTGTTATCCATGGCCATTTGGATATCGTGGAGTTCTTGCTCGAGAATGGTGCTAGTAAGTGTCTACGAGATGACAATGGCCAAACAGTGGAGGACTTGGCGATCGAAGGCTCCCCCATGATGGAGTTGCTTCGATCGGACCGCGTACTGCAAGGTCCGTCAGTTGAAAATCGGAAGGCTAAACCGCAGATTGAATACACAGCGCCAGTCCTTCCGGATGATCAGATCGATAAATTAAGTTGTTGTCGGGGATTTGAAGGCACCGTTATTGATTTCTTTGTTGAAGGAACTGAGCAGCGAATTGAGAAGACAGTGTCAGTGTACGACATGCTCTATGGAAAAGGAGCAGAAGCTATAATGAATTCTGCAAAGGAGAAGAGGATGGACAGACAACGCAGTTTTAGGTGGTATCACCTGCCCGCAAATAATGTGAGTTAGTGCCCCCAAATGAGAGCAACAAGACTGTGACCTAACTTCATTTTAGATGGAATGGGTTGAGGTATGAATTTCGTCCTCATTATACCCCAAAATAAAAGGAAAATTAAACAAATGAAATGAGGCACTAATATCCAATAGATTCTAGTAAGCCGGCATTTCGGTGAACGAGATCCAGAAGCTGTAATATTGAGCGAAGAGTCAAAATCGAAACTCGCATTAACCAATTCCATCGGTCAGCAATATCGGGCTACGGCAACTCACTCCTCTTACATGAGGCCCCTTTGTCGAACCGTCAAAGTACATCATTTCCGCCCATAAAACGTCTCTCTCGTTGCTAATGTGTGGAGAACAGTCTCTGGGCTCCTCTTTGGGCAATGACAAAGCAGAACAAGTCATGTTATTTGTAAGTCTGATGATTGATACGGTATTTCAATTCATAGGTTAACCGTTTTGCATATTCCGTTTCTCCATTTTGAAACCCATAGCGGTTATAAACGAATGGCCGATTTTCTTAAAGACGAAAAAGAACGAGCTCTGCGTGATAGTCAACCTCAGACGATAAAAGCACCATCTCACGCCCCCAAGAAAAGATCTAAATCACGGGTGACCCGCTCTCCACAACAAAAAGATGAAACTAAGCCGGTCGATCCCGAATCGGTTGATTCCGTTTCCAGCGAACCCAACTCCATGTCAGGGGATGTCGTCGAAGAGCCCTCGCGCTTTCGACTCATTCTACACGGAGGCGGGGCTCTCCTGTCTTCTTTCCTTAACTTCGGTGATAAAGTTCGGCAAAGATCAAGTCAAGTTGCAAAGATGTTAAGATTGTCACCAGGCCATCAGGAAGACCTAGAGAAAGGAAGAACTACTGCAAGCATCCAGGATGACAAGAAGGGCACCGACGATGGCGCAAATAAGCCAACTCAAACAAGCCACGAGGAGAAAAAGGAGCCTCAAACTATCGCTGTCGACAAAAGTGGTGAACCTAGCGGAAGCATTCTGCCGAAAGAGGTACCAAAACCTGGATTCAAATTAAAGGAGAATAATACGGAGAATCCACCACTTACAAACGTCGGCGTAACTGGAAGGGATACTGAACACTCGGTTAACATAGAAATTTTACAGCCTCCACTCATTGATATCCCAAGAATGAACACAGGGAGCTCTCTAGATATGGAAAACGTACATATTCCAACAACCAGCGTAAGAAGAGACACCGGAAATTCCGTAAACTTGGAAAACTTGCTTTCATCACACCCCTCTGTTAGAAGGAGGAACACAGATAACTCCTTAGCAGAAAGCACAAACTCGATGGCTCAGAAATCACAGGATATACCGACACATAAAGTCCATTGGGGAAAAGCAAAAGACATCTTAGATACACCGACCGCTACAAACTCCAGCGCAAACCATGGCAGAATTCCTCGGAGAGCTGATGGTCAGAGAATCGAAGAAATCCGAATGGCCTCTAGAATTAACACAAGTGACACAAATCGAGGAAATCTGGTCGATATAATCGAAGAAGGTTCCACAGCAACCGAACCTCGTGGAGGGGCAGCAAATATAACCGTGAAACAGGATACAAAACCTGAGCACACAAAACGGCGGATACCCTTCGACGAGCATCTCGTGAAAGGATACTTATTACCCTCGAACCCTACAGACTCCTCTCTCCAACTCAGAAGAACTCTTGACCAATACTTCTACACCCATCTTTCAACCACTGCCGCGAGGGACAGTAGTCAAGTTGTCTTCCGATACACGGAGAGGAATTCACCAGAGCCTAAAATCTTTATGGTAGATCAATTGTGGCTCTGGATACTCAATGATGGTAATATATTGCCCGATTGGAATCGATCCTTGTGGGGATATACTGATTGAATCCCAGACACTGTTATTAGCTGTTTTCCCCAACGATGGGACGTCTGGTCTGCTCAACAACCATCTATAATTGAAGACGAAACTGTCCCTCCAGTTGACCTTAAAGGTCCTGAACCTCCTCCCCCGGCTCCTGTCGCCTCCCACGAACCTTTCAGCCACGGTAAATGGAAGGATAAAAGCAAAAATGAATCGGGTCGTGTGCTGGGATGGATGGCAGGTAAAAAGGCAAAAGCGGGGAATATCCGGAAGGATTCTCAAATTAGAACACAAAAATGGAGGGAATCCTTAGTTGTCGAGGAGCCCTGGTATCGATATGCGGGGAGTGGCAGCAGTCGGTCTTCCACTATCGAAAGAAGACGTTTAGCTTTGCTCAAACGAGACCCTTTGAACGTCCACCAGATGATACTTAGTCATATCGGACTCAAGGCGCGAGATCCACTTACGACAGCGCACGACTTAGCGCATTTGATCACAGAATTTTGTATAGGTTTATTTGATCAATATCGAGTTCCAGATGAGTATCAGTTTTTTGACTTTTTTGAACGTTCTATTGGTGCTGTGGTCAGTTTCTTGCTCATCTTAACAAACGCGGGGCGGAACTGACCGTATAAAACAGATTGATAAAGAAACCCAATGTTTTGAGGCATTTGCAACTAGACTCGCCAAAACAAGCTCTGGTTCAATTGCCAGCTCAGAGGTTTTCTCCATCAGTAATGAAACAAAACTGTTAGTTGAAGTCAAGGATATCATCGACGAACTTGGAATTTTACACATGATCTTAAGTGATCAAGCGAAACCTGCAGAAGACTTTTCCAAGCTTTTTGCGGAACACAAGAAAATCAAAAATGGAAGTATCAATGATGAGAACTCCTCGTCAATTCGATATCCAGTGCTTGAGAACCATTTATACCGAGTGGAGAAGATGCAGAAACTCGCGAATCAGACTTACAAAGCAGTAAGTGAATAGAAACCCGCAAATTCGTCCCCACGCTAACATTTTGCAGCTCTATAACCTTCTTGACTTGAAACAAAAACAAAATAACGTCTCGGAGGCACTCTCTGCACGTAAACAGGCAGAAACTGCTTCGGATCAAGCTAAAGCAACCACTGAGCTTACCGAAAGGGGACTGGAGAATGCTAACCTCGCCCGCAAGCAAGCAGATGAAACCATACGTCAAGGAAGGACTGTGCTGGTTTTCACAGTAGTGACTATTATATTTGTGAGATCCCTGTTCTTTTCTCTTGATGTATCTGGAAATTAATATGCCTTAAATATAGCTTCCATTATCGTTTATGGCTGCGTTCTTTGCTATTAATCTCGATGCGTTTCCATGGAACAAAGGAGACAAGCTGCCAATGGATTATGTGTTGAGATATATGTGTAAGCAATGACATTCATTTTCTATTCCTCCCTGGATCTAACATTTCTAATAGTTAGCATCTCCGGAGCAATATCTATTCCCTTCATTCTTATTGCGTTGAACCAAGATCGGATTGCGAAGTTTTTGAAGGCTTATGGCAAACCAACTGCGACGGGCGTTTCTATCATTGTCCTGATGGTGATTCTTCTTTCTGTGATTTGGACAAGAGATACTGCTCAGGGAATGAAAGCTGCTGTAACTGTCTTCATCTTTCTGCTGGCTCTCATTTCCTTTGCAGTTCGCGGCATATACCGGCTATTTAGCAAAAAGGCGTTTAGAATAACAAGGGACAGCGATTCACCATCCTCATGGTAAATCATGAATTAAATTTATGTACAAACTTTTGCCTGTCCCTTAATTGCTATAGCACCCCGTAGACTGACTTAACTTGGCTTAAAATCTCTCGAACTGAAAACAACACGAAAGAACCCAAAATTTCCATGGAATTATCTATGCCCAAATCCAGGGATATGGAAAATAAATAATGGAAAGGAAGAAAGCAAGGCAGTAAACTAAAACGAAGCAAGGACAAACCCCCGGGATATCACAAATCTATGAGTTGGGATACAATTGAGATACTCATGAGCATAATAATTAGGCCTACAAAGACAAGAGCAGTTCCAAAAACTCCACCCCATCCCAAAACCATAGAGACAGCTCCAATGTGACCCTCAACTGCTCCATAATTGAGCTCTTCACCCATTGTTACACCCGCAGCGCTCGATATATGCTGCCAAAACACTGATACAAATATTAGAAGCAAGGCAAGGCCCGCAAGGACCGTAGCAAGCTGAGATACTATCCTTGACGGAAATGGTCTGACTTCCTGCTCGCTGCCGCTCGAATTCAAGTCCTCGTGCCAGCCAGGAAATGTGGAGAGAAGTAGGAAGCAAATAAATACAAATGGAATCGATGCAAATCTAGTGACTAATTAGCAGATTCTCCGACGGAAGGATAAAAGTACAGCACCAATTATTCTCCGAAATGCTAGGGATAGCGCCTACATCAACCCACTAAAGACCGTTTGGTCTTTGAACGCCTTGGACATGTAAAGCAGATTCAGGGGGTCAGCATCTGATGCTTTTTGCTCTCTGATGGCATTTGCAAGAGCTTCCGCATTCCGAGCACAGATCCAGAGCCCTGAGTTTTGCTTCATGCAATGACCCAAGTATCCGGTACGTATTTCCAATGAAGTCGCATTCCTGTTAATCCCAGCAGACAAATTCGCAAATATTGCTGGCATACTTGGATTGAGTCTGGCTGGGTCGGCATTCTGTAGGGGCGACGAGGTTATATTGCCGGTGTATGATAGCGATATTAAATATACATTGGCAAGAGCAGAATTTGAACATCCGGCAACAAGAATTGCTGCAATACAACAGACAAAAATATTAAACATCCCTTCTAATGCGCTGTGCCAGGCATGATGAGAACGGAGGAGGCGAAACTCTTACATAAAAATATGATTGGCATAAGAAGAAAAATCATCAAAACATGATGATACCCAATTAGAGGGATGTCTAACATGAAGTTCAACTTGTTAGCAACTAACTCCGAAATTCCCAGTATTGGAGAGGGAAATAGGGATACCAACATCGCACCAAGTCTTTTGAAAGTCCAAGTTTCGCCATGTTGCACAAAATCTGGACATTCAAGTGATTAATTCAAACAGACAACTGGCTATCTGGATAACTTATTCTCTGCCCTGGTTGTGAAAGGATGAAGAACAGATGGAGAGCACCCTCATTCGAGGATCCAACGAAATAAAATCGATCCATGTTTTCTTTTTCCAGTGCGGAGTCGTTCATAGCCTCACTCAGCTCCAGCCGACGCACCACCTCCGATGCACCTCTGCCAACATGAGCCAACCAGACCAAGACTAATCCGGCGTTGTTGCTTACTGAGGATTAGGATGGGGCACTTTTTTGCCGTCCCAAGAAATCATATGAGGGATACTTTTGGAACGATCTTATCAGATGCTTATATCGGAACGTAACTAATCAACCACCTATTCGGCCTACCCCACGCGTCCATAAGTCCAATCAGCTAAAATGCCAACCTTCAAAGTGGATAAAGTTTCCTATCAAGAGGGCAGATTTCTTTTGGCTATTAAAGCTTTAGAAAAAGTTCAAATTTCAAGTGTCCGAGCTGCTGCTTGCATGTATGATGTCCTTCACTCAAGCCTAACTGAATGATTGAATGATTGTATGACTCAAAAAAGATTCTCAGTTCAGTAATCAAAAAACTGGCCTCTACGAGGAATCAGTCCTTGTCCAGTGGATATCATCCATGGATAAATGAGATCAGCCCCCTGGGCTGAGTACTATATGAGAAATAGTCAATCTTCTTCTCTCCAACTAAGAAAGGTCTGCAACTTCATCAACTGTTGGCATCAACCGAGTTAATTGATTTATCAACTGCTATCCTGAGTTGAAATCCTGATTTTCTCTATCATATGATCATCAATGAGCCCTGTGTGGAGATCTCAAGGTTATTCAAGAACGATTTGAGCTTGTTCAAAATACTATACAGAAGTATGAGATCACACAGGAGAACATATACAACTTTGATGAGACTGAGTTTCAGATGAGAGTTATTGAGACTGCTAAAATGATTACTAAGTCAGAGAAAACCCTTCGTCTATATGTCGTTCCGCCCCTATTCTTCCGCCCCTTCCTATATTAGTATCCGCTCTCCATTTGCCCCTCTCTAATCCACTCAGGGGCCCTAATCTTTCCTATATTTCCTATCCTATGCGATCACTCCTACCATATAGAGTGATTATAGTGTGTATATATAGCAGAGCGTCCGCCCATCTTATTAGAAGAGAATCAGATATGATTTATCCTACTTACTCAATTGCTTGTGTGCATCAAATTGGTAGCATGTCCATATCTCTCTAAAAGGTCCAAGATCCACTGAATCAATCAAGGTTCAAGATACATATCAAATTGATCAAAGATCCACTAAATCAGTCACTCTAAATCATAATCACTAGTTACTCTGATTCATAATTACTAGTCCAATCATTTTAAAAAAGTGTTAGCTGTGGTATCATCCTCTGAATCAGATCTCAATCACCTCCAAATTACTGTCTTAACTGCCTTATAAAACATCAAAGATAAACATTCTCATCATTCAAACACTCTTGTTATTTCAATGGCTTCTGAATCCTCAACAAGGTTAGAGGATGCTGGGTTAGTCAGTAAGAAGCAAGATGCTAATGAGGACACTCATCACAGCAGTTTTTATCAATGCATACAAACATTCAACAGAAAAGTACATGATAGCAATCAAAGAAGTATGAAGAAATAAGAGTTATTGATACACAGAATTATGACTGTTGATTAAATAAGAGTGATTGATACATAGAATTATAACTGTTGATTAAATAAAAATGATTGATATATAAAATTATGACTGTTGATCACTTTCTATAACTGTCTCAAGATGAAGAAAGTGCTATTCACTGTCTCTGCAAGACAATATAACAAGATGAGTGCAACAATGCAGAAAACCTTAGCAGTAGAATAAACAACTGTCTTTCATCAGTGAATTCAGATGTTCAGAACAGAAGTCATCAAGTACATCAGAAATCAGAGATCTATCACTTTTATCTTTGCAGATTTTAGTCACTCAGTTGCAGAAGATGATTACTGCAATGAGAAAGTAATACTAAACATTATAAAGAAGCTTAAAGAGCTCAATATACAATTAAGAGAACAGAAGAACAGATTGACAGATCTCAATATGCAGTTAAAGAAGTGGAAGAACTAAGTGATGAATCTGAAATTTCAGCTCTGTATCTATGAGTCTCTTTTCAGTGAGTGAGAGAAGAAACTAATCACTCATGAGATTCACTCAGAGTGTGTTAGTGTCACTCACTTATTCATTATGAGACTGAGTCTGAGAGAAGTCAGTTAAGAAGTGTTGAGAGCAATAAGCTGTCTGTGAGAATTAATTTTGTATGTCAGAGTCAATCTAAAGCATAATAGAACTGCCAGTACAGAGTGTTACATATATGATGTGGAGAACAATAGAATAAGATGAAATAATTGATCTACTACTGAGAGATATGATCAATTCATATCTCTTATGACAGACATTTGAGATGAAATCATTATTTCTTTATATAGCAAGAAGCAGTCAGTGAGATTCTAAACAGCAGATCTTATACTTTACAATTCAGACAAAATAAATGTGATCACTTTTACATTATGATTAGAGTTCATGATAACTCTGAAAGAGAAGAGAGTGATTTTCAGAGTGATTTCTCTATGTCTTAAGAAGAGAACTTTGAAGTGACACAATGAGCTATTATCTGAATGCTGAAATGAGATGGTAGTTTCACTTATAGTAACAGTCAATAAACTACAGAGTGAGTTTCAGCTTTTAGAAGAAAAGATCTGAGATTAAGCTCAGAAATTATAATTTTCATTTAATAAGATAAGTGAGCTACTGCTTATCATCTACATTATTTACAAGATCACTCTTTTATGAGCAATAGTGATTTTCAATCAAATTATGATTAAACATTTGTTGTAAAAGAGATTGAAGAGTAGTCTAGCTATAATCACTTCTCTCATTTCAACAGAACATCTAGATAATTTTCACAGATGTATACATGATAACAAGCTGGCTGCTAGACATGTCTGAGGAGATTGACAACAGTAATTTCTTGAGTATGAGAGAGTGAGATACTAAATAAAAAATATATCTCTTATATTTTGTCAGTGTGATCAGCAGACTAAGCTGATCATTCAATCATAATAGCAGTATTAATTAAAAGCAGAAGCTAGCAAATCTAATCAGCAAACTAATCAGTAAGCTGAGTCAACTATCTAATTATAGCAGCTGCATTAGTTAAAAATGAAAGTCAGTAAAACTGATCTGATGACTTTACTCAAGTTCATACTTATCAAGCCTGCATCTACCTCAGCAGCAGAGCGCTTTACTTATGAGGGCTTGCACTATACTAATAGATACCTCAAGAAGACCAGCAATCATATCATGAATCAAGTGAAATTCAACATCATAGACCCATTATCAGATATGAAAGATGACTTTTCAAAGTCTGATAATGAGACAGAAAACTAAATGAGAAGATGAGCATTAAGAAACTCATCTCATCAGCAGAAGCTGCTGCAGCTTCTCTCTCAGAACATCTCATTTTTAATACAAAGACATATGTATTAGTCAATAGCATTTCAAAAAATGATCAAAAGATTATTAATAGTCTATATTATCTGTCATATATATTTTTATTCATTCAGATAATCACTCAGTGAAGAGAGTTGTTCATATATATGAATACTGATATCAGAATCTCAATGATGTGAAGATAATGAAGCTATTTTTCTTGCAGTATCTATCTATCTCTATGTCAAATAATCACAGTATTGAAATCAGAGACATTAGACATCTTCAATACATATATTAATTCAGATATTATTATATAAAATTAAAAGAGTTTTCTCTTTTTCATGAAGAGTGAACTTCATTTAGTAAAGCATTTAAATTGTAATATCATATTAGTCAATGATATTTTAGCATCTGCTAGTGTGAAAATCACCATGCAAGATCAAGTAGTGATATTTTTTGATTAATATTCTGTGTGAGCAAGAGCCTTCTGAGAGGTTGTTCAAATGAAAGAACAGAGATATTCATTAGAAAGAGTAAAAAAGATCAGTCAGATCAGATATTAATTCACAATTCACATCATTCAATCAATCATAATCAATCTAAATGAAGAAATTTCACTTTTTGTGTTTCATGCCAGGCTGTCTATGAATGTACTTTGAATGATAAAGCTGAGATTGAGAACTGACAAAAGATCAGTTATATTCACTGAGCTGCTGCAAGTTATAATCAATTTAGAAGCAACAGTGCTCTCATTTACTAATCTAAAAGTCACATCTGTCATTGTGTGATGCTGTCAAGTAGTGGGATATGCTTCTCTGATAGAGAAAATAAATCTTACTTACTGATCTAAAATTATTCACCTAGCTGCAACAGATGATGAAGGTGAAAACTCACTAATAGTTTCTGAAATAATAATAGAAAAATCTGTAGAGATGAATATATTTTTTTATATAAATCTGATAGAACAATCTGTAGTTCAATCAATAATCAATTATCATTATCATCTGTTTCAGCCTATGTTAAGATAGTTCACAGACAGCATGAAGATGTTATTATACTTCATGAATAAAGTCAACTTTTCAGAACTCAAGTAATGTGTCTATTCATTATTGAGATAAAATTAAGAGGCAATGAATCAGATTCTGAATTCATTTCTAAATGATGACAGAATTGAATAAGTTCTTTTTGAGAATAAAAATTCTATCACATCATCAGTGTTTATTGTGTAGAATAAAAGCAAGTCAAGAGTGATTGTCAATCTGAGAACAATCAACATGAGACTGATTCTGAACACATACTCACTATCAATTCAAAGAGACATTCTACAGTTACTAAGCAATTCTACTCTCTTATTCTCAATGAATATACAGCAAGGCTTTTTCCAGCAGCTGATTGAAAAGAGTGACTGATTTAAGATAACTTTTGTCATTTATTATTGTGAGTTAGAGTAATTCACAGTCATTATCATGAAATTGATGATCTCATCCAGGTTCTTTCAACAACAGATGAAGAAAATTCTGGTGCAATATCTCTGGCAATTCACACTCATGTATATGAATAATATAATCATATACTTGCAAGAACTGAATGAGCATCTCAAACATCTGAGCAGTATATTCACTGTATTGAAGAAGTCAGAGATAATAATGTCACTAAGAAAATACCACTTCCTCTATTTATTGATAGCTCTACTGAGATATCATATCATATGACTAAGCATATTCATGCAGAAGGAAAAGATAGAGATGATTAAGAATCTTGTATTCTTCAACTATGCATAACTAGCATTTGAAATAGTCAAACAAGCACTAATAGATATCTCAATGCAAGTCTATTCTGACTTCAAATGACTTTTTCTTCTATATGTAGATTTCAGTAAGCAAAGAGGTATTGAAGTTGCTCTACATCAGATGAGCATGAATGATGTTGAAAGACTCATTCTATTTCTTTCTCATTGATTAAATATGGTAGAAAAATGATACTAAGTGACAGAACTGAAATGTTTTAAGCTTATTTGAGTACTACAGAAGCTGTCTCAATACTTAAATGATGATTTCATCATGGTTACTGATCACATTGCACTGATATCTGCTCTATAGTCACTGGTAATGAGTCACTAAAGCAATCAACTGATGAATTAAGTGTTGATTCTGAGCTCATACTTATCATGAATAATAATTCACTATCACAAGAGTGTCTCATATATCAATGTTGATACTCTATTGGCTGAACAACTTGACTGATGATTCAGAGAATATTACTTTAAATAAATAAAAGAAGATCTGTCAGATCATCATCAACTAGACAGAGAAATATTCAGATATAAAGCTGGTAGATACATCTCCAGCAGATGTGTGTATGATATCTACTAGTCAGATGATGCTCACTAATAAGATTAAGAAGTAATTGCACAGAGAGCTTTCTTAGAATTCAACATTAAAGAAAATTTTCTACAAAATGAGTTAGAAGAATCAATATCATGCATTTACATTTCAAGATGAGTTTCTATATTTTAACATTGCTTGCCTCTGCACTCTCAAATTACTCATGTAGAATATCATTTAGATTTGTTATAATATAGCAAATTATTCAGATCTATATAAAACAGAGAAAATTATCTGTCAGTTATTTTTTCTACTACATATCTGAAGAAGAATTCTAGATCACATATTGTAGTACCTCAACTGTCAAGTGATTAAATCATTGAATCACATCTGTTAAAAAAGAGCACATTCAATTCCATCATTCAAAGAATCATTCAAGATGCTTTTTATCAAGTTCATCACTAATTTATCTATCAGTGATAGCTATGACACTATTCTGACTATGACTGATAAGTTCTTCAAGATAATTATTTTGATTGCTAGAAGAGAGAAGTGAAATATATTTTAATAAGTGAAAAACTTCAACAGCAAGATGATATGCTGTTAACAGTCATCACTGACAATTATATCTAATCAAGATCTGAAGTTTATCTCTCAATTCTGAAAAA
Organism: Paracoccidioides brasiliensis; assembly: GCF_000150735.1. Taxonomy (NCBI): domain Eukaryota; kingdom Fungi; phylum Ascomycota; class Eurotiomycetes; order Onygenales; family Ajellomycetaceae; genus Paracoccidioides; species Paracoccidioides brasiliensis. The sequence goes on from NW_011371361.1 coordinate 1,326,498, forward strand.
GTCTATTCAGATTGATATGTATTAAGAGCTGAATAACAACTGTCTATAGTTCACAGTCAAATAATCAGAATAAGCATAGCAATCTAACTGTCAAGATTATGCTATAAACACCTCTAATGAGTAAATATAAAACAGATTAAAATATTCTACTTCTGCAGATAGAACAAATTCTTAACTCAATTACAGCTTATTTTATCTCAGTTTTATCATTTCAGCTTATGACAGAGATCAAATCACAGTGAGTGTTAATCACTGACAAAGAGAAAGATAGTACAGTGACAGAGTTCATAGCAGAGCATGAGACTCTGTGAAAAAAAGTTCTTGAGCAATATGCACTTGTTTAGATAACAATGACAGAAGTCTTCAATCATACTTATCAGCTGTCTGATCTTCACATAGAAAACTGAGCATTTCTTAACCTTGCTCAGAAAGTGTAGAAAGATTATATCTTGAAAAAATCATCAAAATTATCACTTCTACATATAGATCTGTTTCACATTCTTGAGAAAGTGTCTGATGTTGTTCTCTGACTGAAGCTATTATTTAGTTAATGAATACACCTCATAATCTCTATGATTCACCTGGAGAAGATAAATATAATAAAAGCAGACACTCATTACTCACAGTTTAAATCAATAATAGTCAATAATCAGTCACAATTTAAAGTTGAACAGATTATAAGAAAGTGAATCAATAATGAATAAATCTATCTTTAGATTAAATGAAAGAGATATGACAATCTTATCTAGAAACCCTTGGACAATCTTTCACAGGACTGCTCTGAGCTTATCAAGATCTTCATGGTAAAAAACTGTGCAGATGACTGCGCATTATGGTAACTGATAAAAGAAAACTCAAAATAGCATATCAAAGTAAATAGAGAAAAAGCATCTGAACCTCTTCTTTTGAACAGAGAAACTGTAATATTCTGCCTCTATTCTTCTGCCTCTTTCTATATTAGTATTTACTCTCTATTCACCCCTTCTGATACGTATGAGCAATTGAATAGATAGGATAAATCATGTTTAATTCTCTTCTAATAAGATGAGCGGACGCTCTGCTATATATACACATTATAATCACTCTATATAGTAGGAGTGATCGCATAGAATAGGAAATATTAAAAAGATTAAGACCTCTGAGTGGATTAGAGAGAGGAGAGGTGAATAGAGAGCAGATACTAATATAGAAAAAGGCAGAAGAATAGAGGCAGAATATTACAGTTCCTCTGTTTAAAAGAAGAGGTTCAGACACTCATATAAAGCAATGTCAAATAAAGAGGTGGGTAGAACTGGAGAGAGTGATCTGCTTTATTCATTTTGACTCATATGGTTTTTTGCCATGAAGGCCTTGATAAGCTCAAAGCAGTTCTGCAAGAGATTGCTCAAGAGTTTTTAGATAAGATAATTATATCTCTTCTATTTGATCTGAAGATAGGTTTTCTCATTGTTGATTTACTTTCTCATAATCTGTTCAACTTTGAATTGCAGCTGATTATCAACTATTACTGATTCAGACAGTAGAAGATGAGTGTTTGCTTCTGTTAAATTCATCTTTTCCAGGTGAATCATAGAGATTACAAAGTGTATTCATCAATCAGACAGTAGCTTCAGTTGAAGAACAACATCAGATACTTTCTCAAGAACACAGAATGGACTTATACATAGAGGTGATAATTTTGATGATCTCTTCAAGATATAATCTTTTTAAGCTTTCTGAGCAAGTTAAGAAATGCTCAATCTTCTATGTGAAGATTAGACAGCTGGTGAGCATGATTAAAGACTTCTACCATTCTTATCTGAACAAGTATGTATTACTTGAGAACTTCTTTTCACAGAGTTTCACACTCTGATATGAACTCTGTCACTATACCATCTTTCTCTCTGTTAGTAATTAGTATTCACTGTGATTTGATTTCTGTCATAAGCTGGAATGACAAAACTGAGATAGAATGAACTGTAACTGAGTTAAGAGTTCATTCTATCTGCAGAAGTAGAGTATTTCAACTCATCTTATATCTACTCACTAGAAGTGTTTGTAGCATGATCTTGACAGTTAGATTATTATACTCACTCTGATCATTTGACTGTAAATTGTAGACAATTGTTATTCAGCTTTTAATACTTATCAATCTGAACAGACATTTTCAGAAGTGAGAGGTGAACTTCAGATCTTGATCAGATATAATTATCAGTGATGATTGCCAACAGTATATCATCTTGCTGTAGAAGCTTTTCACTCATTAAAACATATTTCACTTCTTCCTCCCAGCAATCAAAATAATTGCTTTGAAGAACTTATCAGTCATAGTTAGAATAGTGTCATAACTATCACTGACAGATAAATCAGTGATGAAGTTGATAGAAAGCATTGTAAATAATTATTTAAATGATGGAATTGAATGTGCTCTTTTTTAACAAATGTGATTCAGTGATTTGATCATTTGACAGTTAAGATACTACAATATGTGATCTAGAATTCTTCTTCAGATATGCAGTAGAAAAAATGACTGATAGATAATCTTCTCTGCTTTATGCAGATTTAAATGATTTGCTATGTCATGACAAATCAGAATGATGTTCTGCATGAGCAATTTGAGAATACAGAGGCAGGCAATGTCAAAATATAGAAGCTCATCTTGAACTGTGAATGTATGATATTGATTCTTCTAACTCATCTTGTAGAAAATTTTCTTTAATATTGAATTCTAAGAAAGCTCTCTGTGCAATTACTTCTTAATCTCATTAGTGAGTATCATCTGACTAGTAGATATCATATACATATTTGCTGGAGATGCATCTTTCAGCTTCAAATTTGAATATCTCTTTGTCTGATTGACAATGATCTGACAAATCTTTTTTTATTTATTTAAAGTAATATTCTCTAAATTGTTGATCAAATTATGCAGCTGAAATAAAGTATCAATATTGACATGCAAGATGCTCTTGCAGTAGTGAATTGTCATCTATAACAAGTATGAGCTTAGAACCAACACTCAATTCATCAGTCAGTTACTTCAGTGGCTCATTACCAGTGACTGTAGAGTGAATATCAATGCAACATGATCAGTGATCACAGTGAAATCATCATCTAAGTATTAAGACAGCTTCTGTAGTACTCAAATAAGCTTAAAACATTTTAGTTCTGTCACTCAGTATTATTTTTCTATTGTATTTAATTAACAAAAAAAAATAGAATGAATTTTTCAACATTATCTGTGCTCATCTGATGTAGAGTGACTTTAATGCTCCTTTGCTTGCTAAAATCTATATATAGAATGAAAAGTCATTTGAAGTCAGAATAGACTCATATCAAAATATGTATTAATATCTGTTTGACTATCTCAAATGCTAGCTGTGCATCTATTATGAATCTTTTATACTTAATTGAATCTTCAAATCTGATTATCTTTATTTTTGCAGTATATGAAGTTTTTTGACTTTCACTACAGAGACTGTTTCTTAGAAGATGAGTTTTAAAAGTCTTCAATACTTCTATTTTATCAGCAAAGAAATCAACAAAATCACAGTAGTAAATAAAGATATTAATAACATTTTTTAGTTTACTTAGAGAGTTAGAGAATATGAGATTCTTAATTATCTCTATTTTTTTCTTCTGTGTGAATATATTCAGCTACTCAACATGGTGTCTCAGCAGAGCTACTGATGAATAGGCAAAGTGGTATTTTCTTAGTGATATTGTTATGTCGGACTTCTTTAACACAGTGAACACACCACTCAGATGTTTAAGATACTCATTCAGTTCTTACAAGTATATGATTATATTATTCACATACATGAGTATGAATTATCAAAGATATTGCATCAGAATTTCCTTTATCTGTTGTTGGAAGAACCTGGATAAGATTGTCAATTTCATAATGATGACTATGAATCACTTTAATCTATAATAAAAAATGACAAATATAATATTAAATCAATCACTCTTTTTAATTAGCTGCTGAAAAAAACCTTGCTGTATATTCATTGAGAAGAAGAGAGTAGAACTGCTCAGTGACTGCAAAATATTTCTCTAAGTTGACAGTGAATATACATTCAGAATCAATCATATATTAATCTTTCTCAGATTGATGATCATTTTTGACTTGCTTTTATTTCACATAATAAACACTGATGATATAATAGAATTCTTGTCCTTAAGAGAAACTTATTTAATTTTATCATTATTTAGAAATAAATTCAAAATTCAATTTATTGTCTTTTAATCTCATCTCAATAATAGATAGATATATTGCTTAAGTTTTAAAAAGTTAACTTCATTCATAAAGTGTAATGACAACTTTGTGCTGTCTGTGAACTGTCTCAATGTAGAATGAAACAGATAGTAGTGATAATTGATTGTCAATTGAACTACAGATCATTCTATCATATTCAAATAAGAGAATATATTCATCTCTACAGACTTTTCTACTACTGTTTCAGAGATTATTAGTGGGTATTCATCTTCATTATCTGTTATAACTAGGTGAATAATTTCAGATCAGTGAGTGAGATTTCTTTTCTCTATTAGAGAGGTGTATTTCACTACTTGACAGAATTGCACAGCAACAGATATGGCTTCTAGATTAGTGAATAGAAGCACTGTCACTTCTGAGTTAATTATAACTTGCAGCAACTCAGCAAATGTGGCTGATCTCTTATCAGTTCTCAATCTTGACTTCATCATTCAAAGTATATCTGTGAGCAATCTGGCATGAGATACAGAAAGTAGAATTTCTTCATCTAAATTGATTATGATTGATTGAGTGATGTGAATTGTAAATTACTATTTGATCTGACTGATCTTCTTTACTCTTTCTGATGAATGTCTCTATTTTTTCATTTGAACAACCTCTCAAAAGGCTCTTGCTCATATAGAATATCAATCAAAAAATATCACTACTTAATCTTACATGGTGATTTTCACACTAGTAGATGTTAAAATATCATTGACTAATATGATATTACAATCTAGATACTTTACTAAATGAAGTTTATTCTTTATAGAAAAGAAAGAACTCTTTTGATTCTATATAATAATATTTAAATTAATATATATATTGAAGATATCTGACTCTACATCAACATCTCTGATTCTAATACTGTGATTATCTGATATAGAGCTAGACAGATACTGTAGAAAAAATAACTTCACTATTTTCACATCAATAAGAGAGATTTCAGAACTGATATTCATACACATGAACAACTTTTCTCACTAAGTGATTATCTGAATGGATAAAAATATATATAATAAATAATATAGACTATTAATAATCTTTTAATTATTTTTTGAAATGCTATTGACTAATATATATATCTCTGTATTAAAAATGAGATGTTCTGAAAGAGAAGCTACTGCAGCTTCTGCTAATGAGATGAACTTTTTGATACTTATCTTCTTGTTTAGTTTTTTGCCTTGTCATTAAACTCTGAAAAATCATTCTTCAGATCTGATAACAGATCTACATTGTTGAATTCCACTTGATTTGTGATATGATCACTGATCTTCTTGAGGCATCTATTAGCATAGTATGAGCCTCCACAAGTAAAGCACTTTGCTGCTGAGATAGATGTGAGCTCGATGAGTGTGAGCTTAAGCAGAGCTATCAGATCAGTTTTGCTTACTTTTGTTTTCAGCTGACACAGCTGTCATGATCAGATGATTGACTCAGCTTGTTAATCAGTTTGCTGATCAGTTCTGCCAGCTTCTGCTTTTAATTAATGCTGCTGTTATGATTGAGCAGTCAGCTCAGTCTGTTAATCATACTGATGAAACATAAGATATCTATTCTCAGTCTGATATCTCACTCTCTCATACTCAAGAAGTTGCTATTGTTAATCTCCTCAGATGTATCTAGTAGTTGATTTGTTATTGTGTATATATCTGTAAAAATCATCTAGATGTTCTGTTGAGATGAGAAGAATAATCATAGCTAGACTACTCTTCAATTTCTCTTACAATAGACATTTAATCATGATTTGATCAGAAATTGCTACCACTCATAGAAGGATGATCTTGTAAGTGATATAGATAGTAAGAAGTAGCTTATTTATTTTGTCAAATAAGAATCATAATTTCTGAGCTTAGTTTCAGATCTTCTTTTCTGAAAGCTGAAACTTGCTCTGTAGCTTATTAACTATTATCACAAGTGAAACTGTCATCTCATTTCAGCATTTAAACAACAGCTTATTGTGTCATTTCAGAGTTTTTCTTTTAAAACATAGAGAAATCACTCTGAGAACTGTTATCTTCTTTTTCAGAGTTGTTATAAACTCTAATTGTGATGTAAAAGCAGTCACATCTATCTCATCTAAGTTGTAAAGCATGAGGTCTGCTGCTTAGAGCCTCACTGACTGCTTCTTGTCATATAAAGAGATAGCAATTTCATCTCAGATGCTTGTTATTGAGTGTGTGAATTGATCATATTTCTCAGCAATAGATCAGTTATCTTATCTTATTCTATTGTTCTTTATATCATATATATAATACTCTGTGCTAGCAGTTCTATTGTGCTTTAGATTGACTCTGATATGTAAAATCCACTCTTGCAGATGACTTATTGCTCTCAACACTTCTTGACTGACTTCTCTCAGATCTGATCTTATGATGAATAAGTGAATAATGCTGACACACTTTGAGCAGACCTCATGAGTGATTAATTTCTTCTCTCACTTATTGAGAAGAGACTCACAGATATAGAGTCAGAATTTCAGATCTGTCATTCAATTCTCTTAGTTCTTTAACTGCATTTCAAGATTTGTCAGTTTGTTCTCTTACTTTCTCAACTGTATATTGAGCTCTTTAAGCTTCTTTATGATATTCAATATTACTTTCTCATCACAGCAATCATTTTCTGCAACTAAGTGATCAAAATGTGCAAAGACAGAAGTGATAGATCTCTGATCTCTGACATACTTGATGACTTCTGTTCTGAACATCTGAATTCATCAGTAAAAGACAGCTATTCATTTTGCTACTGAGGTTTCCTGCATTATTGCACTTATTTTATTGTATTTCCTCACAAAGATAGTGAATAGCACTCTCTTCATCTTAAGACAATTATATGAGATAATCAACAGTCATATTTCTATGTATCAATTGCTTTTATTTCTTTACACTTCTGCAATTACTATTGCATACTTTTCTGTAAATGTTTGCATGTATTGATAGAAACTGCTGTAATAAATGTTCTTATCAGTATCTTGCTTCTTGGCAGTTAATCCAGCACTCTCTGATCTTGTTGAGAATTCAGAAGTCATCAGAATGACAAAAGCATTCAAATAATGAGAGTGTTTATCTTTGACATTTTATAAGATGATTAAAGCAGTTATTTAAAGTTGATCAAGTTCTGACTCAAAGAATGATACCACAGCTAACACTTTTTAGAGTGATTGGACTAGTGATTATGAACCAGAGCAACTAGTGATTATGATTTAGAGTGACTGATTTAGCAGATCTTAGACCTTGATTGATTTAGTGGATCTTGAACCTTGATTGATTCAGCAGATCTTGAATCTTTTAGAGAGACATGGACATACTACCAATTTGATGTATACAAGTAATTGAATAGATAGGATAAATCATGTCTAATTCTCTTCTAATAAGATGAGCAGATACCCTGCTATATATACACACTATAATCACTCTATATGATAGGAGTAATTGTATAGAATAGGAAATATAGGAAAGATTAGAGCCTCTGAGTGGATTAGAAAGAGGCAAATAAAGAGCAAATACTAATATAGGAAGGGGCGGAAGAATAGAGGTGGAACGCCACAAGACAACTAACAAGCTGGGATTGATCTGGTTTAAAGAGATATTAAATCAGCAAACTCAAGTTTGTATAATTGGCTGATATCAACTCTTGATCCTGGATGGACATGATAGTTATAGTGATCCTGAGTTTGATCAGTTTTTCACTGAGTATATGATTATTCCTCTCTATATTCCATCTCATTCCTCTCATCTTCTGCAGTCATTAGATGTGAGCTATTTCTCTCCCTTGAAGCAAGAGACATGAGATTGAGAAGAGAATGAGACTTGATACCAACCACATTGACAAGAATAAATTTTTAACTATCTATCCTATTCTCTATACAGCAACCTTGAGTGAAAAAAATTTCCAGAGTGGTTTTAAAGCTACTGTACTGGTTTCATACAATCCAGATCAAGTCCTCTCCTGCCTCAACACTCAGATACATACCTTATCACCTCCCGGAACCTCTTATAGTTCTCAAGCCTCCTGGGCCCCTGGCACATCACATTCTGTACGAGAGTTGAAGCAGCAGACTAAGGAAATCAAAAGATATCTCAAGCACTGCACACAGATTTCACTCAGCTCATTTAATCAAGCCCTGAATCAGCTGGTCAAAAGATGCCAGGTGGCCGGGCAAAGTGCTGCCATTCTGATAAGGGAAAACAAGGAACTGAAGACTGCAAATGCAAAATGAAAGCAAAAGCGAAAGAGGTGTGGTACATATATAAGCCAGGGAGAGGGCCTGGCCATTGAAGAAGGGATGAATCATATATGAAGGGGCAAAGGGTTGGAAGGGGAGGTTATTGAATAACCTGAGGAGCAGCCGCGAAAGAGTGCAGCACCTCAGTGTAGTGAATGTGGCACTATAGGACAATACTATTTGTACATGCCCCCAGCATGCTGGGAATAATCCATAATGTATTTAGCTTAATATTCTATATAGTTGTTGTGAAATTCAGCTGTAAATGTGAAGGTGGCAGAAGTGGCCGAATTGATTTGATTTGATTACTTCATACACTGACCCAGCCGCCTCGAAGGCCGCTATGCGGGAATAAGCTAGTCCTAATCTGTCCAACTATCCAAAATATAAGCAAAACAACCAATGCAGTCGCTAATTACAAGATTTCATTTAAATCACATGTGGGCAGTTACAAAAGAATTGAAAATTTGACATAGGAAAATAGTAGAAAGAAAGAAACATGTTGTTAGTTAGATTTTTCCTTGTGACTGTTGTACAATTCTTATCTTGCCCACACACATTGCTATGGTGAGGGCTGTTGAGCATCTGAAACAATTAAGAACTCATTGCTTGACAGTTTAACTCTGTACACTCTCAAATTGCCCAAGGAGCTTAGTTTTAAGCATGAAGTTGGTGGCCTGGGCTGCCATGTCTGGATCTGTAAGTATTCTTTGAAGGTCTGTAGTTCTTTCTCCATTTCAAAGTTCATTGTGAAGGCTAACATGTCTGTTGCAGTTTAGTAAAACATGTGAAATTGTTTGATTTTCTTGTTCACATTCACATCTTCCATCCTCAACTCCTGAAGCTTTTCTCAAGAATAGAAATTGTCATAGTCCAATGTTGGCTGTGTGTAGCTGGGTTAGGACACTTGATAGTGATCAGATCAGTTTTGTATGAAGCTTTGATATTTTCCCACTGAGTTCCTCAGCTATTCTGAAGAGATCACATCTCTGTTTCTCTTGTTTCCAGGTCTCTTTCCATTTTGCTTCCATTTGAATTCTGAGTCTAGTTTTGAGAAGCTTCAGCAGTGTTCAAACATTGAATTGTGATACAGTTTGATCTGTGTCCTTCTGCATCTTGCAATCTCTGATGTTTGTGATCAGTCTTCATTCAGTAGCTTTCTTGGCTGTGATATCCACTTTTTCATTTCCTGGGATGTCTTCATGTGCTGATATCCACCTGATCTCAACCTGGATGTTGTTTTCTTGAAGTTGGTTTCAAATGTCCACTATTCACTTCATTATTTGTTGTCCATTGGTCTGAGGGTCTTGAATTGCTTGAATTGCTGCTTGGCTATCTGAGAAGATGACTGCATCTGTCTGTAGTGTTTCTGCCATGAATAAAGCTGTTTGAATCCCCTTGAGCTCTGTCAGATAAACCATGGCTCTGATTGCACTTCTCAAGTATATCTTTTCTGTGAAGTTAAGATTCTCTAGCACTACTGAGGCATCTATCTTGTTGTTGATTACACTTCCATCTGTGTATATCCTCAGCTTTGTTTCTGTTTTTTGTTGATATCTGTCTTGACTTTTTCTGGCATCTTCTCTGTCCTCAATGTGTATATCTGGTGGTGTTCATCAAGAGGGCACTATAAATGACTTTCTAATTTCCAGATTGTTAATATCTTCTCTTTCAAGTGTTTTTCAGCAGCAGCACTCATGTCTTTCCAGCAGTGTCCACTTTCTTGTTAGACTTTCTCAATCATGTGAGTATTCTCTCCAGGTTTCCTCTTTCTGAATCCTGTTTAGAATTTTTCATTGAGGTGTTGTTTTGAGTCTCAGATAAGTTTCTGCTGTTATTTTCTCCATGTACAGTCAAAGTGATGAAAGGTGTGCCTCTATATTCAGTGCTGATTTTGAGACAGTCTTGAATGAGTCTGTAATAATTTTAGCAGCTTTTCTTTGAACAGTCTCCAGCTTGTTTATTAGCAGTGCTCTATAGTTAGACATGCTCTCAATTGGCGTGAACCATGTCAATGCTGTAAAAGTCATTTGTGGTAGAATTATTGCTCTGTATATGCTTCTCAGCTCTTTATATTCTGTGCCTCAGGTGGATTCTGCTAGACTGATGAGAGCTTCTAATGTCTTGATCATTCTGGCTTCCAACTTTTCCACATGGTCCTTTCACTTGAGCTGATCATCTATTATAAGTTCCAGGATTCAGCAGCATCAGCTCAGAGTTATAGTGTGTTCTCTTATAGTCATGATCTGATGATTATTGAGTTCTTCAGATCTGTAGGAAAGGTGAATCAGACTGTATTTGATTGAGTTGAACCTTGAACCATGAGTTTTTTCCCACTTGTTACACCTCTTGTGTATCTTTTCCAGGGTTCTGCAGTTCACTTCAGCTGATTCACTTGCAGTCACTATATTCATATCATCAATCCAGTCTACAGCTGCTGTGTTGCTCTCTGTATCTTGACATTCTTCCATCAGGTCTGCATTGAAGAACAGATAAAGCATTGATAACATAGAAGATTCTTGTGGTATTTCTGATTCAACATTCCTCTCTTCTGAACTCTCTTCTGGTAGTTTTATTGAGATTCTTTGATTTGTTAGAAAGCTTTCAATTCATTTCACTACAACTATTGATATCTTTCTCTTTCTGAGATTGTGAGTAAGTCTTGGATGCAAGATGTAGTCAAAGATGCTGATTGCATTCAATGATAGTACAGATACTGTCTTAGATGTCATCTGCTCTTTAAGTGCTATCTCTATCTTTTCCAGTAATCAATGCAGTGCATGTTCAGTTGAGATGCCTTTCCTCCCTCCCAGATGTAATTCAGGAAGTAGCTCATACTTTTCCACCCAATATGATAGTCTTTTGATGATGATCTTTTTGAGTAGTTTGCCTGTTGTGTTGAGTAGAGCCACTGGTTGATATGATTTAGTCTGAATGTAGTCTTTCTTTTCTTGCTTTTTGAGTGCTACTGTTATGAATCTTTGAAAGTGATCTGGACAGTATTCTTGTTCCATGCAGGCATTAAACAGGTCTGTAAGAACTGATACTAGTTCTTCTTCTAGTATCTTGAGGACTAGGTTCAGAATTCCATCTGAATCTGATGCTTTCTTTGTGACTACTTTTTGAATAGTTTTCTGCACTTCTCTGACTGTAATTTCTGTCCATGCAATTGATTTCAGGTACTCTGCTCTGATTATATCATCTAGTTCTGCTATATCTGAGGGTGGGAAGAAAGATTTGCTGAGTAGGTCATACTTTTTCTCCAGTTCTGTTTCCAGTGAGTCTTGTTCATATCATAGAAATGATGTGTGTGCTGGCCTATACTCTCTATTTTTTGCCCACTTTGCCAGTTTTCAAAGACCTTGCATAGATTCTGTGACTTTCTGAACTTTTTCTCTGTGATTTTTTCTAAGCAGTTTTTGAATGAGATGTCTCTTGTAGTTTCTTGCTTCTCTATACTCTTCTCAAGTCTTTTGTGTTTGTGATTTCTGATGAATTTTTTGCAGCTGTCTTACTTTCATCTGAGCTTCTTTTATTTCTGAAGTCCAGTTTGGGATTGATTGAGGACTGATGCATGAGCTTGAGCAGTGTGTTTCAATTGCCATAGTGACTGTCTTGATTATGTCTTTTAGATAGTGATTGATTTCTGCTCTGTTCTGTGATTTTGTTGTCATTGACAGATTTCTTTTAACATTCTCTTTGACCTCTTTTTCTTTCATCCTATGCCATATTCTTGTTTTCCTAGGTTTGCTTTTGACTATTGATATGTTCAGAATTGTTGCTACTGGTAGATGGTCTGAGTCATGGTCTAGCTTCATGTCTGCTAGATCACAGCATACCACTCTTTCTTGCATCCAACTTGTTCTCAGAATCAGATCTAGTGTTGATGACTCTTCTCTTTCTTGACATGTTCTGGCTCCCACTGGTAGAAGTAGACTCAGCTGGTGGCTTGTGATCAGCTTGAGCAAGACCTCTGATCTCTCTGATGTTTTCCTTGTTCTGAATCCTCCTCACATCAGATGATGTAGATTGAAGTCTTCTAGAACAATGTGTTCAGCTTCTGATTCACTATTCAGTGCTTTTTACAGGTTCAATAGTGTGTCTTCTGCTTCTAGTGAGTGTGTTATCAGATTGTATATGTTGTGTATGCAAATTTGTTGATTCTGATCAGTTTTCTCTTGAAGTTTCAGAGTTACTAGATCTGGTGTGTGATATATGTATGTCCAGTTCTTAGCTATATTCTTATTTATGAAGAAACATACTCTAGTCTTCTCATTTTTCTGATATATCAGATTGAATCTGTTTTTAATTGAATGATATGTGGTTTTCTGAAATTTGTTTCTTCATGATTTTTGAATTGCTATGATGTCATACTTCAAAGCTGTTTGACTTGCAAGCAGTGATGCCATAACTTAATCTCAAGACTTGTTGACATTGTATTGTAGAATTGATAGAGTTGTACTATTCATCACAGATCATTAGTGTGTCTGTGTTCTGTATGAAGGTAGAGGTCTTTTGATCTTCATAATATTGACATTTGTTGTTGTTAACATTTCTGACTGATAGCACCAGTTGTTGATTGCTATTTAGCTCTTGTAGTATCTGTACAGCTGCATCTGTTTCTTCTTCTTCCTGGGTTTTCACTCTATGACTCTTTCTTGAGAACTGTTCCCTTTTCTGTCCTGAATCTGTTCTTATTCTCAGTTGAAGAATAGATCTGATGAGTGTTGCATTTGTAGTTATGTCTTTTTTTTGAGTCCATGGTCCACTGATGATACTCTGCCTGTGCTGTGCTGCTGCTTTCTGATGAGTAATAGATCTATTTCTTTTTCATTCCTTCAGTCTGGCCAGTTTCATCTTTCTCATCTCACACTGCACACTTCAGATGGGAAGTTTTCCTTCACAGTTCACACATTTCACTTCACTTCCCTTTCTTGATCTCAACTTGCACTTATTGATATTGTGGTTTTTTGCACAATATCTGCATGCTGGTTTTGTCTTGCAATGAGTTCTGATATGTCTGTACTTCTGACACTTGAAGCATTGTCTCAGCTTACAGATTCAGTCATAGTACTCACAGATAAACATTTGTGTTCTCATTGCTATTTCTTTGATGATTGCATTATCTGCATGTTCACTATTGTCAAATTTCATCATCAGAGTGAATGCTCTTTTGTCTCCTAGTTCTCTTTTCAGCCATTCTGTGTATATGATGTTTGTGGTTTCCAGTGTTGAATTGTTCCATCTTATCTTATCTTTGATCTCTTTGATGTTTGTGGCATCTATTGCTGTAGAGACTCCATGTATGAGAATTTCAAAGAATGTTGTTTGTAGCTGTGCTGTTTCTCTCAGTGCTTTCAGTCATTTCTTCTTGTGTATCTGCATCTTTCTTGTTGCATCTTGATCATTTGTGTATAGTGTGATGTCCCCACTAGGGTGTCACTTTACAGCAAGGATTTTCATTCCCTTTAGATTCTGATTCAGGCTTTCCTCCAGTGATTTGTTGACTCTGTCTTTAATGATTCCTTCAGTGGCATTTCATATTTCACTTTCTGGGATGGTGTTGCCTATTTTGATTAGGATTTCCCTCAGTCCACTTGAGGGCCTTGGCTGTAGAGGTGTCTGAAGAAGGTATGACTTTTGAGTGGCTTGAGTGTATGATAGTCCTGGGGTGCTAGTGGCTTTCTCCATTGAGGCTGTTAAGATGTTCTTGATATAGATGATGTTCTTTTTCATCTCCTTCTGAGCTTTTGCTGTGGCTTGGAGGTCTGTGGTCCATTCTGCCTGTGTTGGCTGTTTTTCAGTTTTCTTTATGTAGGCAGTAACACTTTCCATGAATGCTATCAGCATTTGCCATGAGGGGTTTCTTGCTTTTCCTAGCAGGTTGTTATGATATTCCTTAAATGCTTTGATATCTGCTTCAATTTGGATAGCATGGTCGTTAAGCTTATGTGGCTGGAAACCCACCTGCGGGGTGTTTTGGCTACTCACCATACTTCCTTGGTATTGGGCGATACCTAGATAGCTGACGAGTAGATTGAGCCACAGTATGAGTAAAATAGAGCGGTGGTTGTAGAGATATTTCAAAAATTCGGTTCCGACAGTATGAGGTTGTTTTTAGAAGTGGCCGAATAGTTAGGTGGTTGATTACGTGAGTTCTAACCATCCTAACTAAATATTTTCCTCCCGCGCCTCTCAATCTCTCACTAAAACAATTTCTCCAACAACTAGCTATACGTCTCGATCTTGCGAAGGACGCAGCTGCAGTCGTTACAACAATGGCCTCCACACAGCTGGCAAAGACTCCGCTTCCTGTCTACAAAACTGCCTTCCTGGAAACCTGTCTCTCTGCTGATGTCTTGAAATTTGGGGATTTCACATTGAAATCTGGTCGAAGTACTTACATGCCTTTTTCTAACATCCCCTAATCCATGTTATTGACGTATGATTCCAGAATCGCCTTACTTCTTCAATGCCGGTCTATTCCATACATCGTCACTCCTTTCCGCAATCTCTACAGCTTTTGCAAACACCATCATCTCTTTCCTCTCCTCCAACCCTTCGATTCCGAAACCCGATGTAATCTTCGGGTAAGCGCATGATTCCTGCTCGATATCGAATGACATAATAATGTCACTAACCGGAAATATTTCCAAGCCCTGCTTACAAGGGGATCCCCTTTGCATGCTCAACTCTACTTGAACTAAACCGCATTGACCCTGACACTTGGTCGTCCGTCTCCTACAGCTTTAATCGGAAAGAAGTCAAAGACCATGGAGAAGGGGGAAATATCGTGGGTGCTCCGCTAAAGGGGAAAAACGTCCTTGTTATTGATGATGTGATCACGGCCGGCACTGCAATGCGAGAAACGTTAAAGCTGGTAGACATGGAAGGTGGAAAGGTAGTGGGTTTTGTAGTTGCCCTCAACCGGCAGGAGAAAATGCCGGGATCAAAAGATGGGGAAGATGATGGAGAACCCAGGATGAGTGCTATGGGCCAAGTTAAACAAGAATTCGGCGTCCCAACAGCAAGTATCGTCACGCTGCAGGATCTAATTACTTTAATGGAGGCCCAGGGGAAAAGGGAGGACATGGAGAAACTGGAGGATTATAGAAGGAGATATCGAGCTAGTGACTGAGGGCTGTTCCGAACTTTGTCCCAATGGCTCACTGATATTATGGCGCTGATACTGCTGATTTTATATTGTTGGGAGCATTTGCTCCTCTCCAGATAAATTCCCGATAAGAAAACTTCCAGGAAATTAAACATCAAGGGTAGTGCAGCATTTTGGTTTGTATCGATGTAAAGATCGATGCAATGCAGCACATCTCTAGAAATCAACGGAACAACAACCAGAGTCTCGCGATGAGAAACATATTTGGAGAGACAGCCGATGAGCCAGATTTCACTTTACCCACAACAATTACACGAATCTACTACAAGAGGTCAGCAGAATTCTCAGTATTGCCGCTTGTCATTGCACTCTTAGAACTTGAAACAGATGGGTGAACAACAAGGCGCTCTTTGCGGCACTACCGCATCAACCAAGTGCTCTGGCCAGCAGTTAGACATTGCTCCGGCCAACCCCGATTAACTTTTTTTCGAGGCTACCTGGGGCACGGCTGAGGCCATTATTATCGTCACTGAGAAAATTGTGCTACCATTCGCTTCGGGGTCACCAAACTAGTCCGAACTGGACAATGGCATCCAGCCAATTACAACATACCTAGCTATTCGGGAAAGGGTAGGTCCACAAATTAATTAGACGAAGAATCCCAGTGCTTTTCATGGAAGCATTGAGAGAAACCGTCTCCCATTTCCTACAAGAACTTTTCACCAAGAGGGATGCGATGGTAGTGGGTATGGTTTTAAAACTACGAAATCCCGAGTTCGGCCACGCTGGCGCAATAGAAAGGAATATCACTGAATCATTAAGTAGTATGTTCCAATACTATCATCACAAGATCAAGCACATGGGGTATTCAGAAATTGTGCGACCATATCTGCAAGCAAAAATTTTTTGCGGGAAAGGAATGCCATACCCTAAAGACGGTTGTCGTGAAATGTGAGAACCTCTTAAAGTACATCTCATCACTTCAGTAGTCTTACTACACCATATATTTTCTTTTTATCTTGTTGTCTAGAAAGTAGAAGTGATTGAAGTTTTACTGACTCAATCGAGTATTGACTCACTGGATCCTAAAAGATGATATCATTTGCATGTCAGTAGGATTCATGATATATACATATCTATCTATTTAATTATTTCTGAAACCAGAGTTTTTTAATTTCTGATAGCTTGAACATTCTATAAGCATTTTGTAAAGTATTGAAATAATGTTCATAAATGCAGGTTTATGATAAATATAATTTTTATAATCAGTCAAAATGAATCATATTCAAATCTTTCTTGGCTACATTCAAATGTCCTTGACAATAAATATTTTAGTCAGATTGTTATATAACTATAACGTAGGCTTTTCTTATATTATAATATATAATTACTCTGATAAGTGATTGAATCAATGCAAGTCAGCATAGCATCTGCAAAGATATTATACAAGCATGAATATCACCCTCTTTTGCCCATTAAAGATAATAAGTTTATAGTTTATCCTTAAAATAAATTCAATATCAAAAGAAAGGACTAGTAGAACAAAAGAAGGCCCATGTAGCTAGCCTCTTTAATCAAAGCATCATCTGTAGTAGCTTTCTGGCATGTTCTTTGGATGCCGCAAAGCTGAAATAAGCGGATCTCATACAATTTCTGTGCTTTATTTAATTGATCCGGCAAGATATGCAGACACTTTTTCACACTTTTAATGCCTTGACTGACATAGTTTCAAATTTGTATTTAGAATTCACAGTAACAAGGGCCATGGATGATAACAATCTGTTTTCAAATGCGTAACTAACAAGCCACCTTAAATTATTGTTATTATTATTATTATTATTATTATTATTCTAGCTAATTTTAATTTTAATTTAATTTATTTTACTTTTTATATATAAACTCATGTCAGAAAACGATGCCGCAGTAAATCCGCAGCCCTGCCGCATAAAACGCATAAAACGGAAGCGCCTCGCCAAAGTAACTAGTTAACTAGTTATCTCATACGAGGAAATGACATGACAATCATTAAATACATCTTGCAGCGTAGTACCACCGACAACGCTGCGCCTACATGTCGCGTGTGACATTAAAAGGTGGGTTATTCCAATCACCCGACCTTTGACGACGAACCTCCACGTTGTCATGCTTTTGCAAAAACTGGAGGTCTTGATGTAGTTTCTCTCAGGTTAACTAGTTACAGTTGAGAAGACAAAAATCAACAAATTGCTATCAAATTGGCAGCGGGAGTACGTAGGGGTGAATACCTCCCCTGGCCTTTGAAGTGGTTAGGGTTAATAAAAGGGAAAAAAGAAAGAAACCCTTTTTTTAAACAGTTGACGTTGTCTGTCCCCTATTGATGCCGCTGCTAACTGCGGTAACTATCTAAAGAATAAGAACCGACCCGAATGGGAAATCTACCCAGTATCCAGAGGTCATTAGAGTTATTTAAAACACCAGTCAACTCCCAGAAACTCCGGAATGATTCATGGGTGACATCATTTGCCTTCTGGTAACTAACTAACTATGCTTAAAGAATCCACGGACGATGGAGATGGGTTGATCAGCTATGAAGGCCACATGGTTTAGCCCTAATATCCTGTCAAGGCGTAGTTGGCGTTTCCGCACAGATCTATTCGTTGCATCCGAAACGATGCTCGTAGCTCGTATTCCAGCTTTACAAACAGTTCACATTTTGTTCACATTTTGTTTAAAACATTGACGGGCAGCTGGATAGGTCAAACGGGTAAATCACTCAACTTGGTTATAAACCCACGCGGACATCTGTTAAACATCATGTGCTTGAACATACAAAGGATGCATACGCGTATCTGGAACTGAGAAGCTGAAAATATAACAATTGGCATCAGCGAAATATGTTCTTTTCGGCAGTGAAGCTGGCAGGTCATTGAGGTTCATATATAAAGACCTCGGGACAAATGCGTTATTACAAGACCGTCCACTAACTCATATATTAAAATCAATTACCTCTAACACCACCATGCATTTTTCTGTCCTGGCTCTGACTATAGCGTTGTACGCAAGTGGTGCCTGCTCAGTCCCAAGTCAGAAGATAAACGTCCAACCCACGGTGACCATAAGTTCAGGTCTTGTTGCTGGGATTGCCACCTCTCTTCCACCGTCCGAGAGGGTGGTTCATAAATTCCTTGGTATCCCATTCGGCAAGCCTCCTGTCCGTTTCAAGCCGCCCCAGCCAGCTGCACCGTGGCAATCTGTGTATGACGCTTCCACATACAGGCCCGCTTGTCTCCAACAGTTCAATTATCCGGAAGAAAAACGCAACCAGTCAATCAAATGGTTCAACACACCCGGCCCTCCCGCCGGAGAGAGCGAAGACTGTCTAAATCTCAACGTCTTTTCTCCTGCCTCGGCATCTGAAGGCTCCAAGGCGGTGCTTTTTTGGATACACGGAGGCTCTTTTCGCTTCGGGTCCGGGTCCCTGCCTCTCTATGACGGTTCGAGCTTTGCTGCAAACCAAGATGTTGTGGTAGTGACAGTTAACTATCGAACCAACGTGTTTGGCTTTCCCGGATCACCCGAGCTACCAGTGGGAGAGAGGAACTTAGGGTAAGTTTCATATTCGTCTCGAAAGGCAAAGGATTCTAACTGTGACGAACAGATTGCTCGATCAACGCCTCGCCCTCGATTGGGTGCATCGAAATATCGCTCCATTCGGCGGAAATCCAGAGAAAGTAACAATCGTAGGTGAGAGTGCAGGTGGAGGAAGCGTGGACGCCTTAGTTGGTGCTCCGCCAGATCCAATTCCCTTCCGCGCCGCAATCATGCAATCCGGCGAGTCATCAGTACGACTTCTCGTTAGCGACCCCGCTGCTTCGTGGAAAAAGTTAGCGGAAGCAACTGCTTGCCCTTCTGACATTGCCCTTGAATGCCTTCGCTTCTTCCCTGCCTCAAAGATTAAGGATATCAGTGAACGACTTCAGCTCGAATTCGGGCCGGTGCCAGATGGTGGCCTCACGTATGCAGACACACCACGGACAAACCGCCTTAACTCGGCTAAAAATGCATCACTTATTGCACGTGTACCAGTGCTCATAGGAAGCAACGCTGACGAAGGTCGCCCTACCGTATTGGGACAGAACGACACCGAAGCATATCTCCGTGCTTCCCTGCCCGGTCTCCCAGAAGCAGCTATCAAAAAGATCCTAGACGCATACCCTCTTGGTACACCAGGAATAGCCAATGAATTCGAACGCCTTGCTACCATACTCACCGAGCTGGTGATTCTATGTCCAGCATCGTTAATTACACAAGAGAGTGCTGTGGTGGGCATCGATACTTGGCGGTTTTATTTCAACGCGAGTTTTCCGAATACAGAACTGTTTGAAGGAAGCGGGGCATACCATACAGCAGAGATCAACCTTGTTTTTGGCACGTATCCACAGACAGGGAAGACGAAGTTCCAAGTAGATGTCAGTAATGGGATGCAGGAAGCGTGGGCAAGATTTGTGAAGGACCCGAACAATGGACTGCCGTGGCAAAAAGTGCCACAACTAGGGGTGTTCGGCGGTGGTGCCAGAGCTAGCATGGATGAGAAAGGAAAAAAAGTTTTGAGTGCTATAGATTCCCAGTTAGTGGATAGGAGATGTGCTCTGTATCAAGAGCTGTATAGGTTAAAAAGTGGCGGCGTGTAAATAGTAGCAGGATATATGTATGTACATACATGCTGGTAAGGGCTGGCTTTTGGCGTCGTGGTTTGGTTAATTTCACGATGGTTATAATTTTTCCTTGTCTTTCTTATGAAGCTAATTGATGTAATTACTTCCACGTTGACCACAGCTATTAATAAAGTATGTCTGGAAGATCAGACTTATTGTGATTAAAGCCAGAGAAGACCCGTCCAATGATGGTTTCCAGGGCATTACAGCTTGAGCCATTCATGCTGCAGTAGATCAGCGGCCGAGAGTCGAAAATCTGGATTAATTGTAAGCATCCCCTTCAGGAAATCAATGAAAATAGGAACTTCAGAATCGGGCATGTCGTCTGGCTTCAAAAAGGGCTTAGTTGGTCCATTTATAAGTAATTCAAAGGTCGTAGGTTTCAAATTCGGAATTCTTCGAAGATCTCCTAGGAGACGTCGGCATTAGCACAAGGAGGCCAACATCCCGACATTCTTACGCCCGAACTACTCAAAGAGATATACCATTTTCGCAGAAGAAGTCTGCTGTCCGAGTTCCCTTCTCGAGAAGTTCAGTGGGAAATGGGCCAAGGGCCTCGATTGTTCTTGCTAGACGGTCGTCATCCGCCGTCCAGGAACCATCCTCCGACGCTTTCCCAGAGAAAAGAATTATTCCTTGGATAAATTCCATGATCTATTGCCAAGGAATGAAAACCATAAGTAATCACAGAATAAGTACGTAATAACGCAGGCTTATGCAATACTAACGAGACATCCGAGGGTCCATATATCAACTTTGGTGTCCCAGGGAGCGCCTATTGTCACTTCAGGTGCTCTCAGAGCTGGTGATTGAATCAAATGTGTGAGATATTTGTGTCTCCAAGTTGCTAGGTGGTAGATCAGTCTATCTGAATTTGCGGGAAATGGGAAGTAAAAGGGTTAGGAAAAGATATCGGTTGCTAACCTAAACCAAAGTCGATTATTTTGATGCAAGGTTCTTTCATTTCAGCTGTAAGAGGCGTCTTGATAATTTCGCGGAGGGGCAATTCAGCGCCAGACTGAGTATCTGTCCGTGGGGAAACTTCTAACAGATGCCGTGAAATTGCCGTGTCTGAGTTTTCCAGTGCTACAAGTATGTTTTTTGGATGTATATCTGCTCACAGAGCACGTGTAAATATCAGCCTGCGGAAACAAGTAGAATATCTCATATGTCATTCATAGCCATACCGGTATGGATGATGTTGCATTCGTTATGAAGAAAGTCAAGTCCAAGTAAGAGCTGCCGTGCAATTGTTTTCACCACTCCCACAGGCAGTCTGCCATCTTCATATTTGGAGCATTGATGATACAAATGATGGCCTAGGACATCGAACACAAAGAAGGCATGGTCCCCATTTGGACCCGTATGTATGAATTGGTCCAGAGCACGTATTACGAAATAGCGGCCTGTGTGCTTGCTTCGTTTAGAGATGTCCGTGATTTTAGAAAGAATATCTCGCTCAGATCCCCCGTAGCAATTGGCTCTAAGCGCTTTAATCGCCACATACCTCTGACTCCTGATGTATTCGTTAGTCTATGCAGTTAACAAGGACAATATTAACTTCTTACTTGAAATCGCGGGCAAGCCAGACTGTGGAGTACTGGCCATAGCCGAGTTTCCTCAATATTCGGTATCTGCCAGCGTCAAAGGTATCTCCAAGTGAAACAGGATGGAAACCGCCTGCTCCGTAGGAGTTGGGCTCTTCGCCGACAGCATGAGAACTAAGCTGGTTTAATAGTATTTGTTGGTAACCTGAGCGAAACAACTGCGGGAAATGAGCTCCGGATGTTATGTATTGGGGCTTTATGCGACGCATTGTCTTTAAGATGAGGGACTAGTCAAAGAAAAACGGAATCTTTGATGATGTGAGGGACACAGAGGATGGTTGTAACACAAGCAGCTGTCGTAAATCTTCAAATTGGTCACCAACGCTGGCAGCTCAACGTCATAAATTTCCACGAGGCTTTCCACAAGGCCTTACTTATTGCTCCAGCTGTCATAATAAGTCAGGTTCCGGACTGTGCCTTACCACCAATAGACGATAATCCATTCCTTCATGTCTTTTCTCGCATTTATTGCTGCTAGTTGACTTAAGTTTCATTCACGTTCATGGAATCGTCACCAAGCCCGCTGTGTGGTGTTAGCAACTAAGGTCTCGCATACAAACGCAATGCTAACTATTAAAATCCGTCTGCTTTGGAGCTTTATTGCTGTGCACAGTCGATATGAAAACAACTTGCAGAGTTGTGACCTGCACTCATCAGATCTCACATAAATAAAGGTAATTAAACTCTATTTCATTCAACTAGTTCTCACTTTTAAACTCTAACTGAAAATCAGCATTTATTTATCAATCAGCATTAATTCTTATAAAATCTTAAAAAAAACTACTTTTATAACGCCAGTAAAAAAAATATTAAGTCTTATTTATTAATAATATTTCCATTTCTGTAGTAGAAGAAGATTTGATTTTTCTCAGTTACAAAATAATTCATAATTATATAAATAAAAGTTGTAATTTTACATTAAATATGAAAAGGCTTTTTATTATAGCTTAAACTGTATTAAACTTTAAATATTAATTGATTCTCAATATAACATTAATTCTCATTAAATAATCTATATAATCATTCTAAAAAGAAAGATTATTTACATTGTACAAAGTATTAACTATTAATCAAACTAGTCAATAATTCAATCAATTGATGAATTGAAAAATAATTAAGAAAGTAAAAATAGTTTCAAACTACAACACAGAAGTATTGTGTGAGACCAGGTATTTTAAGTGCACACGCATACCTGGGCATATGAGCTGCCATTTGCTCCATCGGACTGATAATTCAAACTGGAAAGCAACTACATTTCAGGATAAGGCGTATTTTCTTCTTCTTCTTTTTTTTTTTTTTTTTTTGGGGGGGGGGGGGGTTATAGGTCTTTCATCTTAGGATAGATAAAGCTAGCTCATGGAGGGCAATCATGCCATGCTTTCATCCAAGTATCTCCACCGTTGGTTGCACGCAGGTTGGCGGATTATATAAAAGCGGGCAGTTACAATCAACGGGCGGAACTAACTCGGAAAAATGTGCTGTTCCGGCTATCACCACGTGATATCACGATAAGCACCAGTCCCCGAGAAAGTGATAGCTCGGCGTATATAATATCCATTGGAACTGCTGACTCCCGCTTTTTACGGTCGGGCTTCCTGTACTGTTCTCCAAATGGCGCAGAGGAGCATATTGTAGCGGACCATTCTTGCCATGTCTATTATTATAGACGAAGTTGTTGCGTCAGGTACGCCCAATTCGCTGAAATCAAACTTCTTGGAGCTGGAACTAAAGCTGTGCAACCCCTTTCAGGACCGGTCCCGGAAACTCTTCACGCTCTCTTCACGAAAGGAGAGGCACCAGACATAATCCGAGAACATCCAGGGAAACGGCGCAAACTAGATGAAGCACAGCCTAGCTATGAGGACATCGCAGCCAATCTTCTATCCTCATACCTAACGGTGGCGCGTTTCGACTTGAAAATTGTAAGAGCTCGGATGAATATGTGTAATTGATTGGGCTATTGTGTCCATTTCGCAGACTGACTCTGCTCTTTCCATTCTAGAGATTTTCTTCTTCCTCACTTAGCAGCGGCTCTATCTCGTCAAAACGTGGGAGTGATAATCAGAGGAAAGTTCCTGTTTTTATCAAGCGAGCCCGCTTTGTTGGCACGTCCTTCGAGTCGAGTGCGCGACAATGCCACCTCCGTATTGCTACCAACCAGAGAGATATCGTACTTGACAAAACACTGGATTGTAGCACATGTCGAATTGACCTCGCAATACCGGGATTTCTCCCTTCAATTTATCGCTCTCGCTCAAAATTCCCGGTTGCATGTTATATGTCAACGTTGAGGAAGGCTGAGTCAGATGAGCTTTCATTTATACTTGAAACGAAGATCCTTTGGAAAGATTCCATAAAGTTTGAGAGAATAAGCAATGATGCCCTACTACCTTTTTCGCGTTATCTACCGCAAAACCCACAAGAACCGCCGGTTAAAACACAATTTTCGCATGGCCGGTCGATAAAAGAGTGTTCCTGGAGCCCTAGTGAGTTCTATGAGAGCGTTCATGTTCCCTTGAAAACTTTAGATTTACCGTCAAGCGCCCTATCGAACTCATTACAATGTCAACTTTTCCCTTTCCAGCGGAGAGCAGTCAGGTGGATGTTGGAGAGGGAAGGGATGGAAATTCTCCCAGATGGCGAAATACGGGTTCGGCCACCCTCTTTGAGTCCAGGTCTTCCAGATTCGTTTGAACAGATAAAAGATGCTGATGGTCGAACCTGCTATGCTAGCCATCTTTTTCGAATTTTAACGACAGATCTTAGGAATTGGATCCCTGTGGAACGGACCCTCAGGGGGGGTATCCTTGCTGAAGATATGGGCCTTGGTAAAACGGTAGAAATAATCGCATTAATTTGCATGAACAGGAGGCCTGCCCCACCTGGCGGATTTCCAGTTCTGCGACAATGGCCTACGCTAACAGAGTCTGGTGCCACCTTGATCGTCACTCCGCCCACTATACTTAAACAATGGCAACAAGAGATTTCATCGCATGCACCAAGTCTCCGCTGTATTTATTATGAAGGCCTCAACCGTACAAAAATGGGCAATGAGGAATTAGTGGTAGATCTGGCTTCGTGCGATGTTGTCCTCACGACTTATAACGTCCTGCAGAGAGAAGTTCATTTTGCTGAGGAACCTCCTAAACGCTCGTTGCGGCATAAAAAGAAAGTGTTGCCACGAAAATCTCCTCTCGTTCAGATTTCTTGGTGGCGAGTCTGTATAGATGAGGCTCAAATGATCGAAAGCAGAGTTACCAATGCAGCAAAAGTGGCTAGAATTATACCCAGACATAATGCATGGGCAGTTACCGGCACACCCCTACGAAAGGATATGGACGATGTGCTTGGACTATTGCTCTTTTTACATTATTACCCGTTATGCAATTCCTTGGATACATGGATCCGGTTATACGGGAATCACAAATCCCTTTTCAAGACAATCATTGGCCGGATTGTCTTGCGACATAACAAAACTATGGTTCGCGATGAATTGCATCTACCACCTCAGAAACGCATCGTCATCACTATCCCCTTCACAGCGGTTGAAGAGCAACATTACGATCAACTCTTTGAACAAATGTGTGATGAATGTGGTGTTGACAGATCAGGAGCTCCATCTACGGATGAATGGGACCCGGATTCAAAGTCCCTCATTGAAAAGATGAGCCATTGGTTGAGAAGGCTTCGTCAAGCATGCTTGCACCCGGAACTTGGTGGCGACGGTCGCAAAACCCTTGGCGCAAATAGTGGTCCTCTTCGCTCGGTTGCTGAGGTTCTCGAAGTGATGATTGACCAAAACGAAGCCCGAATCCGTACGGAAGAACGATCACTTCTTCTGTCTCAAATTCGCCGTGGCCAGCTCTTGGAGAATGCTGGTAGGCCAAGAGAAGCGTTGAATATATGGCAAAAGGCTTTGGTGTTGGCAGAGACTAATGTTCACGAGTCCCGAACTCAACTTGAAAATGAACGCAAGAAAGAGCAGAGTGCCAAGCTCAACGGGGTCCACAATATATCGGACGATGAAGACGATATTGACGAAGGAAAAGGAGAGAAGAATTCTGGTCTTGGGGCTTATCGCCTTCGCATTCGAAATGCCCTGGAAATTCAGCATATTTGCAAATTCTTCATTGCAAATGCGTACTTCCAGATCAAAACTAATACAGAGCTTACAAATCCGGATTCGGAAGAATTCATTGCCCTCGAAAAGCTCGAGGAAGAGAATTACGAGGCGGCAAAGCTCATTCGAAAAGATATGCTAGCCGAGATGGATCGTAGGGTTAATCGATATATCAAGCAGGTTCAAGTAAAGGTATATAACAACGACCTTGTACATATCCCTAAGATGTCTGTAAGGCTTGATATCAGTGGCATGGAAAGTCGACGGATACTCGACAAACTTGAGAATTTTTGTGACGCCGTCAATAACCTTACTCTTCAATACACTAAATGGCGCAATCACATCGTTAAACTACTTTTGAAACCGCTGATAGATGAAGATGACAATGCCAAACTGGAGGGCGATGAATACGAATCTTCCACAAAACACCAGGATGAAATGTATGTTTACATGGAGGCGTTGCAAACCCTGTTCGCTGACTATCATGACGCGCTCACCGGTCAAACGAACCTTCTAGTAGCAAATGAGGTCAAGCTAGGTTTGAATCGTGCACGGGATGGAAATGGACCAGCGCCTGAACTTTATATCTCTGTCATGAAAATGCGCGAGAATTTGAAAATCCCCAAAGATCTTGGTTCTCTGCGCGGGATTATTGGTGAATTGCGCAGCCTTATGGTCTCTATCGAATGGCAGGAAGCTCGAGGCAGTGCTCGAGCCCACGCTGAACTCGGTATACTTAACCGTATCCTACAGGACTCAAGTCAGACATCATCGGAACACTCAAAGATATCTTCAAATTTGGAGAAGGAGGTGGAGCTTTTCCGCAATTTACTAAACCATCGTCTAGAATACTACAGACAACTGCAACATATATCAGATACTGTCGCCCCTTACGACGAAGAAAGCAGGGGAAAGCCTCTTAACGTTGCTCTCTTTGACAGCAAGCTCGAGTTTGAACACAATATACAAGCGAAGATATCAGCATTCAAATCCAAATACCGTTATCTCATTCATTTGCGAGATGAGGCTGGGGCGGATGAGTCAACAAGGATTTGCATTATATGTCAATCAACTTTTGAAATTGGTAAATCCATCCCCATCTCTTCATGCATCGTGTGCTTCAGACTAAGTTTTCAATGCAGGTGTGTTGACTGTCTGCGGTCACAAATATTGCAAGGACTGTTTGCGATTCTGGTGGCGTCAACATCGAACTTGCCCGATGTGTAAGATACACTTAAAGTCAAACGACTTCCATCAAATCACATACAAACCTACGGAGTTGGTTGCACAGGAAGAAAAGTCCACCGATCACTTTGTACCTGACAACCTCACGAAAAATTCGATATATTCCGATATCAGTTCCGGTGTGCTGAAGGAAATTAGAAACATTGAGATCGGAGGTTCCTTCGGCACCAAAGTCGATAATCTGGCTCGTCATTTGATCTGGCTACGGCAACATGATCCGGGTGCGAAATCCATTGTATTTTCACAGTATAAACCTTTCCTGGGGATTCTTGCGCGTGCCTTTTCCCACTTCAAGATTGGATTTAGCAGCATTGATTATCATGATGGAACCGAGAGATTTAAACGCGACCCTTCTGTAAGAAACCACTTCTGACTTTCCTCTTACCTATCGTCCAATATATCTTCTGACTTCCTTTTCAGATTGAATGTTTTCTTCTTCATGCAAAAGCTCATTCTTCGGGTCTTAACCTTGTTAATGCCACTCATGTATTTCTTTGTGAGCCCCTGATCAATACCGCAATAGAGCTCCAAGCCATTGCGCGTGTCCATCGTATCGGACAACACCGCGAAACGACAGTTTGGATGTATCTCGTGTCTGATTCGGTCGAAGAGTCAATATATGATATTTCTGTCTCTCGTCGCCTAGATCACATCTCACGCAAGAGAAAGGAAGAGGAGAATGCTTATAACCACGTTTCAAGGATGGGTGAAGGAGAAGAGACTACAAGCGAATCTATGGAGACGGTAATTGAGGCGGCCAACTCTCTTGAGCTGCAGGATGCGAATCTGGGCAATTTAATGGCAGGGACTGCGGCTGAAGGGGAGAGGGTTCCAGAAGGCGATCTATGGCAATGCTTGTTTGCGAAGACTAGTAGAGGAAAGTCAACAGGGAATGGCGGGAATACTGAAGCCCTGCAGAACGAAGTCAACCGACTCTTGAGAGCTGAAGCTGCGGAAGGGAGAATTGAGGAAGCCGTTAATGGGGAGGTTCTAACCAATGGTGATACAAGTGCTGACTTGTGAAGACCGTTTTTTAACAAGACTGCTTCCCATTTCAAGCCATACAAAAAATACCTGGTAGATTTGTCATGAGCCAGCCCTACGATGGTGCAACCAACGGGCAGTTTCTTTATATATACATATATATATATATATACCTCTTCCATATATTACGATTTTGATGACATTGTGGATATGTTTTGTGCAAGTGGTGAATATGCCATAGTTTCATTTTCAAGTATTATGCTATACAAACGCTTCCCTTCCCTCGCTAGAAACTGATGACTTCGTCGGGTCCGGCGTTGTTCCTTGCTGACCAATCAAGACATCCAACTGGCTGCCGGAAATATGATATTCCTTTCCGCTCGGCCAATCACTTCGGCTTTCACTTCATCTCGAGAGGAACCAATACATATACAAGAGAAACCATCTTTGCTTTGTCCACGCCAACATGACTGCCTACCCCCAAAAAGTGGATTTATAACCTTCAGCTTCCCCTTCACTGACTGAACAGAGGCCTTTCTTTAATTCTCTTCTAATCTTCTAAATTTCAGAGCATTTTTCATTCTCACATAAAAGCCTCCGCCCTTTGATAATTAATCTTTTGGCCTGAACTTCCATCATGTCTAAGCCAGATGAAGCTCGGGAACTAAGTCTTATATCCAAAGTCGAGCTCAGAATTGCTCTTGCAGATAGTGATTCCAAGCTTCAATCTCTCCTCCAGACATACCTCGCTCCACTCCTCCTCAAACTAGCTTCTGAAAGTCTTGCAGTACGCAATAAAGTTATCGCCATCTGCCAACATATCAACACGAGAATCCAACCACCATCAATTACCCTTCCAGTTGCAGTGCTGCTGAAACAGTTTAAAGACGTTAAAACTCCGCTGGTGCGCCATTTTGATCTAATCTATATCAAACATGGACTTGATCGGATCACCGCTAATGAGCGACTTGAGCTTATCCCAGTTCTGATCCAGGGGATCGCTGAAATTGATGGTCCAGTGTCTGCTTCCTCGCAGGGTTCTATAGTATTCAATCTGCTATTGAGATTGTTACCGTTACTGAAGTTGCCTCAGAGGGGCAGTGAGGAGGATCTAGCGCTGAGGACGAAGCTAGGTATTTCCGACGCAGATGCTGCTTTCTTGGAGAAGTGGTTTGGTAAACTCTTGCTTTTGGTGCCTGGTGCAAAAGATGCTACGAGATGTCCCGCCCTTACTCCTTCAGAGTACAGGTTTGTAAATAGGGACGCGTCGCCTGATGAGACATGGAATCCTTCAGTTGCTGGCGGCCTTAATCTAACCGAGACAAAAGTTGCGGTTGCGAAGTTCTTGGCCAGCGGGGCTTTTACAGATTTTGAGCGCTTTACAGCAGCTGTTATAGCCTCCGCTGACCCGAATAGTCGACTTTCTGACGTTGGAGAAGATATACTAAAACGCTTTCAACCGGATCTGGAGAGAGCGGAGATTGTGGATGAGCTATTTGGCCTCTACTTTGGAACTAAGGGCCCGGAAGGTGCTCCTCCAGCAAGACCGGCCTTACAAGCTAAGATTCTTGGATTTCTAAGCAAATCAGTGAAGGCTACTACCGAACCGGAGCGGATTAATCGGCTTCTTGACTCAGGACTCTTGTCGAATGATGATACAGCGGCAAAAGGCCTCGAAGCATCGAAGCTCCGAAGCCAGATATTTACTTTCGTCACATGGATTGCCCGTATGGGCTCTGCTGCAGACTTAAACGTCGTTGCACCCCGCTCCATCGAGGGTTTAATGAACTTTGTTTCTTACCAGGGATGGCCCGACCCCAACACCAACACCAATGCGCAAAAGCTTAGTCCTTCAGAGCTTAGCCTTCGAAGTCTTGCGTACGAGACTATCGGCGTTCTCGCGCCGAAAATCCAACGGGCTTCACAGAATGATGAGGGGAAGGTTTTCGATCTCGTCCTTCTCCGATGGCTGTTTACGTCACTAAGTTCTGACTCTGCAAGCGGCCAGATTTTTGTGAGCATCGAGCAAGCCCTGGGAGGTATCTTGAACGCTATTGCAAGTAACGCGGATGAGTATCTTCAAAGCCAAATCCGTCCGCTTTTGATTCATTATATGAATGCGGAACCAGATACGCTAGACTCTGACACAGGATTCCATATTGTACGAAGTACGAGATTTGCTGCCGTGCGGTTTGCAAATCGATGTCTGCCTTATTGGGATGTGCAAGCACGGTGGATAGATTTGATGGCCATTGGCGGGGAGTCAGGAGGAAGATATGAAATTATAGAAGAGGGTCAGAAAGGTCTTGATCCGTACTGGTATAGGATGCTTAATCCTCCCAAGGATAGGAGCTGGGTAATGTCAACATCTCCAAATTCCGACATTGATCCTCGATATAGATTTCCTCAGTTTACGGAATTAGTACGCTCTCTCTTTGGGGATCCTGGCGATGACGTCGAAATGGATGATGGAGCCATTTCCATCCCCGCCAGATTTGCTGCCAACTATATCAATTCATTTGCCCCGGCTATTACATTTGTTCGCAATATCCTCCTTTCCGAATCACTCCAAGTTGCTGAGTCGCCCTTGAGCGTAGAGCCAGACTGGGAACACCGTCTTGACGCAATCATCTCCACAAAGGAAGATGCAAGGAAGAGTCTCAAAAAATATCTTATACAATGCGACAAGGAGGCGACTCTTCGGTTTTTGAAGGCCTCTCTCGCTGGCCTCCTCTGGAAGAATGGCCAAGGCTTAGGCCGCTGTGGAATCCATTTTGTTGAGGTCTGCAGTCTCGCATCGGATGAACTTCTTTCTCCGATTGCTAATCATGCCTCGTTGCTTAAAGATTCGATACTGTCGAATAACGTCGCATCGCAGGATGTAGCAGCCCAGGCATTTGGTATTTTAGCTTCTCACGTGGACTATCCAACATCACAGATTCAGCAGTTATTCGATTCATTTGCCCTTTTGATTGAGTCTTGGAGAGCTGCAGTTGGCCAGGGTGTAAATCATTGCAGAGGTGCATTAATCGGTCTAACCCAACTTCTGTCTCGCTTATCTTTTCGAGGGAGAACGGGGGTTATATCTGAAACACAGATCCCAAGATTTGTAGAGACTACCCTGGATATTTTGCACAATTCAAGAGATCTGGCGCTCAAAGAGGCTGCCCAAATTTCAATCGGACAGCTGAGTCTCTCATCCCTTTTGCAACCATTATCTTTTCCTGGAGACGATACCAATGAGGCCGCGAAGAAAGTTATAGATAAGATTCTAGAGGATGCAAAGAAGGAGAAAGGAACAGCAATTCTGAGTTTGGGGCGCCTGTCGCTAGTTCTTCCCAAAGACGAAACCGAATCCTCTCCGTTTAAACATTTGCTGAATTCCCTCTATGATCTTCATGAAGTCCGACGACCAGAAGTTCAATTTTCCGTCGGAGAAGCTTTGTGCACCGTTGCAGTTGGATGGTCGTCGAAAGCACTTATTACCGCTTTCGACGTAGATGCAGCTTGGCCAAATTCAGATATACCGTCACATATCCTTTCAGATATGCTTGATAAAATTATTATCGATTGTAAGGCGTCGAAACCGTCATTGAGGAAAGCATCTGTCATCTGGCTTCTCTGCTTGATCCAATACTGCGGACAGTTTTCGCAAGTACAAGACCGTCTGCGGAAATGCCAGGCTACTTTTGTATGGCTCTTGTCTGACCGAGATGAAATCGTTCAGGAGACAGGGTCCAGAGGCTTGAGTCTGGTATATGAGATGGGCAGCCAGGAGCTTAAAGATGACTTGGTTCGGGATCTGGTACGATCCTTTACCATGGAAGGCTCAAACCTCGGAGGCGGCAAAATTTCCTCTGATACAGAGCTGTTCGAACCCGGTGCGCTCCCTACAGGTGACGGATCAGTTACAACTTATAAGGATATCATTGGACTTGCATCCGAAGTCGGAGATCCAAGCCTCGTCTATCGATTTATGTCCCCTTGCTTCCAATAATGCGATCTGGTCAAGTCGTGCAGCGTTTGGCAGATTTGGACTCAGCAATGTTCTTTCTGATTCAAACTTCAACGGATACCTTGCGCAAAATCCTAAACTGTATCCCAAGCTATATCGATACAGATTCGACCCCAACACCAATGTGCAGCGATCAATGAACGATATTTGGAATGCTCTGGTTAAAGATTCTAATGTTGTGATCGACTCAAATTTCGATGCCATTATGGATGACCTGCTAAAAAGTATCATGACTGGTAGAGAGTGGAGGGTGCGGCAGGCAAGCTGTGCAGCAATCGCTGACCTAATTCAAGGACGGTCTGTTGAGAAGTACGAAAAATATCTTGGCGATATCCTTACCAAAGCGTTCAAAGTTCTGGACGATATCAAGGCGACAGTGCGCCAAGCTGCCCTAAGACTCTGCCAGGTTCTCACAAATATCGTTATTCGAGCTTTGGAGTCTAGTGATGCCGATTCGAAACGGGCAAGGGTCATGTTAAAGCATATTATTCCGTTTCTCCTCAGCCGTGAGGGTATGGAGTCCGCCGCAGAAGATGTACAAGTTTATGCCATAACAACATTAACGAAGATAATCAAGAAAAGCCCCAGAAAAACACTGCGCCCCTTCGTACCTCAAATATTAGAAAGATTTCTTGCATCGTTAAGTTCGCTCGAACCTCAAGCTGTCAATTACGTTCATCTCAACGCTGATAAGTATGGCTTGACCGGGCATGATATTGATAAGATGAGGCTATCAGCGATTCGTACATCTCCGATGATGGAAGCCATTGAACTCTATCTTCTCGAGTCACTCGATGAAGAAAGCATGAAGAAAGTGGCAGATAGGCTGGAAGATGTGCTACGATCAGCAATTGGCCTACCATCCAAAGTTGGCGTCAGCCGTGTACTAGCGATTCTCAGTTCGAAGGCTTTTCTATTTCGCCCACATGCGGACCGCTTTGTTCAACTGATGCGGAAATATGTTCTTGACCGGAACGATACCATTAGTGCTTCATACAGCTCTTCCTTGGGGTACCTCATGCGATTGGCAACAGATGAACAGGTGCTGAAAACTATTGACTGTGCAAAATCGT
This sequence comes from Paracoccidioides brasiliensis, assembly GCF_000150735.1. Taxonomy (NCBI): domain Eukaryota; kingdom Fungi; phylum Ascomycota; class Eurotiomycetes; order Onygenales; family Ajellomycetaceae; genus Paracoccidioides; species Paracoccidioides brasiliensis. The sequence continues at coordinate 1,359,809 of NW_011371361.1, forward strand.
TATACTTTGATGCCGACGAGACATCTCACCGCGTCATCTCCGGGGAGATCTTACATTCTATTTCAAAGCTGGCAAATGACCGTATCGCAGCATTTTCGGCTGCCTTCCTCCCATTTATCTTTGTTGCTATGCATGATACGGACGAGCAGGTCAGGGATCTTTTTTCAAAAACGTGGAATGATAACGTCAGCGGATCACGCGCCGTATCACTCTATCTTCAGGAAATTCTGGTGATTATTTCTAGCCACCTCGACTCTCTGCGCTGGGCCATTAAGCACACTTCTGCCCTTGCCATTGCAAAGGTGACTTCAACACTAGACGACAACATTGATCTCGAAACCTCGGAGCGTATTTGGCCAATTATCGAAAAGGCCGTTTCAGGAAAGACTTGGGAAGGAAAGGAGACGGTACTGGAAGGGTTCGTTAAATTTTCGCGCAATTCAAAAGCTTCATTAGGCCAGCAGAGCGATATTCGTGATCAATCGAAGGTTAGTTGTATCGTTCATGGGTTCTCTTTATCCACCGTACATTCTAACCGCCGCTATGCAGGCTATTGTGGTAAGAGAGGCCCAGCGAAACAATCCTGCTTATAGGCCCCATGCACTCAAATCTCTTGGTGAATTTGCGAAAATTTGGAATGAGTTAGACCTCATGCCTGAAGCTATAAGAATTGTTTCCCAGGTGGTTGAGGATCTGGCCGACGATTCCAAAGAAAAAATGCAAGTAGACACGGGAAACGGTAGTGCTTCAAAGTGAGTATAGCATAGTGGACGAGCTGAGGCATTGTATATATGTATTTGCTCTTGATCTAATTCGTTTTCTAGGGTCGAGACACAAACACTTGCTGCGGGTGTAGAGTGCATTTTCAACTGCCTTAATCCCTCAATTCCTATTTCTGGTATGCTAGAATCAGACATTCACGAAAGGCTTGTCTTCGCTAATTTATGTGCAGCATTCACCCAATATCTATCTCAAATACCTCCGATTATCGGCAAGGCTGTTACATACGGTGGCAGGACTGTCTACAACGTTGAGTACGAGGGGCTCAATACGGTTTTCGGAAATCTCACGAACGCCATTTCAAATCCTGACTTTGAGATAGTTACTGGAGAGCCAAACAAAGGTCTTCAAACTGCATTGTTATCTCTAGCTGACCAACTCTTATTCCGTGATCTTGACCTGTGTGTGGAAAACACGAGGCATAGTCGTGCTCAGGCAGCTCTTGCATACATACAGGCATGCAATGGACTTAAAATTAAAGTTACCCAAGAACAATGCCAGCAGGTTCAAGGGTGGCTAGCAGTCGAACGATCCGTCCAGGTCCAGACTGTCCTGCGCCAAGCACTAGGGGAGATCTCGTAAAGATCTCCTTCAGGCATGTTAAATGCTGGAAATGGATTAGATTGCAGAGTGGGTCGAATTTGGCGGGTATTATAAGGAAAATGAAGGGAGAATGAAGCGAATCTCAACTCACCATTCCACAATTATCTAACTAAACTTCCTTATTTGGAAGAGCAGGATATCTTTCGACATGCAGTGCATGCAGCATCGACGGTGGACTTATATGATAGCATGGCTATTATTTCTTCTTCCCCTTGTACCTGGCATGCCACACATATGCAGACTGACCATGGCCCAAGGGCAGGTTAGTTTATCGTTTGTGCGAGCTCCCACTAAGATCTTTAGAGAGCGGAAGGAATATGAATAGGGCTGACATGCTAAACTAGTTGGATTGCCAGAAAACTCAGTGGCATAACTTTGAAGTTGCATTACATGGGAAGTAATTCGGCAAGCACCAGCCACACGGCGCTACATTTGCGTTACCCAAAAAAATGAAAAGTGGTATAGAGACCCCCCCCCGTACTTTATCAATGTCGGGGAGCAACTGTACGGCACACGTCATTTGTGTCATGGCGAGTGTGCACACGAAAGAAAAATATCCTCAGGATGTCAATTATTGTTCAATAGGAGCGCAAATTTATATTTCTGTAACTTGTTAAGCATGAACATTATCATGTTAAGCTTGCATGCTTGTATGTTTGCCTATTCCCACGGGGGTAATTGAGCAATGTGACTTCATGTACGAATATCGGTTTCCGTGAAATTATACTGCACGGCCAAACCAACAAGTTAAATTGGAGGGTTCAAAGCAAGGAAAGATCATCATAAATACTGGCAGCGTTCTTTTCCCCTCAACGCCAAAATGCATCACTGTCCAGACGTTATTGGTGTTTCTTGTGGAACAAGTTAGCTGCAGCCACGAACCATTTCGTTTCCACATTCAATTTATTCTCACGTGCCTCCTGCAACCTGATCCGAGGTTCAATCATACAAGGCAAAAGAAGATTGAAATTCGAAGCCAATATAATTGCAGAGCGGTATGAGCGGCAGGGAAGGTAACAATAGCCAACAAGCCATTCATGCAAGCCCGATGTTGCCCTATGCACATTGCACAATGGTGCAAGACAATCAAAGCTGCATACTGCGGGGACATTCTAGAAGGAATCCAGAAGCTTTTAGTGCAGATGACAAGATGCCATCTGGTCAATTCAGCCGATGAAAATAAGCATTATATTGGACAGATCTCTGCCAACGACGTCGGTCCGGTCGGGCTTGTTCGCAGTGAGAACACCGTCACACCTGGTATTCCGAGCGGGCTGTTTTGGCTGATGGCTTGGTGCTGACTGCCTGCGCTAGTCTATGCATCCCAGTCTATAAGATGGTCAAAGAATGGGAATTTTGTCAGCGGATGATCGGACACCCGTCGGCGATGACGCAAAACCCTCAAAAAGGCGGGCTAACTTTCTTTTTCTGCCACAAATTTTTGCTTATCCCTCCATCACCCCCACTCCAGATGCTTCGAATTTTTTCTAGGGCTACAGTAGAACAGCCCGTTCGACGATCCGGGGGACTCCATGGGCCATTGGATGGCTTGGATATTCCTGTCAGCTAAGGGCACGTCGGGAATCATAACGACGGACTGTTTCTTAGTATTATTATTCCGGAGATGTCACTAACACAGATCTCCCGGGTCTACAGGCAGGGTAGAAAGTTTCTGCGAGCATCAAGACATGCAGATAGATTTTTTTTTCCAACCTAATGCTCAGACCTATTGATAGCTCGTCCCTGGCATGATTTTTTTTTTTTTTTTTTTCTTTCTGTCCTTTTTTAACATCTCTGCTACGTTATGCTGCTTCTGGTACTGTGACTGTTTCTCATGCGGCTGGGACTTACAGGGAGCAGCTACGACATTGGTATAACACTGCCCATTCTCTCCAGAAATTAGTGTGCACAGGATGGGTGATGTTTTTACATTTATATCTTCCTATCTCTCTCTGCCTGATAACGCTGATGCAGTAGCTGCAGACCACTTCTCAAATCTTTTACTGAAGTCACAACAGAAGCCCCTTGCGTATTTTTATTTTATTTTCTTATTTCTTCTTTGATGATTATTTCTTTTTACGTTGTGAAACAAATTCTTGTTTCACTCTTCTCTTCCCCTTACTTGGTTGTTGTCAAAGCTTTCCACACTCATATACATCTGCAGGAGTTTTATCTTCAGTCGTTGGTGCGGTCAAACCCTTGCCCTCCAACCTACCCATATACAAATATACCCACTACTCTTCCAAGACATAAATCTCATAGATTTGCTCCATCGCTACAGAAATCCAAGAAGAACAGGTGATTCGATACGTCCTTTTCTGATAACCACCACCACCACCAAAAAAAAAAAAAAAAAGAAAAAAAGAAAAAAAAAGGGGGGGGGGCCGAGTGATATCAGGGTGATAAAATTGTGCCCTTTGCATTTCAGTGATATGCATATTGAATTTGTCATTTCATCCCTCTCACCATTCTCTCCCGGGGCTTCTCAGAGACGCTCCCTTTGCTAATTCTTCTTTGCTCTTTTTTGATCTTCTTCTAAACCTTACACTGAATTTTTTACTTCGATTACCCGATCTCGCTGGCGGGAAAGGAAATAAAGAAACAAAAGTGATAAAAAAAAGAGGGAATACCTAAGGCAAATAGTAGCATACATACATGAGAGCAAATTTTTCGATTCTGGCTTGTCATTATGCCAGATCGACGCACGAATCCTTCACCAAAGCACGCTGCACCCTTACCACTAATTGCACCAAAAGATAGTGCACCTATATCAACTGGTTCGGGGGAAGTATTGGAAAAGAGCGACTACCCGAAGGTGAAAATGCCTGTTCGTGTCCGATTGCCGCCCAGATCTAGGACTGGGTGCTGGTGAGTGACCTTTTCCTGGTCTATTATTGAACATGAGCTCAGGATCATCTTTCTCTGGAAATCCTTTTTTTTTTTCATTTCATTTTCATTTTCATTTTCACTTAGCGGGGTTTAGGGAATTTTACATACGTTTCTGACGCTGTGTGTTCGCTCCACTTAGGACGTGTAGGGTGAGTTATATTTCGTCATAGCAAAACTTGGGAAGCTGGTATTGCTGCTAACTACGCGCCTTGTATCACAAAGAGTCGCAAAGGTAAGTGTTTCTCAATCTCATTATAATTCCAATAGAAGCAGGTTACTGATTGCGTCTTCTAGTAAAATGCGACGAGGGACATCCTACTTGTGGTGTAAGTGGCTCAGCATGAAGAGACTGACGGTGTATAAAGCATCATCCTCATATTGAAACTTCATCTTAGCAATGCTCGAGGCTCGGACATGAATGCGATTATAGCCCAAGGCTATCCTTTAGGGATGATACGTTTAGAATCAAACAGCGCATGCCAGGTGTCTCCACTACTGGAAATGCAGTCTGGGATTGTATGTTATATGACATCTTCTAGCCCGCATGCTTTCCTTTTGAGCCAAATCACAGGGCTAAGTGCTAACTACTGATAGTAACATCACCGACCTTGACCGCAAGCAGCCCCAATCCATCAGCCGGAGGAGATAATTTACCTCCATTTGCCTCTCTGACTTCGGATTTGGAACGAGAGATGAAAGCAGAAGCATATTCCCCCGGAACTTATCATGTTGTTGTGAACCCCGAGAGTTTTTCTTCTTTGCCTGAATATTCCGACACTACAGATATTATATCTGTGTCTGGCTATCCCAGATCCGGGGATGATAATGGTGTCATGGACAGAGAGGGGAAGAGAACCATAAGACACAACAGGGGTAGTTCTACTCTAACAGAAAGAGGAGATCCAAATGTGGTCATTCTCTCAAAATTCGAAGACTCTATTCCAATTTCATCCCCCGGCCATTGGAGGACCAACACAAGGCCATCTCCCTCAACTTCCAGCATATGTAATTTCAAATTCCCAACCAAATTTGCTGATGAGATCCCTGTTCATGACCTCGTGGAATCATTTAACCACACATACATAGATACAACAGATCAGTACGGGGAAGACACGAGGCTACTTCTGCATTTTCGCAAGGTTGTCTGGAGCCATCTTGTGCAAAATGCTTCTCGTTGTGATCCTCCTCCCGGAGAAGTTCACAATGTTCCTGGATCCGACATCTTTGAGCGGGAAGCGGTCACGTTCCGTCCAGTAAGATAGTTGTGCCCCAAGCGATTTTGCTTTTTGACGTTCCTCAGCCAAAATTCTAACTTTTCTTTATAGTTATTCCACGCCATGATGGCCGTTTCTGCTCTGAGCCTTTCCCACCAAGAGCAAGGCCAGAGCATTGCCGCACTTCAACATTATCAGGAAACTCTCCCCTTCTTACAAAGTAGCATGCGATGCCATGAGGATCTTTCGTCGGATGGAGTATTTCTAACCCATTTCTTGCTACTGATTTACGAGGTAAATGCGCACTCATTCATGTCTGAAACTATTACTAAAGATAAATATCAGATTGCTGCAGCGGAACCGGGAGGGTCCAATCTCTGGTCCCACCATCTTGAACGGTTGTTACGAATCTTCCTTATGCGGCACGAGGTTTTTAAGACAGAAAAATTCCCCTTCGTTATTTGGTGGGTATGTTATATTGATTTATATGCTCTATTCAGCGGCACGGGAACTGGAGAATTTCTCAGGGCCGCTTTGAAAGCCGACATGCTTCCTTCTCCCAAATTCCATCTCTACCCCCTTGGCCGGGATGGGACGAGCATCATATATTCGGAGGAAGAAAATAGTCTCCCAGCAATTTTACAGCTTAACCATGATATCTTCGTCCTGACAGCGAGGTTGGGACTTCTAGCATCGGAGTGCCGGCCATCAAGTTCCTACGCAAATGTAGCAGCTATCAACAATTCTAACCCAAGTAGTTCTCATTGCTTCCCGCCGCACATGACTGGAAATAGAGATAAACGCCTTTTTCAAATCCAACAAGCCCTGCAGCACCTATGGCGTACTTCCAATGCAACTATCCTGGAGCAGCAGATGGATTTGTTACCCAGTCGATCAAAGGAATTACTTCAACATGTATGTTGATCCCAAATTCATTTCCACCCATGCCAAAAATATGTGGATACATTTAACACCCGCTCCAATAGTCCACAACCCTGTTCCATGCCACCTTCATCTATTCACACACAAGCATGTGGCCAAACCAATGTATTGAAAACGGAGGTGAACCGGCGCTCGAAATCTCCCAAAGAACCGCCGCCATCCTCCATGTCGCCACCCGCATCGTGCAGGCCGGCCGTTTCGATCTGCGTTTCATTGTTTTCCCATTGTTTATGGTGGGAGTGGCCTCCTCTTCTCCCTCACAGAAGATGTTGGTGCTGGATCTGCTTTCTAGCATCGAGGGAAACGAGTCCGTCGGCCGCAACGTGACAACCACGAGACATGTGCTGCAGATCGTGCATCAGCGACAGAACGATGGGTATATGCAGAAGGGACATGCGCTGGATGTGGATTGGGTCGAGATTATGGTTGAGCAAGGATTGCAGATGGTAAATTTTGGGCTATAAATTAAAAAAGGAAGCATGATAATGATGAGTTCCTCTTTTTGTTTAATTCTTAATCCAATTTCCCCTTTATTTTCCGTGTCTGTATGCCTTTGTTTATTGGGTGATATCTTTGACAATTTTTGACTTCTCTCTGCTTTCATATATCTGCCTTCCCTACTCTTATTTTGTTGCCCCTCGCAGCATCGAAACCATCCTTTTCACCCTTCCCGTTGTCTTCTGTCAGTGTCAACTAGGCCTCTGCTTAGCTCCCGTTTCTCGTCGTTCAGCTTAATACCCTTTTGTTCTCATTCAGACTTCTTAATCAACTGCAGCGTTGGAGTTTTTGGAATGATTTGTCCCATGGCAAATTCAATACCCTTCTCGTTCATGGATTTATGTTCTCATCCGGACCTGAGCCTCCGACTGTTGTTGGGGCTGTAACTTACTTTCCTGACAGTCTGGGTAGCATCCGCAATATTGGAAACAATATTTCATCATGTCAGAGAATAATTTGCATCGTTTAAATTGCTTCCTAGCCATCATCACGAGATATATAAGTTGATCTCGTTTGAGAATGGAAGCAACCCATATCACCCCATCATGCAACGTTCGAGTTGCTGCTTCATTCCCCCCAATGGAAATTTGTCCCCTTCAGTTCTTGGCGGCAGTTGCGTGGCTCTCCCTGTTGTTGGCGGCAAGGCAGGGTGGAAGCAGTCCTACGCTTTCTAGGATCAATATCTTAGTTACTTTAACTGCTGAATGTGTCCAATGGCTGCGTACGTGTCGAAGGCACCCCATTCATGAGGAGAGAAATAGCAAACATAGCTCTGTCATCCCTGAATTGAAGGCTGTACTCGTTACCAGATAACCGGACATGCTTCTGCAATAGTAACAGGTAACTAGCCGCCCACCCAAGCCTCAGAAAAATTTTCATTGAAATGGGACAAGTACAGCTTTTTCCAAGTTCCGCGTCGAAAGTGATTCATATCCCAGTTCTTTAATGGCCGCACATACTGCTCCGAATGGTGTGGGATTTGGGGTAGTTACAGTATTAGTTAGTTGCCCTGAAGAACTCTTGCAGATGTGTGATCCCGCTACATAGCATCGCCGCAGAGCCTCCCAAGCTCATACCGGCCAATGGCAAGCAACAAATAAGTCTTGACAGCTCAAGCGCTGGCATAGGACATCACATCACAATATCCTTCGGCGCTTAACAGAGTGCCTTGGGGTGATTGGGGGTACGTGATTGGCTGCGGTTTGGATCTTGTTAAGGCTTGTGTGGTATGGTCAGGTACGGTCAGGTACGGTCAATACAGAACCATACACTCCAGGTACGGCGCAGCCCAACCATGGGACTGAGCGGGAGGGGCCCATAGAATCGTGGGTGTGGGGATGGCATAATAAACAAGTTAAAGTCAGGGCACATTAAGGGGTGACTACGGACTACGTATGTTTGCGCTGCACATACGTACATGTGCGTGATTTTATATTCGTTGATAATTTTTTACTCTTTTAATTGCCAGAGCTATTTACATCAGTTCTGGACACAACTGGATCTTGATGCCCAAAAACCCTTTAACGATGTCCAACACAATTGCCCTTGTCGCCCCAGCGACCTAACAGGGCTTCGAGACGGTACGAGCGTGTATGGAGACGCCAATGGGCTGCGGACTACCCCATTTCTGTGGGTCTTGTCATTGCGGCCAAGGGTATTAGCCATACCATCCATACAGCCATACACCCTCCACCTTCAACCTCGCCGGCTTCATCTTCTCCTTCTCCTCCTCCTTCTCCTTTTCTTCTTCTTTCTCCCATCTCCTCTATTTCAGATAAGATATCCTCTTCTTCATGCGAAAGAGAGCGTCTTCCCTATCCAACCGGGTTCACAACTTTTCATTTTGTGTTTTGATATCTCGGAGTCTAATCTCTTCCCCCCCATTCTATTCTCGATCCGCAACCAACCACTTGCCCTGGAGGTCGCATGCTTCATTCCCCACTTCTCTTGCCCCCCCTCCCTTGCGCAAACTTCCCTCACCACCAGCTTTTAAGCGTCAGGGCTACCAGTACAACCAACACAACTACCATACTGCAGCAATCCTCGCTGTGCGCACTGCTAAAAATAACCACCTGACGCTGCTTCCCGAAACTCTCAGATCCAGAGCTTGAAGCATCCATACTTAAAAGTGCTTGGCGGATAGGACAAGGGATGGCCATGAATCGCTATGGCAAGGACAAAAACGACGAAATGTTTCTCACTTCTCCATCTGCCCGTGATCCCCCAACTGTCTCTCCTTTGAGAATTGTTAAACGAGATACCCCTTCCCCCGGCCCAGCTGCTGGCCAAGCTGCCGATAAAACCACTCATCCCTCAACTTTCAGTCTACCTCCGCAGAAACCCCTTCCATATCCCGACAACAGGCCCCGGCCACATCAGGTTCATTCTTTTAACTCTCCGAATCCTAGACCCCCGTATCCTGACGACGGCCCGTCACCCAATATAAAACAATCGCCAAAACCTTCTTCTCCTCTCTATTCTAGCTCAGGGAGGTCAAGTCCCGCTGAAATACCTCGGTCGCTACGATCACGGGAGAGACGAGATTCTAAAGCAGCTACGTCAAGCCTTGCGGAGCGGAGAGGAAAGTCGGTCCCAGAATCGCCGGTGCCGCAGACATCAGATAAAGAAGGCCTGTTTCAAAAACCTCCTCAGCGCGATTCTGCGGGAGACGGCACTACCGCAGGAATGCCGGAACAGAGGAGAAGGACTTCTACGGAAGTAAACCCATTCCCCGACTATCACCAACAACACTGGTCTTCTCCAAACAATCATGCGACTTCTTCATCTTCGAATTTAGCAGCCCCCCAGACAACTCACTCGGTAAATCGTCTGGGTTCTACCGCTTCAACCTCAACTACAAAGGCGCAGCGCGGTTCTCCCCCTCCACCAGAAACACCAATTGTTCCTCCAGGTCTCTCGGATATTGAGTCTCGATACGCTGCAGCAGGAATTGCGGGCACTTCCACTTTGAGTAATATACAAGCTCAAAGTGCTGCTGCACAGCAACGTACCCAACAGTATGCCACTCCTCAGTCGAATCACCATTTGGCACAACCCCAGAACCCAGTTCCAAGGCCCTGGACTCCCACTGAACTTCCAGGAAGTCAGCCACATGGCCCACCAACCGTATATCAAGGTCCTGTTCCCACATCCTCACCTCCTTCACAAGTTTCAGGTGCGGTGAACTATCCGCCACAGGCGAACACTGCTGCTTACCCTCATAATCCACTTGAAGAAGATTTTCAGAGAATGAACATGACTGCTTCTCCTCCTCCAGCATATTCGAGCCTAGGTGGGCCTGGTTATGGCCCCGCGCATGGAAGCTATCCCAATGAAAAGCAGGGCATTACCGCTCCTACTCATCCCGCTTCACTGAACGCGATCACCATTGGTTTTATGACACCTTCCGCCCTGCCGCCGCCTTCCAATACTCCTCCCGTTCCTAATTTACAGCAGGTTCACCCCGCATTTGCAAAGGACCCTAGACTGGTAGATCCTCGCGCATCACAACCAAGTATCCAAAATGGGCATCCTGGTCTTCATCCCACTCCTAGTAACGCATCTCCTGCTCCTACTGGACCCCCACCCGCTTCTCCACCTCCACTTCCCGAAGGCTGGATCGCGCACCTAGATCCCAACTCAGGGCAATACTACTACATTCATCTTCCCACTCAATCAACTCAGTGGGAATTCCCAAAAGGACCTACTCCTCTCAACCTAAATGAGCCAATGTCACCTGGAGTTAGCACGTTCGGCGGACACCCGATCGCATCTCCAGGCCTTTCAGTCTTTGGGCCTAATCCAATGGCTTCACCGTCGCTTTCCACCTTCGGCAATCCACTGGGATCACCCGGTCTCCCAATGACACCTGGATATGAGGGCGGTGTGATGAGTATGAATTCTGGTTTTACTGGTCCCCCACCCGCAAGTGGTGTTGAGCTGTATAAGGTCACACCAACTAATGGTGTCTATTTTGGCCCCTATCTACGCTATACAAACATGGACATGGAACGTGGACTCTGGCTAGGTTCAATCCTATTGGTAACGGATGCACCCCAGCCGCCAACCATCCATATACATCAGAGCGTCGACCTATCTCCCAATCCGCGACAGCTCAAAGCAGCCCCTATTTCAACTCACCAGCGTTGGACGTTTTACAAATACAGCATTGATCTCACTATGGAAGAATACCCTTGCAAATGGACATACGCGATCACATCACACCTCGGATGCACAAGATACGAGTTCCTGGTCGCTGGTCGGAATGAAACGAACTGGCGCTTCATTGCAACCTCCGGAAACGATTTCTCTCTTAACGTGAGCGCAAATGAGAGGGCTCGTCTGGGTGGCGCCGGGTACCTGTGGAAAGATATCATGCAGAAACATACGGATTGCGGCGGGTTTCATGTCCACCTCGGACTTGGAAGCCAGATCAATGCAGACCGGATCTGGAAGGAGATACCTTCTCTCAAGCAGTGGCTTATTATCAGTGGCAAAGAACAGAGGAAAAATGCAGTGTGGACCGCTGCACATGAGGAAGATGTCACTCACGCGTACTTCCATTATTATACAAGTCACTTTGATCAGCCACATATTCGAGAAGCGTTTGCCCAAATTCCCCATATATTGCAGGTTGATGATCATGATATGTAAGTTTTTCATTCCTGGACGAATTCAATAAATTGTCGGGATTTTTCATTCTGAGGTTTGCTTGCTGATATGGCTCCTTTCAGCTTTGACGGATTCGGTTCTTATCCGGACTATATGCAATTCTCAAATATGTTTAAAAACATCGGTAGAGTAGGCATCGAGATGTACCTCCTGTTCCAACATCATGCCACCCAAGAAATCTTGCGACACGTGAACAACGATATAGATCTTTTCAGCATAACTGGAACCGGCTGGCATTTTGTCAAATACCTTGGCCCTGCCATAGCCGTGGTAGGAGCCGATTGCCGTTCTGAAAGAAATCCTCACCAGGTCATGGCTGGTCCGACGTACCAAGGTCTTTTCCCAAAAGTTGCAATGCTCCCGCCAAGTGTCCAACATTGCATCTGGATGATTTCCGTCCCTCTCATCTACCCACGGTTAGAATCCACGGAGCATTTCGCGCAGACCATAGCGACTGGCAAGAAGGCTGTCACTGGAGCGTACAATGTTCTTGGAAAAGTGACTAGTTCTGTTGCTGGTGTTGTGGGAGCCAAAGGTGCCGTAGGATCGGGGTTTGAGTCCGTGAAGAGGGCTGTAGGGAAGTCTGGGTTGATGGGCAGTGTCTTAAGCCCGTTTGGTGAAATTGAGATCCTCGATGAGCTTAGGGATCAGTGGACGGATAAATCGAAAGTAAGTGAATTTTTCACCGCGAACGTTAATAATCGTTGCGAACCTGTGTGAACTCTTTTCTTACTACCCCGCCAACTCCCAGGACCTTGAGCGAACATACCTCATCCGCACCCTACAAGGAATCGCCCATCAAAAGAGCATCCGAATGACCTTCCTCTCCGGAGCCGTCAATTGCTGCGGTGCCGGCCTCGTCCACGACCCTTCCCACCCAACCGACCACAAGACAATGTATCAGTTCATCTCGTCCTCTGTCGTTAACACACCTCCGGCCTCCTACGTCATGAAACTGCTTCACAGCAACAACAAACCCCTCTACTTGCCTGCCAACGGCCAACGAGCCGTCGCCGGTGTCACCACAGACACAAAGGAAGACATGATGGAAATCTTCCCCACTGACGTAATGGGACAACCCCGCGAGCACAAGAAACTCATGGGCCGGCGCAACTATGTTGCCTTCGTCGGATACGACCCGGAAAATGTCCAGACCAATTATGGCTTAATGAGTCCTACAACTACGACGCGATCAACCACCTTTCCGAAATTGAGTCTTGCGGTGGATTTCTTAGTGCAAGGAGATGGCGCGTATGGGAATGTGGTTAAGTATGGGCCAGTTATTGTGCCAAGTTTGGAATTGGGGAGATAGATCATCTGAAAGTTGGTGGGTGAGTCGCTTTCGGGAGATATGGCGAGAACGCCAATGAAAAATGTCACATGTGCAGGATCACTTTATGATATTTAGGGATATATTTTTGATATATACTTTGATTTAGTTTTGGACAGATATGAGAGGTTCTCTTAGAAAAGGGCAGGGTATACTTGCATTTAAAGGCCCTGGATTCATCGTTCATCCTCTCTCTTCTCATTTACCTTTTTCGGTTTTGGTAAGAAAGATTTCTTGTTGGACTTCAAGATGCACCCATACATATATATACAGATATTATTTTGTGATCTTGTTTATAATTTACGATTTCCATTTTTATTTTTATTTTTATTTTTTCATACATCTCAAATATCATCCATGGGTTGATCTGTTTCTCCGATATTTTCTAATTTTACTACGGGAGCTTCCAAAGATTGAAATAACCTTAAACTTATCACATGACCCTTGAACATCACCTAAGGTCGCGGGACATTATAAATGTCACACGAGAACACAAGCACCGGAAACGCTACAAGCATAATTCAGTCAAACATCTTAATCAATCCTGATCACATCCCTATAAGCTCTCTCCCATCCCCTCAGGCAGCAAGCCTGATGGCGTGCCGACGCAGCGCTGCCAGCGCGCCCAGCCCCCCAACACCACCGAACGCGTCCCGAGCCTTGACGCGCATCTGCTCCCCCATACGCCGTCCACCCAAGAGACCCCATCTCCTCACCCCAATCGCCCGCCGCACATGTGAACTGAATGACATGGAGCCTCCAAGCTCCCCTACACCAGCAGGCAGCTCAAAGAGCAGAAATGTCGCACCAATACGTCTCAACCTACGTGGCCCGATGGCTAGCGATCTCCTAGCCGCCCACGAGGCTGAGGCACAGAAATCCCATGCAGAAGCACTAGCTGCTGCAAATATGCTTGATCGGATTGAAGAAGACCTAGATATCATGAAGGCAAAAGGCCTATCAAGGGCACTGGCCCTTGGAGCCGCCGTGAAGGCGTTAGTCAAGGACTGGTACAATGGAAGTCTAGAAACAGCTAAGCAGTCCACCACAATCAAGCCTGCTGGCTCCACTGGTGCAAATGATGCAAGTGCTCCTACCTATGCAAAGACAGCTGCAGACAGCACCAATGCAACAAAAACACCAGCAACTGTACTGCAGAAACCCCTGCTTAGGAATAACCCCAGAGAAGGAAAAACACCACGAATCCTCGCGCGCCTGCCTTCAGATCATCTAGCTCGCAAAGCAAGCCCAATTGCTACTCTTAGAAAGCTGAAGGCTGAACTCCCGGGGCCTTTGGCAGCAGCCATCACAGCAGTTCAAGCCATCCCCACAGGCATTGCCATCATTCCTAGAAGCTTGCAAGACATGGAGGCCCTGCTAGCCCAAAAGAATGTTTTAGCAGCCACTCTCACCAATGCTCAGATAGAGAAGGAAGAACATTGGATCACCTGCCTGATTCCTGGGCTGCCCATGGAGATTAGTGACTATGATGGTGGAACTCTGCGTCTCTCAGCAGAATCCATGACAGAAGAATTCACACTCCAAACCAGAATCAAGCCTGTCCAGAGTCGCTGGGCAAAAATACACCCTGGAAACCCAACAGCCACCCTTATATTACACTTTTCACAAGAGACAGCAGTAAACCTGCCATCAAAAGTGGAACTATATGGATATCAAAGACCAGTGATCAGAAAGGCACCTAAGGTCAAAATACAACAATGCAGCAAATGCTGGGGATTTCATCAAGAGAGATACTGCCTCCGCGTCCCTCGCTGCAAAAAATGCAGTTCTAAGAACCATGTGAAAGGAAATCCATCCTGTCATAAGGAGAATGAAGCATGTGGATGCCCCAATCGCTGCACTAACTGTCTTGGACCACATGCCGCGGATGATCCATCCTGCCCCGCCAGACCAGGGATAAAGAATGGGACTGTTCAAAGGCACTCAAGAAACCAGCTGAGGGATATCCGCAATGCACAGAGTAAGGCATACTTGGCCAAGGCAAGTAACAGCAAATGCGGTGGTCGAGGTCCATCAGCAGACCTGAGGTTGAATGACTCTACTGAGTGTAGATCTAACCTCACGCTGACATCAAACACAGCACCAAGCACAGCATTGAGCACAGCATCAGGCACAGCATTAGGCATGGTGTCCAACCCAACACCTAATGCAACACCCAACATGTCACCTCATGCAACAACACCCTCCTTTCAGCTACTCAATGAAGAAGAACTCTAGGTCCCCGCAATTCCTGCAGATTATGCAAGTCAACGTAGGAAAAGGGGGCCCAGCACACGAGACGGCCCTCAATCTAGCGTTTGAAAGAAAGACTGACATCCTTCTCATACAGGAACCCTGGATTCACAGGAACTTAAGCCAACGCATCTCCAAAAAGCATCCAGCATTCAACTGCTTTGCCCCAATTGAAAAGTGGGACAGGAAGCCACGGGTCCTCACCTATGTGCGTAAACACCCACAAATCCATGCTCATGCAGTCCCAGGCCCCTGGGCAGAAAACCGGGACATCCACATGCTGCACATACAGGCCTGGGGTCTACAGCTTCAGACAGTCAACATATACAATGCACCCCCAGGCGCAGAGGATCCTGGACAAGGTGTGGGCTGTCTTCTCTCCTGGTCTGTCCCAGCACTCCCGTTGCTCCTTGCTGGCGACCTCAATATGAAGCACCCCGTGTGGCAACCAGGAGTGCCTCCAAGCATGTGGGCGGAACCATTCCTGCAATGGACCATGGATTTCAACTTTACTCTCACCATGGACCCAGACACCCCCACACGTGGGCATAACATGATAGACCTGGCCTGGGCCACCCCGGAATTAGTTATCAAAGGAGTGGACACACAGGTGGACAGATCCCTTTACACTTCCTCTGACCACCAGACTCTTCTCACCAAAATCAGCCTTCCACAGGGCGCAAGGCCTGACAGGCCACCCCATTTTTTCCGTCTCGACACCATGAATGAGAAGGTCTTTAACCAGACGCTGGAGGCCTATAAGCCAAAACTAGACAAACTATGTGATATCCCAGAGTACCCCAATACAGATCAGCTGGATGCCCTGGCTAAAGGTATCACAGATGCACTAATAGCTTCCCTGGAAAGTTCCACCAAGAAGAGCACCGGGCAAGGCACAGGTCAGCCATGGTGGAATGAGGACTGCCAGAAAGCAGTGACAACACTACATCGTGCACAGCGCCTAGGCTCTAGTTTTTTACGAGAAGCAAAAAGCAACGTAGCCAGGATCACCAGGAAAGCCAAGAGAGAATACTGGCGAGGCAAGATAGCAGAGGCCTCAGTGGGGAAAGATATCTTTAAGATGATCAAATGGGCCCATTCAACTGGCTCCTTTCATTCCCCCCCTCTTGTAGATGAAGAGACTGGGCGAACGCGAACAACCCCTAGAGAGAAAAGAGACCTTCTGCAACGGGTGCTCTTACAGAAGGCTGCAAGCAGAGAGGATATCCCAGTTAGCTGGTCCAACCCACCATCTGTCAAATTACCATTTCCTGTTGCCTCAGCACATGAGATACAAAGTTCTCTGCTGAACACGGGTAATACCACTCCAGGAACTGATGGAGTGCCAACAGAGGTGCTACGAAAGGCATGGCCACATATTAAGGTATCGGTGGAAAGGCTGTTCAGAGCCTGCCTTAGGGTTGGCTGGCACCCAACCTCCTTTCGAGATGCCACACTGGTTGTGCTGCCTAAGGTCAACAGAGATCCAACACTCCCGCGATCCTACAGGCTCATAGCCCTTCTCTCAACGTTGGGGAAGGGACTGGAACGCCTGGTAGCCCGTAGGCTGGCCTGGACAGCTATACAAGAGAAGATTGTCCACCCCCAGGACTTTGGAGCCCTCCCTGGGCGGGCTGCCTCAGACCTAGTGGCAGCGATGGTTCATGATATAGAGGAAGCCTGGGCCCATGGAAAAGTAGTCTCTCTTCTTACTCTGGACATCAAGGGTGCTTTTGATGCTGTACTCAGAGGAAGGATGCTGCGGAGATTGCAAGAACAAGGCTGGCCACCAAATTTAATTAGATGGGTGGAAAGCTTCATGACAGGACGCACAGGCAGGATCAGATTGGATGGACTCCTGGGAGAGCTCTTTGATATCCCAGCAGGGTTTCCACAAGGCTCGCCAGTCTCACCTATTCTATTCATGCTGTTTATTCAGCCTCTGTTCTTTCTAGGAACTATACAAAGAAGACGTGCACGCTCAGGCTACGCAGATGACCTAGGACTGCTTAGTGCTGGAACCACTCTTGAAGGGAATGTTGTTACTCTCCAGGAGGATTTCAAGTTGCTAAATGATTGGGCCAGCAAAGAAGGGCTAACATTTGATTTTGCCAAAACTGAGATAGCACACTTCACACGGCGCAGAATCCTTTCAAACCCCTCAATTGACCTTGAAACAACATCTGGCACTCACTCTATTACAGCAAATGCAGTGAAAAGCTCCATAAGATATCTAGGAATCTGGCTAGATAGAAAACTGAGCTTCAAGAAACACGTGGAGACCATGGCGGCTAAGGCACGACAGGTGTCTAATGGCATACGGGCACTAAGCAACACGGCAAGAGGCGCCCCAGTACAACTGCTTAGACAATCCATTCAGGCCTGTGTGCTCTCTGTGCTCTGCTATGGAGCAGAGGCCTGGTGGCCTGGAGCCACACGAATGGAGAAGGGAAAGGAAATCTCCAATCGAATGGATTGCCTAGTCAGAAAGCTAGATCTAGCCCTTAGAGATGCTTTGCGAGGGGCACTGCCAGTCTACAAGACCACACCCATTTCAGCTCTACACCGTGAGCTAGGAATCATGCCAATGAAAGAGACACTAGACAACCGGCGTGCTGTATTTGCAGTAAGAATCAAAAAGCTTGACAAGAGGCACCCGCTAGTGAGGCGCTCTAATAAAGTAGCTACCACCAAGCCCTATACCACACGTCTGTCTAGAGCGTCCAGTCATGCTGGTGGGATAGAAGCATATGACCCTCTACTCACGCCCCCTTGGATGAGATTTCCCAGGAAAGAAGATCTGCAGATTGGGTATGTGGCAGGCCGCACAAAGGAACAGGCAGCACAAGACTTTAAGAGCTGGCTACAACAACGCAATCCCCTGGATCTGGTGGTCTTCACCGATGGTTCACAGATAGAGCGCCCTCAGCGCGCGACTGGTGCAGGATGGGCTATATGCTGGGGTAGCGAACACCGTCCAATCTCCACAGGAAACCTGCCAATGGATAAAGCAGAGGTCTTTGATGCAGAGGCAATGGCAGCCCTGCAGGGCCTAAAGGAAGCCACCACCTCACCTCAGGCGAAGTTTGCCAGCAACGTCTACATTTGCCTAGATAATTTGGAGGTAGCACGAGCCCTTGGATCCGTGCCAAACACCTCTAGCCAGCAGGTCTTCGCGCAGTTTCTGAAAGCCATAAAGGCCTGGCAGAGCAGGGATAGGCTCCCATTGGCCACCCAGAGCAGGGTGGTCATTAGATGGGTCCCAGGCCACGCAGGCGTGGCTGGTAATGAAAAGGCAGATCTTGAAGCCAAAGCAGCCGCAGCGCAGGCAGCAAGTGCAAGCATGGTACCTCAACCCGACAGCATAGGCACTCTAGCTTATATAAAGCGGCACACTATGGAACAAACCACACGGGCCTTTGAGAACTACTGGGCCAAAAATCGGCCCAAACGCTATATGGAGCTGGAGATCCCACTAAAGAGAGCCTCAACAGAGGCAAAACTTTCACGCTTCACATTAAGAAAGCTCTATGCCGCCCGATCAGGTCATGGAGACTTTGCAGCCTACCACAGCCGCCTTAAGCATGAAGATGCAGAGTGCTACTGCCGGTGCGGACATAGCAAAACCCCAGAACATTTCTACTATTGCACTCTTGCAAGAAAAGCAGCAAAGCGGCGCCGGCCTATCTACAATCTTCGCGAGACACTGGCAACCTCGCGTGGGGCCCTAGATTTCAATAACTGGCTAAGAGAAACAGCCTTCTATCAGAATATCTGTCCAATGCGCCGTCGCGCACCTCCAGATCAGATCCCACAGTCCATCCTCTCCTCTGTCCTGCCCCCGTCTTCCTCACCACCTCCTCCTCCTTCCTCTCTCTCCTCCCCTTTCTTCCCTTCCTTGCCTTCCTTCCTATCCGCCTCCCCTACCTCCCTCCCACAAACCTAAAACCTCTCAAAACCTCTGCTCTATGGCAACCGACCCATGGGCTCTGCCGGTGCAGCAATACGCAACCCTTTTGCCTCATTTGTAAGATAGCTACTAGATAGGTAGTCGCCTACGGGCGCAGCTCTACCCGCCCTATAGTTCGACGCGGACTCTACTAGTTCACGTGACCATAAGGCACGTGGACTAACCGGGCGTTAAATAAACACACACACACACACACACACACACGAGAACACAAGCTGTCTTCCCCAACAACCTACCTCATCTTCGAATTCTCGGTTTATTTTTCTGCGATAATAAGGGCTATTGGCCTTGCTTGGTACTCTCCTGAAAGATGGTGCAATGAACTAGCTGCTCCCTGCTCCCTGCTCCCTTTATGTCGCGATGAAATTATTGTTTCTGTTCTCCGTATTTCTCCACTTCATCGTCGCGACAGCTTCACCTCAACAACAGCCAGATAACCATGGTAGCATAGTGCATAACTGCAGGGATTATCGCACGGTATCAAAGGAATTATTCTTATCGCTCGAAGAGCTGTCCCGTATCGTCGATATAACATATTGCGTCGGCACAACAGGCGTGTACAAGCCCTTCCAATGTCTCGGACGTTGTCATGAATTTGAAGGCTTTGAACTGGTTACAGTACGTCGATACCTTCCTTATTAGATTATGTGGTTATATTTACGCATCCTGCTGCTATTTTATATCATAAATCCCTTTTATCTAACACCCAACACCATCGCCAGACCTGGAATACAGGCCCCCTGCTCTCCGACTCGTGCGGCTTCCTCGTCCTCTCCCACTCACCATGGCCCAAACGTATCATCATAGGATTCCGTGGCACCTATTCGATATCAAACACCATCGTTGACCTGTCCGCCATCCCGCAAGTATATATTCCATACCCAGGCAATAAACCCTCAGATCCACACCAGCGCCCCTGCACGAACTGCACCGTCCACGCGGGTTTCATGCAGTCTTGGCTTAACGCTAGAAACATATTGCTCCATCCGCTGGAACAGACTATAGCCCATTATCCAGACTACCAATTGGTGGTGGTGGGACACTCGTTGGGTGGCGCCGTTGCGGCCGTTGCCGGTCTTGAGTTTCAGATTCGAGGCTGGCAACCGCAGGTAACGACGTTTGGGGAACCGAAGGTTGGGAATCGAGGACTTGTAGAGTATCTTAACGAGGCATTCCAGCTGAGCAATGCATCGTCCTCGTCGTTGTCGACTGATTATTCTTCCAGAGGTCACAATTACAGTGGCAACAGATACAACCAGAACAAGACCTCATCCTACCACCGCGTCACGCACATCAATGACCCAGTCCCCCTTTTACCCCTGACAGAATGGGGCTACAGGCCTCATGCAGGCGAAATCTATATCTCAAAATCCGATCTCCCGCCAAACATCTCTGATCTGTGCCACTGCATTGGAGATGCGGATCCAGAGTGCATCGCTGGTTCTGAGGTAGCGGATGAGGGATACTTACGAATCTTATCATCAGGCTTATCAAAACTTACCGGCTCGAATGATGCTCCCGTGAAAGGAAAAGAACGGGATGAAGGCGATTCCCTTTTAGCTGCTCAGCAACGACCCTTGTTGCCATCGATGGTAGTCCAAGTTCAGGACGACGGGGAATTATCGACAGATGCGAACCTAATCCCGGCCCGCTATAGGTTATGGGAACTGCTGTTCTCTCATCGGGATTATTTTTGGCGATTGGGCGTGTGTTTGCCGTCGCCAAACTGGGAGAAGAAGGGTCCTGGTTGGCGTCTACATTGGAAATGGCCGTTGAAGTGGAAGTTGCCTTGGAAAAGTCGGCGGGTTGGAAGTTGTGGAGGAGGTGGTGAGATGGGTTAACTTAGCTGATCCGTCATCAGCTGTTAGATTCTTGAATGGATGATGCTTCTTCCTTCTTTCTTTCTTTTCTTCTTTCTTTTTCTTTCTTTTTCTTTCTTTTTCCTTCTTTTTCTTTCTTTTTCCTTTCTTTTTCTTTCTTTTTTTCTTTATTTTTTTCTTTATTTTATTTTTTTTTAAGGGAGGGGGAGAGCCAATGTCGTCCCTTTTGAGTATTGATTTCGGATATACCCTTATGCGTTGGAATGGTTTTCTCCTAATTTTCGGCTTTTTACTTGAAGTATTCGTTGCTTTCTTTTTTGATATAGTTTTGCATCTAGCAGGGACATTTCGGGGTTTTTGCGGAAGTTAACTGTCATATATTTACCATCACAGGTAATAATAATACCTACAGCTTCCCCTGTGCATATATATGGCCCACCGGTATCTTCCACCCGATTTTGTTACCTGGATATTAAACGGCATATCCATGGCCCCTCCTCCCAGAGCGGAGCTCGCGGGAAGCGCCCGCCGCAAGATGCTGGCGTGTGAATTCGACCAACTCTTCTTTTGTCACGGAAATGTTGATCTCTCTGTTCACTATCATCCGTCATCATATGAATCTAATGCCTCTAAGCTTTGTTCAGTAAGGCAGGAAAAGAATCAACAAGGATTTGCCAGTGAACAACCGTACTTCCTTAGCGTTTAAACCAGTACAAAATATCCTGGCCAGTTTGA
Source organism: Paracoccidioides brasiliensis (assembly GCF_000150735.1). NCBI lineage: Eukaryota > Fungi > Ascomycota > Eurotiomycetes > Onygenales > Ajellomycetaceae > Paracoccidioides > Paracoccidioides brasiliensis. Next base: position 1,381,514 of record NW_011371361.1, read on the forward strand.
ACGTGCTCGTTCAGGGATGAATCCGCGGAACAATGCAAGGTGTTGCCATGACGTCTGGTACAGTGGCACCCAAGAGAAATCCACAATCTTGGGGGGGGTGGGTACAACATTAATCCTTCGAGCAGCAGAATATGTACTTAGTGCACTAAGTAGCCTTAGGGTGGGAACTTAGAGTATAGAAGCTCCACCTGCCCAGGTTATGACGGCAAAGCCTATCATTTTGGGGAGCGAAAACAGGCAAGAATCCGTCTAATATTTCTCGGCCCGCCGATCAGTTGGGATTCGGTTGAGCCAGTGGCTAAGCCAAGTGTCCAGGCGACTCCACGCCGTCCCTAGTTAACTAGTTATTCATTCTTCATGCGGAGATCACCATTACGGAATCAATCCCAGGTCCCCTAGTTATTGGTTAGGGTTCGACTTGACGTCAATAACTTGAATGCTACACAATGTTAGTATAGTCTATTTTTGTTTCTACATGACAATGGATAGTTATACTCATGGCCCCGCTTCATTTACCAGCAATAGTAGCTGACCAGGATATGACATTTGGATGTCTGTTTGGGTGAAACGTTTACGTGACTTGCAGAGAAATTCTGCACAACCCTTTTGATATAGATTTATGGCAGCTAATATTCTCGGTCCACTTGTCCTGTTGGCGAAATTATTTGAATCTCGACAGACTACGCGTAGTTCAGCTATTCAGCTTCCCCACACAATAAGAGCTTCCTGATGAACACACTCAACTGTCTCATAAAACCGAAAGCAATATGTACACCACATATTTCACCACCCCTTTTCCTTAAATACCAGGTCCCCTCTCGCTTTGGTTAAAGGGTAAGCTATCATTTCAATCTCCGAGAGAAGACAGAAATCTAGCATATTTATTTTGTTTTCCTTGTACAACCTTCTTCAGTTCCCAGCTATCAGCCATGTATGTGTGTTAAGATTCGTCGTATATTCCCATTACATCCGAACAAAATAAAATAAAGTATGCCGTGGATGATGTGCATAGTTGTGAGTCCCGTGTGAAAATCTGCCAAAGGTCTACTCTGAGGACCAGCTTTATTCGATTACATTGTGCATTTGGATGCTAACTCTCCCACATATTGGATGAGGAAGCGCAATTGCTGGAAACCAAAACCACAGCCCCGTCCTTTGTTCTTCAGATCTACACCGTCTACAAATCATGCAGTGTGACTGTGATGTGAGATTCTTCTTCAGCTGGAGCCGTCGGGTTTGGGAGGGCAAGTTTATTTAAAGCTCATAGTATAATTTAGCGATGTGTCGAGTTAGTAGGTTCAAGAACGACAGCTTGAATTTAGTATATGAGCCGACGAGGGGGTTTTGGGCCCAAATCTTGAGCAACTTATGTCTGCCATATTTAACCCTGGAAAGGTCATGAAAGTCACAAAAAATTCAACCAGCCCCGAAAGAGAATAAATTCAAAACAGAAGAAAGAAAAATGTAAAGTGAATAGTTGTTTGCTCCCATAGGGGGAATCGAACCCCCGGCTAGCGTGTGAGAGACGCTGATGTTAGCCACTACACCATATGGGACATACTTGTTGGGCAGGGATGGAGGACATGCTATTAATACAAAGCAGTTGCTTATAACCTAGGATTTCTCAATGTAGAAATTTATCCCCTACAACTATTAGTTAAGTTCTACTAAATATCTCCAGTCCCTGTTAATTATTGAGAGTTTAGATATCGCATGCCATGTCTTTACGGTTATATATAGCGCCATAGTCAAGTCCAAATAATCGCGTCGCCAAAGATGAATTATGCCGATATCCTCAATCTTTCCGGTAACTTACAAGCGAAGATGCTCGTTGTTTCCATGCTTTATCTACGGTCGTATCCTCAGGTTTGGAATTTCAGGAATTTTCCTTTTGTCCACTTTTGTCATACGAGCAGAGGAATCGGCTAGTAACCCAGCGGCTGAGGGATAGGGTAGACGGAGAAAGAGGGGAATATATACCCTTGTGAATCAATCCACAATGTAGCAATAAGTCGCCCATTATTAAGAACCTGCTGGTGCTGGAGGGCTAGATGGAAGAACATAGCAATTCAAGCTACTTCAAGAATTAAAGCTCCAGCTTCGCTGAGAATCTGCTTGACGCTTGGGACTAATAAAACAAGGGAGTTGAGACGTTGTGAGACCAGCCGCGAAAACCAAAGCGATCGAGACAACATATTATCTGTATTATTGTATGGACACGAACACCAGAGGAGGAAAAGTTGCTTAATAAAATAAGTCTATGGACGCATCTTGGAGTGCTGCATGAAGATTTTCATTTCAGCAAAGTGCTCTTTGAGCAACGAGTCATATATATATTAAACACAGAAGTTTCCTTGATTTACCACCGAATCAATGACATATCACGTGCTCCACACGACGACTCTTCCATCCACACCGCTTGCTGTTGAGTAGATACTGTCAGCTTTTTCAATCCTAACAGTGTTTAAGAATAAAACAAGACAGGGTATGAGTGGCTCCTTACTGCTAAACTTCCGCACTTTGCCTCCATCTTCTTCATACACCCTCAGAGTGCTTATCGTATTCTGGTGCACAGTCTGGAGTTGGGTATCATTCTTGGTGCTTCCTTTGATATCCATTTGGCGGAACTTGTTGAGAGCACTTTCTTCACGGGCACTGCCAGCTCCTGATTGAGCTTTGGCATCTATTGACCCTACTAGTTGCCAGCCGTTTTCACTGCCACGGAAACGGAATGCCTCGCAGTCCTGTGAGGATTTTGTCAGCAATTCCCGATTGTGAAACTGAGATGGTGGTAATCATTGAGGTCACACATGGCCAGCAGCAATAATTTCATCGTCCCCATTCCATATCAAGCTCGTAAATGGCAGCAATCTGGTGCTAATATTCAACATCGCCCTAGGAGGCTGTTCGGGTGCGCTGGGGTAAACCACGGTGATACTGGAATCGTGGGCAGTAAACGCCAGGGAGTTCCCACTTGGAGAAAAAGCGCACCCATGGATCCACCCAGCGGAGTCATTCAGGAATTCACCACAAACAGTATTAAATGGGAGCCGTTCTCCCCAGGCACTTGGCTCCGGGCGCTCGTCGATGCCTTTGATAAAGCTGGAAAACACCCTTGCATGCGAATCCGTAGATCCGGCTGCGAGCAGCACGGAGTTCGGATGCCAGGCAAGAGTTGTAATCGTGCTGCGGATGGGCTTCTTTAAATGCTTTGAGATCCACCAATCGTTCTCTTCTTCAAAATAGCAGACGGCAATCACGCGTGCACCGGAACCAACGGCGAATTTCTGCTCCGAGGGAGACCAGCGAACGTAGGTTGCGGCTCGATGGATACGGAGAAGCACGAGAGTTGGCTTCCACCCAGTGGCAGTGCGTTCCCAGACGTAGGCATTGCGATCTATACAACACGGCAGTTTAGAGAAGCGTATATTGCACATCCGGTGAAGGCCATCTACTGACCTTGGGAACAAGTCACAATTTTGCCACTTATTGGGGCAATATCCACACCCGTTACTGTCTTGTCATGGCCTTTGAGCTCATCACTGAGAGCATACTTGGAGCCCGATTTCTGGTAAAGGCTTACGAAATTGTCCTTGGCTACAGCGAGAGTCTGCTTGTCTGAAGAGAACGAATGGTCTGCAATTGGGTTGTGAAAGAGATGATGAACTTCGGGGGCAGCCATACTGGACGTATCAAGTTTGCGATAGGAGGAGCTCTCTACTATCGCAAGTGGGATGTTTGCCTTCTGGACTTGTTGATGACGATGTTGGTATGTTCTTGAGTTGCTTGGTTGAATGTTTGACCGATCCATGATCAAAACTGATTAGATAATAATGAGTCATGTGACTAGAAGCTCATCTTAAAAAGCTGATCATTATATTTCCCACAACAAAACATACACAAGGGGATAGCAGCAGAGCAACTAATATACGGTCCCCAGAATCACTGGAGAAGTTGATTGTCGAGGTTGCAATTCCGTCAAATACACTACAACGATAATATATTCCCAATTTTGAGAAATATGACAACAAAACCTGCAACCGCGGTGGTCAATGTGGGAGCTCCAAACCAAACGTCTGTTGAAATCTTTATACCGCGATTGTTAGCAAGGATTTACTGACTGCGAAGTAGTTTATACTGCACGAATCTCCCAGACAAGCTGAAAAAGCCGGATTTGCGACTAGCCCTTTACGCACTTTTCTCAACCTATGGCACAGTCCTCGACGTCGTCGCAATGAAAACAGCAAAGATGCGAGGTCAAGCTCATGTTGTATTCAGAGACATTCAGGCTAGTACTCAGGCAATGCGAGCGTTGCAGGGCTTTGAGTTCTTCGGCAAGGAGATGGTATGTGCATGTCAACGTCTTATCTCTTCAGAACAATGGTTGGAACTGTGCTCACATTCTTGGTTTTGATGGCCTCCAGAAAATTGTCTACGGGAAAGGCAGCTCAAATATTATAGCCAAATTGCGGGGTACGTATAACACTCCGGCCACCGCTCCAGCACCTGGCGTGTCTACCGAACTTCAAAAATCTATCTTCAATGCTCCACCTTCGGCAATGGCTCCAGCCACCACCATTACCACAACGACCACCACGACATCGCCCCCCGCTGTCCCTGTATCCCAACCCACAAGCGAAGGTCCACAAGGCGTCAAACGGCCCCGTGAAGAAGACGAGAGTGGGGGAGAGGCACCAATGGAGGAAGATGACAGTGACGTGTCGATGGAGGCTTCATCCGATGAAGATTAGTCCCCCCAAAGTAGCCGCACTCAAAAATTGAAATTCACGCCCCAACCCCAACGGAGGAAGAAATACACATGGCCCTCCGGGGTCCGATTGATTGTTCTCTTTCTCAAGACTACTGAGACCAAAAGAAGGCTTTGAAGCAGCTTCCCCGCTTTATGGATTTTGTTTGTCGATGAGGAGCCCGCTCGGAATATGCAGACCAACACAATTCCCCACCAAACCGAGCCACAAGAGCAGATACGTCTCCGCGGTTACCTCTAAATTCTCAGCCACGTCCCTCATTGCATCTGCAGTGTTGCATGGGTGAACAAAGTATACCGGAAGGTCCGATAATGGGTGATGCTGCAGCTTGGTTAGCGTTGTTTAAAGAAAGAAAGAAAAAAATGTTTTTTGTTGCCTTGGTGAGCTGAATACACATGGCAGAGACGTGGTACATGGATGGACAAACATACCCCGAAACTTATGCCGCCCATTATGCCAACGTCCCTTAGCTCCGATCTGTATTGTGCGGGGACGAGACGATTGTAAATGATGTCAAGAAGACCCTTTGGTGAGGTCTTGGCAGAAGTGTTGGCGTTGTTGTGCACGAAAAAATATAGGATAGGGACTTGATAGGTGGGCGAGAGCATGATATTGTATTCTACTTGGAGCTTGGAGTTGCAATATGGTTGTCGAATAAGCTCTTCCTGTGTACCCTATTGTCAGAATCTACTCTACAATGAAGGGCAAAGCTGGATCGGGTTTCCGTCCTTTCGCGGGGGAGGGGGGAAGAAATGTGAAAACTACACTAGAGGGACGATATACGAACAGGGTCGTTTTCATCAAGTTCAAAAATCTCAGTCGTGTCATTCTTGTGTGCCCCATGGCTCTCCAATACATCAACGTGTTTCAGTTGCTGCGGAGGGGTAGAGTTTTCTTCGTCGAGTAGTCTATGTATAATCAAAACTACCTCGTCATCCTGTACCAAAAGATATTGTCCCGAGACCGGCTCAATCTGATTAGTTATAATACTGTCAGGTCTCGAACACCCATTCCATTCCTCTTTTCAGTATTTGCTTTTTCCTCGTTTTTCGAAACCAAAACGCGAGCAGTCGTGATAGCATGCAGGAGCAAAAGCCAGTTGTTATTGGGGGGTGGGGTGTGGGAAGGGAAAGATAACTTTTATGTAGAGTGACAATCACACAGACGTACCCACCCGTCTCTGGGGAATTTTTATGTGGCAAATGATGAAAAGCCCCAGGAATTGAAAAAGAACAAAACTATAAACAAAAGTGAGTTGGCACTTTACCTACCTTCGTTTCTAGCCTCACACCTGTCCAACCAAGGCCAGCGAGGTTGCCTCCCCCTTCATCTGGGGTTTGGTAAGCATCAACTCTAGCTATCAGAGCGCGACAGGCAGTGGTGAACTCGTCGCGAGCCAGAGATGGAAAGGCGGAAAGCGGGGGTGGTGGCGCTGTCATCTGGGAAAGCAGATTGAACCAACATCTGAGAAGGGAATTGTGGATTTGTTGGATTATTGTAGAGCAATAAACTATCAGTTATTTACAGCCCTAGCTCTGGTGTGCCTAGAAACCCCCATCTGTCTGTGGTATTCGGACCCGCTCCCCTTTCCAGTTCCAAGTGGAAAACTGTTTTAAGGAGGGACACGGAGGGAAAATAGGATAGGCAAAGCGATAGATTGCTGATCGGGATCGGGCCTTATTGGGAACTATCAATATATCGATTGTTGAATTCTCTTTCGGTCTGGCCTGTTGTACTCCCGTGCCAGGTAGTTCAAGCAAGCCCAATTGCTGCCCGCTGAGGTTGTACTGGACTCGATGAACTGTGCTAGTTGTTCTGGACATTGCTATCAATCTTCCATTTTTGGCGCTGCCGCGGCTTGAGTGTGATAAATTGGATTGATTTGCTGTCCCTCGTCCCCTGTCCGAGTTGTCAACTCTTGTCAACTCTTGTCGACTCATTCCAGTGAGAGGCACCTGATAACTACTTGGGCGGCGGCGGCTCTGACTTAAGGTTTGCCGATTAGTCAACCCCTGCCAAAGGACCCCTGCAACCTCAGACAGCAAACCAACCATCAACACCGTAAATATCCAGAATATCAACATCATGATGACGATAGGATATCGACATCGACACAGCCAACAACCAACAATGGCCACCTCGCATGTTCAGCTCTCCCCAACCAAACAGCCTCCTCTCCTTTCCCCCCCCCCCTGTCTCGCCCTCACACTGACTAGCATCGCAGCAATCACCAATGGTTGTTGTCCAAGATCTACCCGGCTTGGCCTCGATCTGTATGGAGTCAGGCCCAATCGTAATGTCGCCTCTAGCCCATAATCTGAGTCTCTTGGTGTCAGGATTCTCGGGGGTGCCAGGAGTGAGCAGCTGAAACCAGCGAATCTTCCAAGCTTGGCTCTAGCATGTCTTCTTGTTTCACCGGTCTGTCAATATTTCCCCCAATTCAGCCAGCCCATTAACCTCGTTTTATCTACCGAGTATATCTTCCTCAGCTACAGAACCCGCGCTGTATCTGCATAACTGACTGACTGATCCTCCTCTGTATGTCAAACCCGCCACGGTGGTAATTATTCGATTCTCATTCCCGAGACTGGTCTATCCTCTCGCGTGTCTCGAATAACCAATTATTTCCGTTGTCATGGCTCTAGCCGGATATTCTTATTGACGATGGACCTAACACCCAATGAACAACCCCCCCTAACTATTCAACGCAATTCAAGTTTTGTCCATTCCCGACCAAGGCTGGATCTTTCTCTTTTCCTTCTCTTCTTCTCTCTTAAATCTTCTTGCCATTTTCAGCAGCTTGCCTTGTTGACTTTGACTCCGTAGTGAACGTGTTGTGCCGCTGTCATTCATTCGTTTTTTATTTTTATTTTGGTATGAAGAAAATTTCTTCTGCAGCTATTCCACCCCGCATCGGGAAGTTTCGGTAATCTACCTGCTGCTTGTTTCTAACTATTCAATTTTACTTCTTGATTTATTCTTGGTCATCCGAACCCTCGAGTTTCCCTTCCCTGCATGATATTCTTCTCTCTCCCTTGATCTTCGACTGTTCACTGGAGTGAAAAGCTGTCTCTGCGTCACTCTTTTGTCTCTCTTTGTGTTTTAGCCCTAGCTCCTCCACAGCACCCAACTTCCAGTTTGTCGCTCCCCAAGCTCAGCCGGCTCTGAAACACGGTTCCATTTTGCAGGTGTTTGTCATTTGATTTGACTCTTTTTCTTTTCTTTTCTTTCTCTCAAGGAAGCCGTAACAGGTCTCAAGGGAAGAAATTTGTAGGAGCTGTTCATGCTGGGATACAGTGAGCCCATCGTCTATATTAATACTTCACTCCGCTATATTTGGTCGTCACCTGGAGCTCCCAACATATGTATGTGTCAAGGTTTTGCATGTCCCTACCCCTACATACTGTCGCAAAAATCCACCAACATTTATCCTCAGCGTAGCCGCTGCCCTCTCTTCTCTGGAATTCGAGATTATATCCCTACAGCCCCGGTTGATTGCTATTAGCTATTAGCTGTCATTAGACGTCCGAGTGAGCTTGCGCGCTTCCCTGTGCTCGGTATATGAGCTCTTCCGGGGCTGTAAGCTCCCAGGCGTCGTAGAGGCTTTGTCGACTCGGAAAACCGTGGCAATGGGAAACACGCAGTCTACCGTCCGGTCTGCTAACTACCCAAAAGGAGCACGACGTTCGCATCGGCTGTCAAAGCCACGGACAGGCCAACCAGCTAATACGTTCAGAGATATAGAGGACCTTATAAATTCTTCACTTCTAAGTCCATGCAGCTTGTCTAGTCCGTACAGCCCGGGCAGCCCATGGCCCGATTCCCATCCTAGGCATTTCCAGCGGGCTACGGCACCAGTCGACGGAATCCTTTGTGCAGAGCCTTCATCACCACATTCTCCTGATCATAGCCGTGGTTCGGGAAGTCAGGGCGCCGGTGATGATGGCAAGACTCGATCTAATTTTGGCGAAATAATGGGTGAACTCAAGCGACGACTGTCACAATCAGGCTCACGGTCACGAGGTTCCCGGTTCTCTTATACTCCAGAATTAGAGCAAGTCGATATACGTTTATCCCAAAAGATTCCAGTAGCAGCGAATCGAGTTAAGTCGGAAGAGACGAAAGCACCATTCGGTCTGGGAGTAGGCGCCCAAGATGAATTCCAGCCGGCCGAAAATCACAGATTCTCTTTGATCCGGCGGCTTTCCCTGTACAATACTAATAAATCTTCTAAATCTCCGAAAACCCTGCTTCAGACCATCTTTTGCCCACGAAATACAGAACAGGGCGTCCCATCCTTCTCCTACTGGGGCCCTGACGGTCATCTACCGCTTCGACGGGACTCGGCAGATACGGTTTTTCTATATGAGATGACTCGCTCTGCTCCACTACGGGCATCGACTCCCAGCGACCTTGAATATTCTCATTTGGGGAGGCTGAAACTTGGCTCACTTCGCGTTGTAAATGGCAGCGCTTCACCGGCTCCAAGTGACAGAGTTCCGATGAGCGTGAGACGCCAATCATTTTCCGACATGAAAAGCATACATTTGGACCTCCGTAACTCTGTCGATTTGCTACAAACTCGTAGCCGAGACTGGGGAGACGGCTATTCCATCAGCAATCTACAAGAAACCTATAGTCATAGCTCACATCTAGAGTCATCGCCAAATAGATCGAGAACACCTCAAAATGGCCCTGGCAAAAGCCCGCTGAGACCGGAACACGGGATATATGCACCAACGCCATCTAACAACAATGATTTAGGCCTCCCAGTTTTCAGGCTTTCTTGGCCAGGGAATCCCGATGCATTTCTTGGTATCTCCTCTACTGCTAGTAGCAAGCACGATCTCTCCATGCAACCTAACGCATCAGCAAGTCCATCACTTGAGCTTAGCCAGGTTCTCCAGACAACTTCCAAGGCAAATGAATTTGATGACAATCTGTTCGAAGATGAAGGTGTGGAGATTTTAGGAACGGGGAAAGATGAATCTATTGAGCATGAAGATAACGACGAGTGCAATCGAGGACGGCCGATAGAGAGCTCGACACGAGGTAGTCCTGTCACTATGAGAGGCCGAAAAGTATACCCTCTTACCAAAGCAGATAGCGGATACAGTACTGCTTCTTCGAATAGGTCTCTACGGCTCCACAAAATGTCGTTGACTAAGAGGAGTGATGGCGAGGAGATAATCCGAACGACAAATGCGGAGACCAGCAGAGCTACTAAAGTTATTGAGGAATGCAATGAGTCAATCACTTCGCCCTGCTCATCTCGAAGATCTTTGTCGGAATCACCTCCCCCGGTACCGCGGAAAGACACGCCACCGTACTTGAAAAGCCCAAACGTGGATCAACATTGCCAGATACACGGTGAATTTGCTCGAACTCAGCCTCCAAATGTCCGTTCAAACGCTAGTTTTTCACAACGCATGAGTCATATAATAACAACATATGATGGCCCGAAGACGACAAGGGTAGATTCCCATGCTTCATCTCCATCTCCAGTGTTTCTGGGTGAAGGGTTCCGCTCATTTCTATCTGATACCACTGCAGAACTAGGACAAACCTCTTGGCCATGCAAACCCGATTTCTTGCAATACGATCCATTCGAAAGCTTTGAGCCCAACCCCTTCGGTAACCATGTGAACAGATCCACAGCCCCTATCCGTCGATCTACATCGGTTCAAACCAAAATGCCAAGTAAAATGGCTCACATTGCTTCCCGCGCACACCATCTCCATCATCCGCAGTCGATGTCGAACCTAAATAAAGTGGCGTGTGCTCCAACGTCGAACTGGGACCCGGATCACTACATGTGTAAACAACAACAGGAACAAGAACAGGAACAACGTCAGAATGAGCGCAACCGATCCATGCGTGGCTCATTTTTCCGAAGTCTCAGCAAGAGCAAAAAACAGAGCACGGCCGTTAGCGACCGCACGAGCATTTTCGGTTACAGGCGGATGTCCAAACCCAATAACCCAACACTAGCACAGGATACATCCTCCACAACCGCAACTGCGACAGGATCAACTATTCTAAGCCCAAGCCCACGAACAGCTGAAAAAGGCGATTTTTCCCTCGAGGCTCAAGATTTGATGGTGTCCGACGAGCCTTCTTCACCCCGCCAAAGGCCTGGTGTCTATTACAACAGTAGAAGGACAAATAGCCGCGTTTCCTCGACATTTACGGCACCTTTTCCTGCTGCGCCTGGGCCTCAGGAGTCGAAGACAGTTGTTAAGCCTAGTCGAAGTTTCGTACGGGGAGCGGAGGGCAGAAAGGACTCGATTTTCTGTGTTGGCTTTTCCCAATCCCAGTCACAGGCCCAGACGCTGGCAGGATTTCAATGAATTGAGCTCACGATTTTTATTTCTTCCAGTTGTTGGGTTTTGAATGCAATAATATGTTATGAATTAAGTTACTCCTCAAAATGACTTTGCATTCTTCTCTGTGAAACTTTACATTTCTTCAATCTCCTTTTCTTTTTTCTTTTGATGACAAATTTCACAGTTTTATATATTTATATTTACATTGAGGATGGGGAGTTGAATATATTATGATAATGTGATGGGGAACAAGCCGTGGCCAACTACAACACACTTTTAATCCACCTAATGTTGAATGCTGCGCAATCAGAAAGTGGGTTTGGAGTTGGAAATAACCAATTTACTTTCTACAACTCATCGGGTAAATGAGAGGTTGAAACCTTTATGTTTATTTATTTATTTATTTTGGTCCCCTCCACATATATGTATAGAAACGCCGTTCACACATCTCATATTCTTTATTTCATTTGTCAGTTTTCCCTTTTGGCGGCCCCACCCCCCCACCTGTCTTTACTATTACCACGGGAGTATTTATGTCCCCCCCTTTTCTGAGTATAGTTATGTACCCCCAGCTTATATCTCTCCTATGAGCCCATATAAATCGATGAAATCTCTCAAATTTCAGCATTACAATAGTTAAGATGTTCTCTATGATTATGTGAAAGGATTATCTCAATATATGTAGTAGGTGAAATCTTTAGTCGCAAGCTCGAACATTTACCATGAAGTGTGTAAAGTGAAACCTTGATCCGAATTAGGTTTTGAAATAGACCATGTTCTGATTATTATAAAAGATTTCAAAGTTATGCCCTCCTTGATATCAATATTGTACCTTGTCATACTATTCCATATGCAATCACACAGTATTCTCACAAATTCATCATTACTACATTACAGTGGTTGAAAAAGGGTACAGCAAAGAAAGAAAGAAAACATCAAATACCAAACTCGATGCAAGCTAACGAACCAACAATGGAAACCACTATTTCTGACATGCCAGAGTAGTAGGTATTGTACACGTGTGCACCCTACTCAATCGTAATCTTCTTTGAAGTGGGGGCTGACATCTTTGGGATGATAACTGACAAAATGCCATTCTTCAAACTGGCCTTGACAGCATTCTGATCAACGCGAGTCGGGAAGCTAAATGTCCGACTGAACTCGCCAACCGAGCGCTCAGACACCCAATACTTGACGCCTTCCCGAACACTGCCGACCTCCTGAGACGAGCCGCCCGTCTTCGTCATGGAAGTGGAAGATTCATCCTCAACGGTTGGCTGGTGTAGTTTCTTCTGCCCCTTATCGCCAGGTTCACCGTTGGAAGAGGAGGAGTATTCGCGCTCCGAGCGGCCTTTGATGACGAGGGTCTGAGAATCTGTGAACTCGATCTCGATGTCCTTTTGGTTGATGCCTGGCAGCTCGCCGTCGAGGTGGTAGGCGTCTTTAGCTTCGCGGACGTCGAAGCGGGGGGCGAAGGTGCGTATGCCGCCTAAGTGGCTGTTGGATTCGACGCCGGAGCGGTGGCTTTCATAGTCATCTAGCAGACGGAAAAGGGGGGTGAAGTCACCGGCGGGTAAACGTGGGAAGAAAGACATGTTGCGTGCTTGGCTGATGTTAGATTGGGTGGTGGTGGCGGACGGGTAGATGTGTGGGATAGCCCCGGAAGAGAATTTAGAGATACGGTAAGCTGAAGAGGTAGGCTGGGATCGAAGTCTGGAGGCTTTCAAGGGGCAACCGATGGCTCGACGAGAGAACATGAAGTTGGGTCCTCGATTTTGGCTGTTTAATTTGTTATTTCTATTCATTTGCTTCTAAGATGTTTGCATGAGATTCCATGCGGTATATATAGGAAAGTCGGAGGCATTCTATCTTGCGTCCGCAGCAAGCTAAAGCCTATCCATCCCTCTCCGCCTCCCTTACGTCAATAACTTTCGCGCAGCAGCGAGATGTCGCATGAAGCTTTGAGCGATTTCTCGAATGGAGCAGAAGCTTCCATTGAAGTCACGTGATGTCATCAGTTCTCCTGCGCAATTGATCAACGATGAGGATATGTAAAACCAACCACCTTAGGGGGATCCACAGAGAAGGTGAAAGTATTGACTGGGTTTAACAAGTTTGCTGGACGACTCTCTGGCCCGTTTGCCACCCGGATCTAGCATTGAGCGAGGATGTCGTGATCATGGACTGCGCTGTTAAAATTCAGCGCAAGACATTCCGGATCCCAGCGGAAGAATACGTTTCGACCTGGCGGCGGCCTCGTCGCAGGAGGTATTCAATAGCCGAGAAGTCCATTTTGCTGATGTTCACGTTCTTCCGGAACTCTTGTCTAATGTCATGTCGTACGAAGTGGGTAAATTAGCTTTGGGTGTGAATATCATGCCACTGTTGATACGCACCGGGCAAACCGTTTAAAGTTATCCTGGGATTCCTAGAGATAAATCGAATGAATCGGTTAAGCCCATATGCGAATATTGAAGAATAGCAGGTCATGTTATGTACCTTGGGCTTCTTTCTGATCTCCCTGAGAGCATGTCTATACAAAGCGAGCACCTCGCGCTGTAAGCCGGATAACTTCATGGTAGATCCGGTCAATGGGGAGCTCTTGGTTGAGCAGTGTCTTTGAAATACTTCCAGGCATTCAAGAATTTGAGACCTGGTAATGAGCCTGGTCTAATGTGGCGTGGTTATATAGTAGTTATCCAACAATGGATGATTCAACATTGCAGCAGCAGAAAAGGAACAGAGAATTACGGAAGTTAACAATGTTGCTGGACACTTAAATAGTTCTAGCCAGGAAGAAGATGATAAACTCATCAACAACAATTGTTTCCAGCTAGAGGAGGAAAACTTGATAGTGAGAAATGATAATTCAATTTACTTATTGATTTATGAAAATAACAGTAAAATGAATATTTATTATTCAGTTACTTCTGTTTTACCCAGATGTTTAGATGTAAATAGTTACGTGATGTCATTCTTCAACATCCATAACTGAGCTTGACTAATCAACTGCAGAGTAATCCGTAACTGATTAATCGTTCACAAACCCGCCCACCTAAAGGTTTCATTGAGCATAATTACTCAATGGGCCTTCCCCAGCCGTTCCCTATCGGTGTAAATGGTAAACAATAAGGAAGATAGCATAATGCCTCCGTTCTCAGTAAGTATACAAAACCTCCGTTCCCTCTACAATCCGCCGGGTGATAACCTGCAGATACCCCGGATAATTCGTATAGCTTATGAATATATACTAACCGCCATCTAGCGTCTTATCCGCTTTCTTTCCAAAGACGGGCGAGTCTACTACGGCGAGCCCTTCCTCCCCCCTGCCACCACCGACATCTCCTGCGCCACCTCCGCCCGCCTCATCACCGGCGACATCTTCACCTCCCCAACCCTCACAACCCGCATCCTCCCCATCTCCCGCCTCCTCTCCCCGCTCTCCCCTACGGACGTCAAATCCATTCGTTGCCTCGGCCTTAACTATGCCAAGCACGCCACAGAGGCAAACATGCCCATCCCCAGATATCCAATCCTCTTCTATAAGCCCCCCGCCTCCCTCGCAGGGCCGGGAGATGACATACCAGTCCCTATTATGGCACAGGAGTGTCCCGGGATAGATTATGAGTGCGAGTTAGTCATCGTTATTGGGAAGCAGTGTCGGGATGTTTCTGAGGAGGACGCGCTGGACTATGTGCTTGGGTATACGGTGGGCAATGATGTGTCGCATAGGGAGTGGCAGTTGAAGCGCGGTGGGGGCCAGTGGGCGATTGGGAAAGGGTTTGATGGCTGGGCCCCGATTGGGCCGGGCATTGTGACGACGGCGGTGTTGCGGGATGCGGCAGGGTTGAAGATTCAGACTAAGTTAAATGGGGAGGTGGTGCAGAAGAGTTCGACCGCAGATATGATTTTTGATGTAAGGCGGACGGTGTCGTGGTTGTCGAGGGGATGTACGTTGGGGCCGGGAGATTTGATTTTTACGGGGACGTGAGTATGAACTTGTTTTTTTGAATTGTTCTCTTCTCTGTTCTTTCAAGAGCTGGTTGGTTGTCTTTGCTAACTTCGGTTTTGCTTTTGTGTAGGCCTTCGGGAGTGGGCATGGGCAGGAACCCGCCCTTGTGGCTCAAGAATGGTGATAAAGTCGAGGTGTCTCTTGAGGGAGTGGGAACTTGTGAAAACAGAGTTATTTTCGAGGAACACTCAGCAAAGCTGTAGGGGATTGAATCTAAAGGGTAAAGAAAGATGATGAATACGCATATGAGAGCCGCAAAAGTGGTCACTGGAAATTGCAGTCATCATTAGAACCACAAGTGAGATTTGTGGTTGAGCACAGTGGCTCTAGTGAAGATAATCCAGAGTCTAGATTTTAAAGACGACACATATACCCACGTAGTTAAATAGAAATGGTCAAACAGAGCTTCTTAAAGCGTAACAACGCGGATCGGAATATCAATTACCAACAAAAAAAAAAACGGGGAAAAGGAGCAGCCCAATCGATGCATCATTCAACTGCGCAATCAATTAGTCGTCCTCCCATATCCTCTAATATCTTCCGCAAACTCCCAACTCTGATTCTCCAACCTCTCATCATCCTTCAACGACACCCCGTCCTTCTTCACAATAGCAATAGAATAACGATCAGTACTTCTGGCATCACGATAAAACAACACCTTCAAACACTCCTTCAGGGCTTTGACTGCTTCCTCCTCCGTGATCTGCTCCAACGGTCGGTCCTCCGGGAACAACCGCCTCAGCACTGGGATAGCAAGGTGGGCTCCAAATCCCGTAGCCAACGATGGGGCCGAATATGTGCTTCCCAGCAAATCGACGGAGCTCAAAAAAGGCTGGCCGTTGGTGTCGAAGCCTGCGACAAGAATGTTGTTCCACAGCGGATTGAACTGTGAGCGGCGCCTGTACATCAATTTGGACAAGTAGGTATGCAGGTTCTGCGCGTTGAGCGTATGGCCGTAGGTCGAGTAGTTTTCGTCGATGTCCAGGGAGTTTAGGTGGCGGTCGATGAATTGCATGTCAGACACATCGCCACCAAAGCCTAGGACGGCGTTGTTGTGGAAGGGGCGCAGACGCTTAATGTCCGTGAAGCGCGCTAGGGAGCCGTATGATGCTGGAGTGGTGTTAGAGATTGCGACTATCAATTGTAATAGTAAAAAGAAAAGCCACTGTACCCAAATTGTCGGCTGCGATTGCTACACCGCCGTTGAACTTGACGGCAATCACTGATGTACCTGTTACAATAGGCGACTGCGTGTGTGTGTTGGGAGTGGTTGTTTGGAGATATGAATGGTCATATTCGCCATAAATGTCATTTCTAGGCTTTGGAAATTTAAAAGCAGCAAAGTTAGATTTGCATATAATATAGCAGAACAGAGAGAAGTATGGCAGCTTACTCGTCCCCAAACTCCAGGGAAGTGGTTCATGATGGGTAAATCGTTAACGGCGGTGATGGAGGCAGGAATTGAGGGATGCGGTTGGATTGAAGAGGAGTAAAAGTAGAACAAGTGGAAGGCTTGCGATCTATACGTTCTTGGAATCAAGTTGAGAGATATGTCATGGGAGAAGATAATTGTATCCTGCGTTGCTACTGTTCTGTTGTCGTCGATCAGTCAACTAAGCTTGCGTCAAAGAAGCTCAGTCAGCAAGCGCTGCGCTTACGGGAGTTGATCGCGGCTAATGCGCCAAATAACGATTTTGAAAAATACACTCAAATGCGATAATATTTATCCACGATGCTATATTCTCTGCATGTAATTCGTTATTTCTCCACTAAGATATGGCCAATTCCGTAGCCTGCCCTTGGGTATAAACACCGTTAAGTCAACCCATGTATGTACAGTAGTATATATCCATAAATCACCACCGTTAATTCATTCCAATATCCCCCCCCCAACAAAACCAAAAAAAAAAATTAGTCGTAAAACACCGATCACGGAGAGAGCGATCATTTCCTCTTCTCCGGTGGGGACCTGGACTTCCGTCTCTTGTGATTAGAATCACTCCGTCTAGTCCTCCGCTCCAAATCCGCCGTCCGTCGACCCCGTTCAGGATTCATTGGTGAGCTTGTCCTCTCCCTATTTAGCCCCGCCATAACACGCTCAGCGGCACTAGGCCTACTCTTCCCACCGGGTGGAGTCGCAGGTTCTCTCGATTGTCCTCCCCCACCCGCAGAGACAAAATCTATAGCTTCTCTTGGCCCCGATGCTTTCTTCTCTTCAATTTTCCGTCGCACTTCCTGCTGGCTTTTAAGTAACTCCTCCTTGTAGCCCCACGGTGGTAGTGTCGAGACGGGATCCCACAGCTCCTTAGGGAGGGAGGTGGCATATTGCGCCTGTCCATCGATACCAGCATGTTCCATCAACTTTGCCAGCAAACTTGGATTTCGCAGAGATGAAGAGCTAGCCAACTTCTCGTTGAAATGTACGCCTTGCCTTTTCAGAGAGAAGAAGTGTGCGAATTTCTGGTTCGCGGCTGGATCGGGGGAACCAGGAGGGGAGGGCGGGATGTCGAAGTTGGGGATGGGGGGAAGGGTCATGTCGCGGAGTAAGGCGCGGTTTGCGGAGAAGGGTGAGGATTTTCGAGATGACGATGAAGGCTCGTTACCGGTAGGAGATATTGATTGTATTGGTTGGAAAGGCCCGACTAGAGGTTTATTATTTATATCTTCGATAGTCCGAGGTATGCGTTCTCGCTGGTCTGAGCCAGCGTTTTCTTTATCTGTTAGGGGATCATTAGTAGAGTATTGCATAAGCAAGGGCAAGATATATATACACAAAGCATACCTGCTGGTTGAGCTGAAATAGTTTTTGTAGAGTC
Organism: Paracoccidioides brasiliensis; assembly: GCF_000150735.1. Taxonomy (NCBI): domain Eukaryota; kingdom Fungi; phylum Ascomycota; class Eurotiomycetes; order Onygenales; family Ajellomycetaceae; genus Paracoccidioides; species Paracoccidioides brasiliensis. The sequence goes on from NW_011371361.1 coordinate 1,399,437, forward strand.
CGTTGGTTGCTGTATAAGATTGTCAGAAATATGATCAACTTGGATGATATACTCAGGCAAGCGCACCTTTGCTTGCTGAATTTTTGTCGGAGGAGCATCCACATCCTCATCTTCGCTGCTGCTACAATACGCTGCTAAACCGAGCATTGTGCTCTGTCTAACAAACCGAGCGTGGAATGGCGAAAATAATTGACCTACATTGGCAGTATGTTCATGGTGTATTTGGTTCATCATTGACAAGCTAAATAAGCGCTCGGCTATTAGACGCTGTGCGGCATATTTTACTGTGATGTAATCTATCTAGAGGGCGATTCAGTGAACGCTCAAATGAGCCCAAATTTGTGTAAATAATTACTGTATAACGAAGGCTACATATGCAACGATATGCAGCCATGCCTTTCCATTCAAAAAATTGTAATTCAGTGTGTTACGAAAAAGTGTGATCAAAAGCTATTGGCTTGAAATTGGTCTAGATGAAGCTGTATTCCGTTTGTGAGTACGATATTCAATTGTCAAAGATTGTGTGTTCTAATATATATTCAATATAAGATGATAGTTACCAACAATAGTCTGAACATATAACTCTGTTATCAATAAACAAATGGTAGAAAAAATGCCCGGGGAGGGGGAGAGGGAGGGGAGGAGAAAGAGGTTCAGGCTCTGTGAAGATATTATATCCTTGAGATCCACTTTCGAGCCTAGGCCCTGCCATTCGACATTAAAGAACTGTAATCTGGAGGAAGCGATGAGCTCCTATAGCGTCCAGCCTCTTGTAAACCATACGCTGGAACGGAAGCTAGAAGTCTCCATCATATCATACGGATAAGCATAACACACCGCCGCACACCGGTACCATTCGTACATGCAGTTGATGGATTCTGATAATTCAGCGCTGCTCGACATGTCAATGAAGCAGGTATCCACCCAAATATAGGCCAGATTATCTTTCATTGCTTGGGCGCAACTCCAAGACAGTTTACTGTATAGTTGTCCCGTAAATGCCGGAACAGTTTCTCGGTCACGAAAAACGACCTCTTGCTCCTGCCACCTGTGTGAAAGGATGGCATATAGCGGAATGCAGCCATCTGAGAATTCTTCCAACCGATAAGTCTTGGTATTAAGGAGACGCATGGTAATGGAGGCGAATGTTAATTTTTGGGCTTGATCGTTAATGTGGTATCAACTGAACAGATGTCCCCTATGATTGATTGATTGCTGGTTAACGACGATGCTGTCCAATAGTTACACTGTGGAAGTGCAAGATGTAGTTGAGTGGAAAACTCGAAAATCATATGTTGACAACATTCTACTGCATGAATTCAATCTGCTCATTTTCAGGCCCCTCAGTGTTTGCTCTCTTCGCTAGGCCTTTTGAGGCCTAATCGGCCAGTTACACGAGGAGTTAAAGTAGCCCTTGCCCACAAAATAATAGCAGAAAGAAGCATGGACTTTGTCTATTCATAGCACATTGTGAGCCATGAATGGCCGCGAGAAGCCAGAAATTGATATCAGGGCTTGGTATGGCACCAACTCCCTCAGCGGGCACCGCAGGGCTAATATCTGCATCCCGGGGAAGCCCACGTACTAAATATCTCCTGTAGTTTAGCTAGTTGTAGGAATCCATCTTCTTTTAAAGGTTTATGGGAGTTCAAGATCCCCGTTTGCGGCATTATCATTTATCAATATTATGAGATGGATGATAGATGTTGAGCTTCGGTTGGTCGGTTCGTTAGTTAACTAACTAGTTAGAGGTTGACTAAGCATGAGGCAGCCATCAGCTTTCACGTTAACCTCACCGAAGCTTCAAAACCCAACTCAACGAACATCTCAGATACCACATACTATACGCCATAATTTCCTGATTCCTCTCTTTGCATATCCTCTGTCCAGTTTCGGTAATCCTCATCTATTCCACCCGCACCCCCGAAATGACCTCCTTTCTCAGCCATTCCTTCCCCCATGCCGAAACCATAGGCTATTCGTTCGCTGAACAACAGTCAAACGGTGCGCCCAAGCGTCATCATGGCTTTAACCCGTAAGTTCCCTTCGAACAACCCATGCCGGATCTTTAGTATCATAGAAACAGCAACTAATACTGCCATGCTGTTCTCCAGATACACCGACAATGGCGGCTCAACGTTAGGCATCGCAGGTGAAGACTACGCTATCCTCGCAGGCGACACACGCTCCGTCACCGGCTACAGCATAAACACCCGCTACTCCCCCAAGCTTTTCAAGATAGGTGAAGACGGTGAAGGTGGTGAGGGTGCCCATCTTGTCCTCTCTGTCGTCGGTTTCGCCGCAGACGGTCGCGCCCTCAAAGAACGCTTAGATGCCGTCGTGAAAATGTACAAGTACAAGCATGGCAAGCCCATGTCTGTGAAAGCCTGTGCGCAGCGTCTGTCTACCATTCTATACTCGAAGCGGTTCTTCCCGTACTACGTTCACGCGATCCTGGGCGGTATTGATGAGGACGGCAGGGGTGCGCTGTACAGCTATGATCCCGTGGGATCCTATGAGAGGGAGTATTGTCGGGCGGCCGGTGCCGCAGCAAGCTTGATTATGCCGTTTTTGGATAATCAGGTTAATTTCAAGAATCAGTATGTTTCGGGGCCAGGAGAAGGGAACGCGCTAGATAAGCAGCCCAGACAGCCGCAACCACAGCCTGCGGAGGATGCACTGCAGCTTGTCAATGATGCTTTTACAAGTGCTGTGGAGAGACATATTGAGGTGGGTGATGGGTTGCAGATAATGTTGATTACGAAGGACGGGATAATGGAAATGTATCATCCCCTGAAGAAGGATTAGATTAGAATTGGTGACCTGTTTTTCCAAGCGCTCTTTTACTCGGGTCTGTTTTTCATCCGTGTTTCGAGCAAATATGCACTTTGTGATTGTTTCCGTTTATTATTTCATCACAAAATATAATCAACCGACCCATGAAGATCCATGTCTTAATATCTGATTTCGTAAATCCTATTCCCTTCTAAATCCAATCGTTGCATTACGCACCCCTAAGTATAAAAATCAAGACCAAAATCAATACCAAAACCAAAACCCCAAAAACGCCGTTGCTATGCAAGTGCAGGTATCGCTTCGAGAATCCTTCAGTTGCTTTTTCTCGTGTTTAAAAACGTTCCTTCATCCGTGACGCCACGGTCCGTAAATTGCCATACACCTTGCTCTGTAGTCAAACATCAGTATTACATATTACTCAAAACAAAAAGAAAGAAAAAAGAAAAAAGAAAAAAAAAAGATATACCACCAATAAAAAAGGGTGACTTACCGGTGGACTGCCCAAAATCAAACTAACAATCGCTTCCCTGGCGACATGAATATTTCTAAACCCACCAAGAATATGGATCTTCTGATCAGCCAACACCACCCGCGTCCGGCTGGCATTCTCAATTGCAAACTTGGTCTTCCCATCCTTCCCCGCAATCCGTCCCACGGCACGCCCCAAATGTTCCCCGCCAAGTGTCTTCACATCCTTAATCTCAAACGTCTCAATGTACAAGTCATCCAGACGCAGAAGGGCAATCGCATCATCAACATCAAACCCCAGAGTGAACGCTTTCACGAAGTCTTCACCTTTTTGCAACGCACCAGTGTCTGTCGTGTGCTTTGATGTGCGCAGCTCAACAGTGCGGTTTTTGATGTTCATGCGTACTTGAAGTTTTAGATGTTCAACGAGGGGGGGGTAGATTTTGGGCCAGAAGGCTTTTAAGGGTGTCATGCGGTGGGGCGGGACGGGGACTTTGCGGGTTTCTACACGGTATGCGCCTACGGATGGGGTGGCTGGAGTGAAAACTGGACGGCCTTCAACGTCGATTTGCATTTCTGTATCTTCTTGGTTGGTAGCTGGGGTTGGGTTTTTGGATATCGAGGGTTCAGTGAGGGGTGCAGCATTGGTGTCGATTAGGATATCCTCTTCATCTGTATCATTTAGTTAGCATGACATATCTCTTGTGAGGATGTCAATATTCATGTGTTTTTTTTTCCTCAAATACTTACGTTGAGGGGCATTTTGCGATACTGCACCATGTTGCCGATTATCTGCGGCTTCCTCTGGGTCCCTAAGACGAGCTGTGGGCGCTGGCATTTTTGCGATATTAACCTTAATATGAGTGACGTGGATAATTCATATAAACAGGATATGATCAGAAGCTATCAAAACCAAATGGCCGTTGATATATTTAAATCTATCCCATCCGCTGCTGAATTAGCGTAGAGATATTTCACCTTAATCGTCGTCGTAAAAAAAAATGTGGGAAAACAAGGTTCGGATGCAAACCAAGCAAACACCCGATCATAATTTCGAACAGGCTTTGGGATTTGAAAATCAAAGAGTTGGAATTGACTTACCGAACAACGTCCACCACGATCTCAACAGGACTCAGCAGACGCTGGCACGCACTCTCCATTTCGCCAGAGAGTGTTCCAGGATGACCCGCAAACTATGTCCAGCCCCATAGGACGACGATTGTACGCAAACTTATGTAAACGAGCGCTTCCCGTCTTCCTCCGCGCAGATCCTCACGCCTTCTCGTCTGTCTCCACCTGGTCATCTTTCATCACCGACGCCGCAAACCCGTCCAGTACCATCCAGAATCTTTTCCAAAAGAATTGGTCAAGGAGCTTCTCGTATTCCTACCCCAAAAATGCCAGGCAGATAACTAGACGATTTGCATCGGGCGGTGCTTTGGTTCTTGGAACCTCGCCTACCTCCAATGCGGTGGAATCCAGTGCATCATGCGTTATCTCCTCATCAGAAAAGATAATATGTCACGCCGGCCCGGGATCCCTCGTGGAAAATCAGAGGCTGGAGTGCCTGGCTCGCAGTGCGTGGAAAAGAAGTCTACATACTACTACCGCTTTGACCTCCAAAGGCGATGTGCGACAATCCACCCACAAAAACCACAGAGCGAACCTTCCATCTGATGAAACTGAGACCCTTAATCGATCATCTGCGAGATCACCCCAGTCAGAGCTATCATCGTCACACTCTAGTGGTAATCATGTCTCTGGCAAGACAACTCCTACAACAGCAGGCCATTTCACCGATCGATTACCCCAACGCCCAACCAAAGAGGAACTGCTGGCTGCTGCGACAGGTTTCTGGTCAAGACTCAAAGTGCGCTTCAAATGGTTCTCTATACGAAGTATCCGGCCCTTCAATATAGACGATATAGGCGCTTTCTTTTCATGGATTCTCGTTGGTCACGTTCTTTGGGTGGTGCTGGGTACCACTACCTTTTTCTCTCTGATAATTTTGGCGATTAATACTGTTTTTGCCCAAGGTACGTTTTGATTCCACTAATTCAGGGTCTATAGGTATGCTAAGTGTTGAAATTAGAAACCCTTGCGAGATGGGTTGGCAACTATCTAACCAAGTCTTCCGGGATCACTGTTGTGTTCGAATCAGCTATTGTGCCAAAATGGAAAGATGGCGTCATCACATTCAAGAATGTATTCGTTTCAAGACGTCCTGGTCAAGGTTCAGGGAAAGTGAGTAAAGGTTCATCGAAGACAGCTGCTGAAACAGCTGCGGCAGCCGCGTTACGAGATGAATTAAAAGAAGGCGCCCAACACTTGGATGGAGAGGAAGAGGAAGATACAAATTACACACAATTTGATGTATCAATTAACACCGTTAATGTGACTTTGTCATTTACCAAATGGTTCAATGGCAAAGGTCTTCTGCGAGATGTTGAGGTCATTGGTGTCCGGGGCATCGTGGACAGGACCCACGTGTTGTGGTCAGAAGAAGACCGCGACCCCAAGTCCTTCCGACATGTGCACAAGCCGGGGGACTTCGAGATTGACTCGTTTAAAATGCAGGATCTACTGGTGACGGTCTACCAACCGGGTAATTTTCGGCCGTTCTCTGTCAGCATTTTCTCCTGCGATCTTCCACAGCTCAGACGCCAATGGCTCTTTTACGATTTCATGTCAGCAAACACGATGTCTGGATCCTTTGACAATTCCTTATTTACCATCCATCCCCGACAAGCACATTCCTATACAGGGGTGCAGTTGCACGACGGTAAAGAGGACAATGGGGAAACAAGCCCATGGAAAAAGCATAGTCGAATTCGGGTTGACGGGCTCAATATCGACCATCTAAACCGTGGCGTTGAAGGCCCCTTCTCGTGGATCCATGAGGGCACCGTTGATATCGTTGCTGATATCATGTTCCCGGCAGACAACGATGAGAGTCTGGCCAAAGTCATGTCGGACTTTTACGACCGCCTGGAAGCCACAATTACATCTAATCGATATGAAACGTATCCTCATGGCACCAGCCAAAATATGGAGACTAGGAGTCATGACGATGGCGCAGTTGCTTCAGCTGTAAAAACAGCACGCGAAGAAGACAAGCAAATTGTCGTGACCGATCTTCGAATTCATCTAAATAATGTGCGAGCTGTCGTTCCACTCTTCACCAAGGAACTGTCATATGTCAACAATGCTCTCATTCGACCTATTGTTGCGTATATGAATTCTAAGCGCACCTTTATCCCCATTCAGTGCAGGCTCGTCAAGCGCGTTAGCGATTTTAATGGCAGCTGGACGATTTATGATAGTGGACTGATGAATGACTTGTCGGCAGAGGTAGGTGTTCTCTCAAATTTGTTGTTGTTTTGTTCGTGATGGGCCCTTTAACTAACATGATTCCCAAACAGACATACGAAGCCTTCGAGCAAGATGTCGTCGATGAACAGGCTCGGAAGCGCCGTTTTAAGAAAGTTGGACTGTGGTCCCTGCAACTTGCCGCTCAGGCGATTCTGATGGGCATGGCTGGTAATATCGCATAAGCCTGAAACTGGACATCGCTCCCGGCAGACAAAACACTTGATTTGGCTGGGAACTGTTTGATGATATGTATCGGTAGGGTTGTGGAGTCCTACGGGGGATCCCTTGTAATATTTTCTACCATTTTCTTACTTGTTAATATCTAGGAAAGAGGGTTCATGACAAAAGTTAAGCGGTGGTTTGGAACATTTTCTAGTTTCTAATTTCATTACTGGTTGTACGGTTATTTCCCTATTTTTGTCTTTTACGTTACGCTCCACGACACCTGTTTTATTATGTAAACGATTTGCTTTTATCATAACTATTTATCCCTTCATTATTGCCATATTTTCATATATTTTGTGTCGATTGGTATAGTTTTTCTATTCCATTTCCTCTATGACCACCCTCCACTCTAGAAATCTCCGTACATATACCATCTATCTTTCTGCCTCTGTTTATCTTCTCTTCTTCCTTTCCGATATCCTGTCCTCTGTACATGATTGGACCTATCAAGATGGTGTGCGAGCTAGGTGTACAGTACATACAAACTACAATGGCTTCCACATGCCTTGTCAGAAATATCCATCGAACCCCGATACCTCCTCCATTTAACATGATACATGTACCACACTCTGTCTGACTTTTCAGCTAGATTGGCTGGGCTGAGAACACAATGAGCTCCATGAACTTCATATGTTTTCCCCTGTTTTATTTTTTTTTTATCTATTGATGGTTGCAAGCATTTATTTTTGAAAATGGTAGGGATAAGGCAGAGTGGTGAACAGAGGGGATAGAAGGGAATATACTTACAGTGATGATATTGCCTCGGCATACATATTTTCAAGGGCACACACCCACAAGCTGATAAACATCTGTTTCCTTTGTGTGTTTGTCACACGAAATATTTCGCAGTTTATCTCTTGGCCCCGCTTATGAGGGGCTACCAAAATAACAGAAAACAATACTTGCAGATGCAGTTGCTGGAACACCCAGCCAACATCCCTCATCAGTCCGAAATACGTATGCATTCGCACCTATATGTGCCCGTTGCATATAGGTATATCCGTAAATGCAAAATGCAGCGTCCCCGAACTGTCCGCTGGCCGTTTGATTACGGATGATATGGCTGTAATGGACAAGGCTTTACATCGCATTTGCTCTCAATACTGCTGTCCTCCTTGTCATCCTCCGAAAACGAGATATGGAAACGAAGTTGCTACGCCATCGGGATGGAAATATCACACCTCTCCGACTTCTGCTGGTCCTTCATTTCGGGTTGTTGAAATTTAATCCCGTGTCTCGGTGCCTATGGGTTGAGCATGAGTTAAGACATGCATGACTCACTTAATTTCGTGTTTCCAGACCGAGAATTGAGACCACCAATGACTTGCGGGGAAAATACCTGATAAACAGTGGTGCAACTCCCACAGGTTGAAGAATATCATACACTTGTGCTGCGAAGTTTAGTCATGTTTCGGACCTATTTTTAACCTCACCATGTTTGGCTTCTCTCTTAATTTAAGGTCTATTCACCATCTACGATGGGGTTATATAGTTATATGAATGTCATTCACAGATTTAACTGCCCATTCTGCTAGCAGCTTTTCTTCTCCCCTCTACCTCATCTGCGTATTGCATTCTGGAACTGCGCCGTCATTCTTTAATATCTAGTACAATTTTAAATTTCAATGCCGTTTGATTGCTTGCTCAAGCCTCCTCCTTGAAGCTTCAAAACCTACCAACCTATCAACGTGTTTCTCAAGCGGGGCTGGTGGTCACCATCCAGCTGAAACGCGTCCTAGTCAGCCTGTTGACAACTCGGATTGACGGTGATATTGGGAGAAAATTCCGCCTTCGATAAATGGCAAGAAAGTGGAGCAGTTGAGGATTGATTATAAGAATTGCATCTACCAAATTCGATTAACTCCAAATCCTTTCTTTTATGCTGTCGGTGGTATACTCAGTGGTCATAATCAACATCACTTGGCTAACAACAATATCAGCAGTAAGGTCATATATATAACATCATCACAGGGCTGAATGGATGTCTTATTTCTAGTGTAGCTCAATTCGAGTTACTGTCAATACGGCATTTGTTGAAGACACTTGCTTTCGGACATACCATTTCTACTTTGCACATACGGATCTCAACTACGAATTGGGAGTTGCCGGGTTGGTTATTGAAGATTGGGAATACACCAAAGCGTGCTGTATCATGCATAAATATAGAGAAATTTTATTGGAAAAGCATATAATAAAAACTTCCTAATAAACTGAAGCTCAATGGTTATTTCAAAATTGACACTACACCCTTCTACTTTTGCATTAGCCAAAGGTAGAATCCGAGCAGTCATTTATGAACTGGAGAAATGATATGGTTCGTTCAGGGTGGTGCACTTCTGGTTGTGCCTGGACATAAGGAATAAGTAACCGCCCGGTTCTCTCGAGAGTGAAGACGTGCAATAGGATATATGATATGTAGTACTCCGTATGATATGGAGAAATGTTGCTTCAAGTCAGTTGCTTGACGTCTTAGTCAGCCTGATCCCCTTTTTATCTTCAACGGTCCTTCGTCTCGTCTTCACCTATCCATCGCCTCAGTATCGAATATAATCGGTGTTAAACTGATGTCTGGTTTATGTCGTATATAGACCTTCTATTCTACTAGTCAAGTTTTCCTCGAATAATCCATGTCCTTACATGTCACTCCGCTGTCGTTTTCCCCATTCCATGTTTGCCTGTGACATCGTCCTCCACGTTTTGTAACCAGCAACCATTTTCTGTGCCCACGGTGGATACCATGTCTATGTACTACTGCATTACCATATGTAGTTTACCGAAAAAGAGTCAAACGACATCGTTGTCCGAGCACATAAGCATCTATGAGGAAACAGTCACATAACATCGACTTCATCGCCAGACATGGAGAAACCTTGTGAGAGCACTCACGTCGGTATCACAATTTTTGTGTTACTTGGCCTGTACCCCCAAGACAAGTGGGTTCCTAACTGAAATGTCCATTGTGCTGGGTTTATGAGATCATTTTTGCCAACAACTACAGGCATTTTTGTGATATTTGTGAACTTTCCTTCCCGTCTCACGCTGGGGCCTTCTCCTAGGTTCGAAATATCGAGCCTAGGTACCAGGTTGGACAACCTCAAGCTCTCAGACCTGGCCCTTAAGTGTAGCACCCAACGGCGATAGCTTTCCATGGCCAGTGCTCATGTGGCTTTGTTTGGGCAAAACCTAGGTCTTGGACTAGTGATCAACAAGATCTTGTTGCTCGCCGTACACATTGCATGCTGTCAGTGTCTTTCGTCTCCGCTCCTGGCCCGACCGATCATTTCCATGTAGATAAATTACCTCCCGATAGTGTAAGCCACGTGAGGGGAAGCCTGGGTCGGTGTCCTTTACCTTGATTGTCCGCTCTAGAACCCTGCCATTGAGATCCTCTCAACTCAGACTGCTCTTCCCAGGACGCTGCGTTTAGAATACGTCGAGGAGGTAGCTCCATCTCAACTGGCCCACAACTAGCTCGTGAAGACATCCAACTGAAAACTTGATCGAGGGAAGGATGTGTAAAGGGGGTGCGGTAAGTTCTAGATTTTTGCACAGTCTGATTGAACATTATGGAATAGTTACTGCCCTACAATTTCCAACATCTGTTGTAAGCCCCGTCTAGACCAGAAACTGACAACAAGTTTTTTTGCGCACTATAGTTGCGATCAATTATTGTTTTCCTCCAGACCATTACCATAGCAACGCTTGGTAACTGCAAAGCTCTTTCATTAATGAGTATCCCGTCATACAATTCGAATATGTTCGCAGCCTACCGGATTTGAGAAAAAATCTTCATTGCCTTGGCCATCAGCGATACCGCCCAACTGGGTTAAACGAAGCTAGAGATCTGAGTACAATGCTCTCTATACTGTTTCACAAAGACCAGATTCAGTCGGGAAGAGTGCTGAAGAGTCTGGTTTCTCTGCATATTCTGCTGCAAAATCTGCACTCCAGAAGATGGCTGGATTGACATGTCTGGGCTTTCCAAATCTAACTGTAGCTCTATATAAGGACTGCATAACCGCCTTTTGAATTCCATTATTTTCGTTTCTTCAATCGTCACTGGGTTCAAGCATCAATCTGATTACCCCCCAAAAAAGGCAAATCATACCTTTTTGATTATTGTCTCCTGTTTATTCAATACACATACATATATATCCTTTGATATATACGTTAAGCATTCAAAATGGTTTGCATGAATCAGATTGTCCAATTCGCCATTCTAGGTGCAAGGTATGTGTTTTTCCGTTTTTTTTTTTAAAAAAAAGTAGCATTTGATATTTGACGGCTCTGACATGGGTTCAGCCTTGCTGCTGCGAATCCCATTCCCGGAGATGACCACTATAAAACGCCAAAACCGGTCACAGTGACTGAGTATAAGACGGAGTACAAGACGGACTACAAGACGGACTACAAAACGGACTACAAAACGGACTACAAAACGGAATACAAGACCGCATACAAGACCGAGTACAAGACAGTGGTCAAACCAGTCACCGAATACAAGGAGGTCACCAAGTATGCAACAGTGACCAAGCCTGAATACAAGACCGAATACAAGACCGTGACGGTAACAGACTACAAGCCGGTAACAAAAGTCGAATACAAGCCAGTCACCGTATTCCACACCAAGGCTGTGACTGTTACCGAGTACAAGCATATCACCGTCACCAAGACTGCTGTCCATGAGAAGCCCGTCACCCACTACCAAACCATCACAGAGCCAGGAAAGCCGTACCCTGTGCCAACCACCGTTGTGAAGGTCGAGACGGTCACTGCCAAGAAAGAATACCCAAAGTACGATGACGGAAAGAAGGATGACGGGAAGTACGATGACGGAAAATACGACGACGGGAAGAAGGATGATGGAAAGTACGATGACGGCAAATACGACGATGGAAAGTACGGTGACGGAAAGTACGATGATGGAAAGTACGATGATGGAAAGAAACATGATGGTAATGACGGATATGACGGCAAGAAGGACGATGCCCCAAAGAAGTACGATACCAAATATTAGACGAGGGCTGCTAGCCAACACCACAAGGTAAGTTCCCCCAATATCATATTGATAGTGTCAAAGATTTTTACCGAAAACATATGAGAACTAATATTCACGATCTCGATCCGACAGCGAAATCAAAACGTACAGGGAAAACAAGGGGGGGAATTGGGCAGGGAATGGAAGGATAATCAATCATCATCTCTTGTCTCTCCCACCATTTCTTTGTTTCTTTATATTGTTCGTTTCTCTAATTTTCCTTCTTAATATATTGACCATCCTCTCTTCCAATTCAGCCCAACTCAAACCTGTCCCTTTTGGACAATATATGCCGAAAAATACAAAGCAGGGGGGCCAAGGACAACATCGGTTAATGCATGCCCTAATCATTCCCCATATCCTCCAGCCCCAACAAAAAAACCCTCTTATATTAATTTCGCCTCCCCTTTAGCATTAATTTCCTTATTCTCCATTTTCTAACTCTGCCCAAATGTTTGATTTACGACATGACCCTTCATGTGGAGACGTTTTTATCTTCCCTATGAGAAACGATAAGAAACGGCGGTTTTGGCGCATTATCTCCTTGGGTGCTTAGAATGGAGGAGGAAGATAATTTGGGGGAACCGATGTTGTCATTTATTTCGCATTTTACGGAACATTCGATCTATGAAGTTGATTGTTCGATTTGATATCTGATGGTCGTGATGGTTCCTTTCTTTTTAAAAGACATTTGTCATTTGATATATTAATAGTTTTTGAGGAAGAAGCATGTTTGGATTTTTTTTTTTTTTTTTTTTTTTAGAGAACTTTATAACGCGAGGATTTAAGAGGGAAAAATCAAAGACATAATTACTAGATAATATCGATTTGATCGAGAAATTAAGTTAACTATTGCGGGTTATCTCGTTAAGCTTAAATATAACTATATATATAGTTATTAACCTACTGCAGCTAGCTCCCGCAATTAATCTATGGATTCACCAACTTTAAATCCCCTCATATCCAACGTACGTCATTCTCAATCTCCTCGACAACAGGGCTTGTTCAGTCATGTAGATGAAGAAAAGGGGTTTTCCTTTTGATGTCCGAAAAGGAAATCTACTCTTTATTCTTGAAATTTGGCAAATGTCCCGCGTCTGGACGGTTACATCTCGGATGACACGCTTCTAGATGGACACTGCTCAAAATCCTGGCGCTGACTTTTCCCACAAAGAGGGCAATGACTCGCGTGGCCAAGATTTGAATAACAGGTAAACGACTTTGAGCTTAAAATCAAATGTCTTTTGTCGGATAATATTGACTCGGAGCTCGATTTCTCCATCGATGGACTGGCGACTTCGCGAATTAAAATTTCGGGGCCGAGGTCAGGTGATCATCCATCGGTGCAAATACTCGCAATCACTGTGAATGGGGTCGTAGGAATCTTATCTGTTCAGCAATGACAGGATTTTAATTATTTTAGCTTCAGAGGATGGTGATCGTGACGACTAACTATGCTGAATCCCAAAAATATACAGACTGCAACATTGCCATTGATAAAAGAGGGAGGAATTCCGCCGCCCACCACTACAGCGTTGATATATCCATTTATGGAGGATCATTGACAGTTCAATCGCAAAAATCAAAAAAAAAAAAAAAAAAAAAAAAATCAACATGGGCTGCCATCGTCATTACCTAAATCAAAAGGCAAACCAAATGCATGGCATCTGGGAATATCCTTGTCCAGGTTCATTGAGGTGAATGTGTCTTGGCAGTCTGAGGGTGAGAAGAAGAGGTAGATTGGGATCTGCTGGTAAGCAAGGGGCTCTTGAAGATTTCAAGAGCGTTGAGGGGATGGTGTAGTGGGTTGCATTTGGATATATCTCAAAGGTGATGGTGGTGGAAGAAGACTCGGTCGGATTTCTATGGCACTTCTACGAGTCGTGTGTCATTTTTGTCTAAACACTCCAAAATGCTCAAGGATTGAACCACAAAAGTTAATTTGCAGTTCATTTCAACTCACATCTTGTAGTTTAAATCATAGTTTAAGAGTTTTTAATGCCATCGTCAATTTCACTGCTGGATACAATTTCCTCCAAATCAACAAACATTACCTGAATCAACTCCTTCAAGAACCCCTATTTTTGAAATTCACTGTCAGAGGAGTGCTGACATATCAGGGGCTGAATGATCCTGAGATGGGTGCTGAGTCAAGCCACGTGGAAAAGTCTGAAGTGTTGATTAGCGTTTGTTGGAAATGAGTTATTGAATCTTGGAAAGACGGGTGTGGTTTGAGGCGAGCCCATGGAGGCTTCGCTTATAAGAGGTTTGCTGTGCATTGAAAAATTTGGTGTTTCTAGAGAGCAGCACTCAGCGTCTGAGTTAAGGAACACAAAAAAGAAGCCTGGAATGGCGCCGCCGGGATGGGTGAGTAAGATCACAGAGAAATATCATCTGAACAATCACGCAGTGCTTCCTTGTCTCGATTGTCAGGTTGACGCTCATCTTCTTCTACGCAATCTCAGCCGGACTCCCTGGAATGCTACTCAATTCCAACTGGTGTTCGAATTCCCAGCAACAAGCTCTTTTTTTTTTTTTTTTTTTTTTTTTTAACGTGAGTGTAGAACAGCCTATCTGATCTCAATTCACTCCTAGGCCGCTAGAGCTTCCAGGTAATACATTGATGTAGTGTGTCTACCACATTAAATGTGAGAAAGCAATATCATTGATATTGATATAACTAATGTATATCAAATTCAACGTCAGCTTCCTGAACATGTAAACATCAGCTAATGACTAGACCTACCGTGAATGTATAAATTGACCTCCCAGCCAACTCTCCTCGTAGGAGGTCTGTTCTCCCCAATTTCCCACTCAATGGCTGAGCGGCTGACGTGTAGGAGACCCCTTCTTACCCTCAAGCAAACCATGACCCTAATTCTTTATCTAGGCCCATGCTCATACCCACACTTAAAGCCGTGTGACCGAGCTACCCAGGTGGAACACACACATCTAATCCCCCGGTTGGATTGTCTTACTAGTTCCTATCGTGATGTTGATATGATCAATGCTTAGAGGAGTGAAGAGTAATACTCCCTGCCTCCAAGCACGCAGTGAAGGTTCCTCAATCTGAGTAGAATTTCTTATGAGGTGATTTCTTTGAAAATGCTCTGAACCAAATCAGCAATTGCAAGATGCATAATTGGGCTGGATTTGCGGGTAGCTTCTGCTCCAGTTCCTTCAGGGGATAGCCACAACGGGTAGGTTTGGGGCTGGGTTATGGTCACCTCAGTGGCGTATCTTTGAAAAAACTGTTCAACAGGCTGCATTCCCCCCTCCCCCCTGGTATGGGATATATCATGTCGATACAGGAGTTGAGTATACTCCCACCCCTGCGTCCAACTTGCACAAGTGGAGTCATACTCGTAGTCCAGGTTATCTAAACCAAGCCTCCAATTTGAAGTCACAGTTGTGCATAAAGTATATAACTCAGAGATTCTCAGAATTTCAGGCGGTAGCGGACATGTTTTTGCATGTTCGTAAAGTAACGGGCTGCACGAAAACACCAAGGCAACTTTGGTTTGATAATATGGCCACGGTGAAGATGAATCGAAGGGGGTAAAGTACATGGAATGAACTGCATTTTCTTCATCGGAAATGGCCACTCAGATGCTTATATTTTGCTGGCGGATCTCTAACTAATTGGCAAACAAACAACTTGCCAATTTTCTCAAAATCTCGAAGGGAAAAACTCCTCATCTCAGGGTTGAATGAAATAGACTGCCAAACGCTTATGTAGTCGGCTTTCAGGCTCTCAGCCCATATCGCGGATACAGAACTGAGCTACATGCATGTGAGATAAGTTGTTGTGGTCAAAACATTGATATATTTGCGGTGAGATATTGTGGGACCTATCCATCACGTGACCTGTTCTCCACCAACATGCAAGTCGTTCTCGTAGTTAAGCAACCTCTGCAATGGATCAAGCTCGCCAATCTGTCAGATATTGCATCAGTAAACCCTGGGTATGATTATTCTGCTTGTTATACTTAGATCTCCTCCATAGTGAGGGTTTTGCATCCTCTCACCTTTGTGTACATGTCGTCATTATGCAAGTCAAGCACAGAATGGCATCGAAACCAAGACACATAGAAATAAAAAAGGATCGTCTCAGCCCCAAGATGTTCTCCATAATTGCTGATGGGGTGTTTGATGCTGGTTTCAAATCTTGTTTTTCCATGCCATGTCAATAATGCCAGCCATGATAATAATATAAGTGTCATGTCTGGGAATTAGTTCGATTGGGTATTTGAATTATAATTAGAACCCTGAAGGAGGAAAAAAGAAGGAGAATATAAATAGCTCAGCTCAGCATCTAAATTATATTCCTTCCATGAAGTTGAATATCAGGTTTATGAATCAACACCTGCTGAGCTCTCAACTGCTGATATTCCTGCTTTTGCCCCCTTTCTGACTTCTCAAGGGCGGGTACCATTACTATTGTTATTATTGGTATTACCCTATCATGAAGACGCATTACAGAGCAGGTATTTCTTGTTTGATGTGTTAATAATAGTCAAACAGAGAATCAATGGTCGAGGATTAGGTCGATGTATCGTGCATATACCCAGTGGCAGGATAATCGGGAATCCTTCATGCATTGCATATTTAGCTGCCGATGTAAAAGATATTTCGTTAACGCGGGGTTGAAAAAGGGTGTTCTGCAGCTTTACTAAAAATTTATTTAGCCTGTCTCTCTCTCTATCTTCAACGGACCAAGCGCAAGCCTCGGATGCGGAATCCTCAATTAGAACTTCCAAGTTAGAACTTGCACTTTCATGGGCGATGCTCGAGTCAAAGCTTTTAAGCAGCAAGCTTATATTTTAACTTTCTGTTTTCTTTTCCTTTTGTCTCCGTTGTTTATTTCTGTTTATTCGTTGGAGCCGAGGAGGTACGGAACAAGACAGGTAGAGGGTGATTCTCTTCAAGAATAAATGGGAAATGTTTTTTTCCATTTTTCGTGGGATTTATCTCTTTCCATAATTATTCCGTCTCAGAAGTGGGACATTTAATATAAATGTGGGGATTGGATGAAAGCGACTGGCGTTGATAAGCTGAAAGCTGGTGGTTTCTTTTTTATCTTTTGCGGAAGAAAAGAACTGGTTCAGCTGATTAAGTCTGGGGTTCCACACGTACCTCAGCACTGCCTATTGAATAGTTATATAACTATGAAGAGAGAGCTGTTAGCAGCAATACCGTGTAATGGTGGCCAGAGACATTACAACAGGTTTATGCTGTGCTTGCATTCCGTGGGTAAAAGAGGGTAGACCGTCTCACCGCACTTGAAGAGAGGGAATACCATGATCTGTTTATTTCTCTGTTTCATATATTTATTTGTTTATTTTACTTGGGTGTCTCTTTATTTAGTTAGTACTTATTTCTTCCAAGACTGTTTTCAACGTCTTAAAATCTGGCGATGATGAATCATGATATGTATTAGTGACGTAACGTGACTGACAACTTAACACCACCCACTGACCACTCAACTACAGTAAAAAAAAAAAAAATTAAAAAAATTAAAAAAAATAAAAGATGTATGCGAAGTAGTTATTTGTTTGAGATAGGGAGTAGAACAGCATAGGAAAAGAGAGAGACGAGGGTAGAGGAAGGAGAAAATTCCCAAAATAAATAAATAAAAATACAACGTAGAAATAGAAATCGAGTGAAATGCAACGGAAACTCAATTAGTTAACCAAATCTCGACATTTCTTCTCTTTGACAACCAATCCAAAAACATCTTCGGTTGCAGAAGAATAGTTATTCCGCAGGCCCCGCATGTGGGTCTATTTCAACATCCTCTCAACTCCATTCCCCATTATTCTTCATTTCTCCAGCTTGTCGAACATTCCATTCCAACTACCTGCTTCTCCAAGGACCACCTGCGTGGACAAAGAGGGACCAGTGGCACAGTTATATATACCAATGAATCTGGGATTTGAGGCTGTAAACAAAGAGGTAAATTCAATCAATTGAACTTTGTGTGTTGGAGCTTCTTTGAACTGTTCCGAGACATCTACCCGTCTTCTTTCATTTTACTCCATCTGATAACTAAAGAGATAATAAGAGGAAACGATGTAGAGGAAGCAGAAGACACAGAAGACACCAGCAGAAAGGGGTTGTGTGTTGCAGAGACGAGAACTAAGTCTCCAGCTAATCTCCTTAGCTCCTCTCACCACCACAGGACAAGTCTGTATCAATTGAGCTAGACAAATATTCTGACCCCCTACCCCCGGTGGTGCATCCATGTCACAGGTTCGGCGTCAATTTCAGCCCAGCGAGGGTGGCCGTAACCCAGCATCAACATCACCACAGCCAACAACCACAGTTACAACAACAACAACAACAACAACAACAACTATCTAGTTACTATCACCACTCTGTCTCTGTCTCTTCCTGTCCCTCTCCTCGTTCCTCTCCTCCATCCACCGCTGACCACCTGAGAGGACGCCCTCCTCTCCATCTTTCCTCCCCATCCATCCCCTTACCCACGCCCCCCCTAGGCGACCCCTGCTGAACCCCTTCTGTGGTTGACAAGTTCCACCAAGACTTCAAATACGCCGGGCCCCCCCTGGATTCCCGGGGACTACTTGGCCATCTCGGACACTGGCCACTCTGGACATCATAATAATATTTCCCCTAGCAATATTACAAGTCCTTGCAACTACCTACCCTCACAGAGTCAACTCCATCAACCGCTGCTCCAAACACCCATTCCTACCTCCTGCTCGTACCACGTCACTCGCACGCTCGCACACCAGAACTTGCTCACGGACATACCATCCATCCGCCTCTATTCCCCCATTGCCATCCGTCAACCAGGGGGGATTCCGGGGATTTGCCAGTGTGTGGCTCACCTACATCGATATATTCATCTACATATACCCCTAAACGTACTCCCTCTCCTATCACACCTCCCATATCTGCAACTACACCTAAAATCCTGCTTTCCCTGGCCTTCATACCACTATCACTACCGCTGCTGCTGTCTCCGGCACGGATCTAATTCTGACCCAGTCGCCAGACCTGATCCAGAACTCTCCCGTACACCCAGACCGACTGACCGGCTCGTCGCATGCGCGGGGCCGGCCCAAATGGGATCATGCCGAAACCTTCCTCCTATGACCAGCTGCGAAAGACTTCTGAACCTCCTCGCCCTGTCACGATGAATAGTAATGATAATAATCAAGGTAAAGATAATAATGATACCACGAATACTACCAGTAGTGGTAATAATGGAGGAACCCGTGCTGTTACATCACCGTCTTCATTATCAGCCTTCCCTACCCCCTCTGCCTCCAACGTTGCCCTCCACTCAGCCGTGGGCAATCGCATTAGAACACTGCCTCGAACCTCCTCAATAGACTCTGCTATCTCTTCTATCTCTTCTGCACATTCGCATAAATCGTCTCTCGACACTGGTACCGTTTCCCCGGAAGAGATCGCTAGTATCATTGCCGCTGCCGGCTCCGCGGAAGCGGTCATTATACATCTGCTCAAGGAGAAGCAGCAGGCTGCATCGCAGAATGCGCAGTTGTGGAGATTAGTAGATAAGCAGCGCACGATGGTTCTAGGATTGAATAAAGATCTAGAACGCGCTGTGAGGGATAAGGAGCGTTATAGGAAGAAGCTTCATGAGCTGCAGAATAGCGCGCCTGCTGTTCCTAAGGCATCTGCGCAGACGGGAGGAGGAGATAATAACGTTTTCAATGGTAAGATTTGTATAGTTCATTCTCGTTTAGTTCTTGAGAAAAAAGATCTCTATTTCTAATAGACATGATTTATTCTCCAATCTACAGATACAGTCTCTGGACTTGATGAAGCAAAACTTTTGTCAAACGCAACAGGCCAGAGTTTACAGGATGGCACTTCAATTTACACTACGTCATTTCATGTGTCTCGTTCGCAAACGGAGCATTCGCTAAATAGAGGAGGTACTCCCAATTCAAATCTATCCAGCCCCTCCGCAAGTGACAGCACGAGGACAGAACAGCGGACGGATAGTAGTAACAATAACAACCAGAAATTGCACCATTCTCCCACAGACTTGTTTATGCATGAAAAGCAAAGTAATCCGGCGCAAATATCAAGCATTAAAGTCGATAACGACAAGACGGATTCATCTTCAAATGATACTTACAGCCAGCATCTTAGGGGGACTGATATGCTGAAGCAAACACCGCCTCTCAGAAAACCACCTCCCGCTCCACTGAACCTTAGACAAACCGAAAAAATGCATTCCCCGTCTTCACGAGCAAATATAGCGGTTGGTGACGACTCGGATTACGGCGAGACGATGGACATCGACGAGATTCCCAAAACAGAGAAGCGCGGTAGAAGAAAAACTAGAGAAGAAGACGATCGCGAGCGTGAGGTGCTGTTGCTCAAGGAGCAAGCTGCTCGCAGCGCATCGAGTAAAATGAAATCAAAAATGCAAAATCAGCAATCCGAGGCTATGCAGAGTATCCACATATCACGGTCTCAGGCCTCTACGGGAATTAACCCTCAGGCTGGGAATCGAATAGTTGCCCACTCTCCACCCGCGGGGCTTTCTGGACAAATCCAACCGCTCGACTCGCTTGCGTCCATGTTGAGCCCACCCGTGAGCGATTCGGCCTCATCTGATAAGGACAGGATGGTCATCTCTCCTCCCATGAGTCCGGGGTTGCCACTGAGTCCACGACCAGGAGATCGTCCGCTGGGTTCTCCGCTCCCTCGTTTCCCCAAAGACTTCCAAGGTAATTTAGCATCGCCGCCTATTTCGCCGAGACACGGCCTCCCTCTGTCTCCTCGTGCCAACAAAATTCCTCCCGCTGCCTTTCCTGACCCCGTGACGACGTCTTCTCTTGCTGCAGCTGCTTCTACAGTGGAAAGTAACTCTCCCACGAAACCGTCCGATCCTCGAATTCCGTCCCTTGTTAAACCTCAATTTGAGCGTAACACGAAGCTAGACATTCCAACCTTCGATTCTTCCGTCAAGATCGACAGTCCCACCACCACTTCTTCCCAGGAGCCCTTAGACCGCATCTATCGGGGCCTGGTCTCAGACCAATACCCCGATCTCCTCTTACCTCCCAACGCCCTAACTTCCATCGACATCAAAGTTGCCTCATCCCGCCTACGGCCGTCGCGTAATAGCTACCTTGCCCTAAAACCAGGGGAGGAAGAGCCTGTTTTCACCCTTAGTGTTTTTTCGCGGGCGAACCGTGCAGAGCTATGGCGGGTCGAGAAGGTTATTCTTGCCCTGCCGCAGTTGGATCAGCAGTTGAAGCAGGTATCCAATTTCTCCGGAAAATTGCCGGATCGGTCGATTTTTAGTGGTCATTCACCTGCAAAAGTGGATGCGAGGCGAGCCGCGCTGAACAGCTATTTTGAATCTATACTTGAGACGGTTACGGATGTGGCGGGTGCGCTGGTGGTGTGCCAGTTTCTCACGGCAGATGCGATTGAGCCGCGGGATGATGAAACGAGTTTAATCAACGGGGAACATAAGGGGAGGCCTTCGTATCCGCTAGGTCCTGATGGGAAACCAAGGATTGAAGGTTACTTGACAAAGCGGGGGAAGAATTTTGGGGGATGGAAAGCACGGTATTTTGTCCTCGATGGTCCGGAGTTGAGATACTATGAATCACCTGGTGGACCGCATATGGGCACTATTAAGATTCATCATGCACAGATTGGCAAACAGTCTCAGCCCACCAATACCAACCAGTCTCCTTCTCTCGCGGATGACGATTCTGATAATCAGTATCGACATGCCTTTCTCATTTTGGAGCCGAAAAAGAAGGACTCTTCTGCACTGGTGAGGCATGTGCTCTGTGCGGAGAGTGATGAGGAGCGGGACTCATGGGTTGAGGCGTTGTTGAGTTATGTGGAGGCCCCGGACGAGGAGGAGGATGCTGGTCGCTATCACCAACATTTCAACCATAACTATACTCAGCAATTATCGAAGAACGACGGCTCCTCCAAGGCTTCGCGTCTGCTCCCCTCCAGCTCTCGTAAGGGTAGCAAGGAAATAGATAGCCCCGAATCCCTCGATTCGTCTGATAAACTACGCTCCTTCAGCTACGACGACGTCGTTGCCGCCGAAGCGCCTGTGCGTGGACAGTCCGGCAACAAAAACTCCTCACAGATGCCATGGGATCAAATTATGCATCAATGCACACCACAAACGTACTCCGCCAAGAACATATCCGGTCCCACGAATGGTGCTAAAATCCAAGATGCAGGCGCGTGGGGTAACAAGGTCGCTCCATCTTATCCTTCCGCTCCATCAACGAGTACGAAAGAGAAGAAGCGGTCCATCTGGGGATTCCGCGCGACAACCTCGACAGATCTAGCCAGCCAGCATCAGAATCATGACTTGAGCAATATTTCGCCAACGGAGCGGCGGGAGCCTGTTCGAGCGGTCTTTGGACTTCCGCTCGCGGATGCCGTGGAGTCTTGTGGCGTTCCTGGTCTTAAGACGGGTTTGCCGGCGGTTGTGTATCGGTGCATCGAGTACCTGCGCGCCAAGGATGCGGCATTGGAGGAAGGCATATTTAGGCTTAGCGGGTCGAATGTGGTTATCAAGGCTCTGAAGGAAAGGTTTAATACGGAGGGTGATTTGGACTTTCTTGCTGAGGATACGTATTATGATGTTCATGCGGTCGCGTCGTTGTTTAAGCAGTATTTGCGCGAGTTGCCAACGACTGTGCTTACGAGGGATTTGCATTTGGATTTTATACGGGTGCTAGGTTAGTTTTTCATACCTTGTTCAATTTATCATGTAGAATTCGGTCTTGCTAACAATATGACGTAACCCAGAACTCGAAGACAGACAGAATAAAAGAGCCGCCTTTAATGCGCTCGTCCATCGCCTGCCTACACCAAATCTAACGCTCCTGAAAGCTCTATCCCAATATCTCATCGACATCATTAACAACTCAGATGTGAACAAAATGACCGTGCGCAACGTCGGCATCGTCTTCGCGCCAACCCTTAACATTCCCGCCCCCGTCTTCTCCATGTTTCTCACAGACTTTGAAAGCATCTTCAGCGAACCAGTTGGTGACTTTTTGATACGGCCTGTGGAGATTGCAGTGGATAATAGGGCCGCGGGAAGGCTGGCGCCGGAGGATATTCGATCGCCTAGACATCAGATCTTTTCAGATTTGCCGACGCCGTCGTATAGCCAGGCAACCTTCCCGATGTCGGACGGGCACGGAAACCCACAGCAGCGACGAGAGCGGGACCGTGACAAGTATGACACAGGTTTCATACCCATGCAACCGACATATGAGCAGCATGTGCTGGGTGCTGCGGACCCGTATAACTCCATGAGCAGCTTGCTAACACCTCCAGGTGGCAACAATAGTAATAATAATAACGGTAATGGTAATAGTAATATGGTGGCGACGAAGGCCAAGCGCCGTGAGAGTAATTTGCTCTTTATGAATTTGGGGAATAGGAGAAGTGGGATGCCAGGAAGCCAGAGGGGGAAGGATGATAAATGTGTGTTCCCTTTTTGCTTTTCTCCCCCCCCCCCCCCCCCCCAACTTTAATTGGTGGCGGTGTTATTCTGACTATTTACCCTAAAAAGCTATGGTTTCTGAGGACTCTGCATTCGAGTGATGACATGGCATGACATGATATGACATGATGCACGAACGAATACTTTCTTGGACTCCTGTTGAGGAAAGAAAGAGGGCTAGACACACCTGGTCTTGCGCGTTACTTTTCTACCTCCTTTCCGCTACTTTCGCTGGCGATACACGTACCATATATTGATATACATGCCTATGGTTTTCTTTATTCTTCACTTCCGACCGCAAGAGAAATGTGAGGAAAGGGGTGAATTAGTGGATGGACGATTCGAAGCTATTGGCTTTTACCCCGCGCAAAGCCCGCCCTCTTTTTTCGAATACATCGCTTGTTGGGTGTAAAATTCCTACATGCAGTTGTGTAATGCTGAAGAATGAGGAGGCGAAACAAGTGAGACTAGGAAGGCGGAGACATGGAGGGTTCATTTGATATGATTTCTAGCTCCTCTGCGTTTAGATTTCTCTCTAGCTCTTTTATACTATACCCTCGTGCTTGTTAATTAGGTTCTTGTTTCCGTTTCGTCTTTCCATCCATTTGTCGTACTTGGCTTGATTCTCTCTTCCTCTGTTTATTTACTTTCTTACATGATATTTTTATTTCTTAGATGATGATTTGAGAGAGATAGAGCTGGTTGATTTTGCTATGTGTATGATACAGATTTTCTTTGATTTCTCTGGACCTTTGTCTTAAAATTCTTCTCTTCCTTCTTTTGCCTGATATGATGATGTATTTTTTCTCACTCATACTATCATCTTCTCTTTCTCTTTTTCATCTTTACAGTCTGTTCATCACCAAATGATAATGATTGATAAGGATAGGTGACTTGTTTTAGGATTTTATTTTTCTCTTTTTCTCTATTTCCTTTTTTTTTCTCACTTATATCTTTATTCTCTCCTAACTTCTTTTCTTCAGTTCTTCTTATTTCATGTGTTCTGGCTTTCTTCTACTGGTAACTTTGAAACCTTTTTCTATTCTCATTCCCCCAACATTTTTCATTTATACATCACACCTATTGCAGCATTTTAACCTCCTTTCCTCAATTGCCTTCCATCTCCATTTAGTTCGTTTCTTCTGGACCAGTTCGTTCCTGTATTCATTCTACTTCTCTTATTTTCAAACATGCTGTTGGACTTTCCGGCTTCTTTAACATGAGTTAATTCAATGCACATGGTTCCACAGAATATATGATATTAATCTACTGTACATCCAAATAATAGTGAACTAGATTCAAAGCGAGAAATTTTTCAGCGCAAAATTCCAAATTGATTTAGTTAACCTGACCTCCTCAGAAGAATTGAATTATTTTGAATATATCGCTTACATCTTTGCCTTGCCTCTCGTCTTTATGTTCGGCCCCCCCCCCCTTTTTCTTTTTTTTTTTTAAAAAAAAAAAAAAAAAAGGAGAAAAGAGAAAAGCAAAAGTAAACAAAGTAATTACATATACATGAAAGCGATGATTTTTTTTTGTGGCTCAGCTCTTTTATAGTCCAACCCTGCGAATATATACAGTTGAAAAGCTATTAAACAATAATAGGAAGAATAATATTGAAACAAATAACAGGGTACCATATACATCCACAACGATGCTGTGGCCCTAATCCCTGGGGTTTTTTATCGTTCAAAATCAATGATAACCTCCAGCTTAACAGGACCAGGAGGCAAATTACCACCAATACCGCCCTTTGCGGCGTCCTTGGCTGTATAGGCATTGTTCACACCTCCGCCAGGGCTGATTGACGAGCATTGGCCATTACCACAGATTTTCATCCCTTGCACCTGTTGACCAGCCAGCTGTGCCTGGATCGCAGAGACGTCAAAGCCAGACCAGCCATAATTGACCTCGCTGCCAAAATCGAATTCACCCCATGTGGACGAATACGACCCATACTTTCCCCTGGGAAGTGCGTTGCCAGGAGCCGCGCTGAAACCCCCCTGTGTGTTCTCGTCAAAGGCCACAAATTTGTGTTCCCCTGGAGCGAGGGAGAAGGAGAGGGCCGAGTTGCCAAAGTGCCCATCCAGTTTGCCTGTAGGGCCGATTTTGTTCCAGATGACTACGAGCCACGTTTCGGTGTTTTGTCCTGAGAATTCGGCGACGTATTTGTACTTGGATACGTCTGCTTCCGAAATTTCGATGATGTTGCTGCCCCAGGGGTTACCAACGTTGCCTACGTAAGTGTACCCGCTGCCGTGGCTGCTGGTGCGGGCGCCGAAGCCAGTGTTGGTGTAGCTGCCAGATGCTGGGGAGGGTTGGCCCATGGATGTAGGATGATAGGGCCGTTGTTGCGGGGGGTAGGCCATGCCAAAAGAGCACATGGCGCCCAAGAGCGCCAGGGTGATTTTGAGTTGCATAATGGCGTAGGAATATATAAATAGGCAAGAAAATAAAAGTCCGAAGTTTTCGAACAAATGGATTATATCAATGTAATACTTGTATGTGGTGAAAAATAGAAGAATTGAACCTGCTTCCACGGTGGGTAGGCATCATTTTTTATACATCCAGCGTATCTAAACACACGCATTCTCCTGTTGTAAAAGCTGGTGTCCCCATAGAACCACAGAGCTTGGTACCGAGAGATCCCGTCCCGCCCTCCCGAAGTACCAGTTCCTGAGCGGAAGGTTAATAATAAGATTGAGCACGATCCAGCCAGGGGAAGACAGTGGGGACTGGTGTGTATGCGCAATCACGCTGCCACTGAGCAACAACCATGGTCCGCCTGAATATATCGGGATAAGATAACAGATACTTTCCATAACGTTCTCTCAAGGCGTTAGAGGGCAAGGTTTGAAGAGTTATGGCAGTCTCAAGAAAGTAACTCATGGCATCTGTTAAAACTAGTTCGAACAAATCCATTGGTTCATGGAGAAGAAGGCAGTGGGGAAAGGCGCAAAAAATTAGGTCACTGATTTTCTTCTATGACATGATTCTTGATCATAGTATCAGTATATTCAGGTTCCTTAACATGTCTGATCTCCGTGGTCCACGCAAACCATTGTAAACTAGCAACGAATTGTGGTCCTTTGAGTGCGTAATGCCACAAAATTCAAGTTGAAACAGGCTACTCCATTCACCCGACTGGGGGTTAGACGAAGCACTCCTCGTTTAACGGAGAATGAACGGTTTCCGGTCGAGAGAGGACTGGATGAAAAGTTAACTGGTTAGACGGAGAGTCGAAAGACATGTGTATATTATTAATAAAGGATTAAAATTTCCAACACATGGACATTTGTAAAAGAGGAGAGATATGTGGCGGATCAGGGGTAGAACCCGATCCACGGCTGAAGTGAGGTGCCGAAGAGGGCAGCTAATGGATTAAGCTTAAGACGTGTGCTCTTGAGAAGGCGTGCTTGGGAAGATAAATAGATATCCATGGCTAAAAATACAGCCGCTGGGCTGCCGCACGTGAGCTGCGAGCGAGACAAAAGCACGCATCTCAGGATAGGTATATTGCATTCTCCTGTGTAGGTCTTGAAGTGAACGAACGGGTGAGAAGCGGCAAGAAAAAGTTTGATGCTTTAAAGCTAGGGTTAGGGTTAGGGTTAGGGTTAGTTGGTTAGTTAGGGCTAGGGCTAGGGCTGTGATTATATAAGCGTTAGACACTTGAGGTCGTACTTAGGTAACGTGACATTGCGCCGAGTCGGAAGTTCCGCTTGGTTCCAAGCTTCAGTGATTAACCCATGCCGAATATCTGAGCGGAGGTTACATACCGAAATGTATGGAACTGTTAGGGAACATATGCCGTCCACGGGCAGCTCCAGATTAGCTTCGAGCATTCTGGTGGTCGCCGGATTAACTATAGCTAATGATTTCCCGTTGAATCCAATCTCAGATCTGCTTTGAGCGATTTCTCCCTAACAAACTGCTTTGCGGCTTTTCCTTCGCGACGTTCCAAAATTACACAAGGACACCCCTGAAGGGAAACAAAGGAGAGCGCAGTCGTTTGCATGAGATGTGGGACATAAAATCAGGCATCTAATGCTTGTGATGAGAAAAACGCGACGTCAACTGAGCAACCTCTGCTTGGCGTCTCCTCTCCAGCAAAGTTTTCTTGGTTGCAGAGCTGACCTGGTAGATCTGGACGGCTAAACGGACAACCATTTGGCGGCATCCATATGCGCATGGGGCATTTGATTTATTTGCGTTTTGGGTTGAATCACATCATGGAAGCGTCAAATAGAGTGATGTTGCAGCTCGCATGACCAATGTTAAGAACTGCGAAGATCTAGAGAAAGCTGTCCTCATCGCTACACAACGTAACGTTAGTGAAGCTGAGTAGTGAGCCTCCATCTTAGCGAAACGGTCGAGGTCGGAGCGCAGCCCTTCAGCATGGCGGGAAAGAGTTCACGTCGCCATGGAACGTCCACCTTTACAGCGAAGACAATTTTGTAACCCAAAAGGTAACTTTATTGCCACCTAGAGCAAGAGAAGCATTGGGCTTTCTCTCTGCGCAATTTATGACCTTTGCCATCAAGGTGTTGCCATATTATCTGAAGCATTGGCATTGCCAACGCACAGCCTCTTCGCCAGACCTGCAGCGCTTCCCCCAACTCTGCCATATTGCACAACAAAAACCCAATGTGATGAGCGAAACTCCTTTTCTGGCTTCCTTCCTCACATTCCCTGCTCTATAACCATCAGCCCCACGGGTATCGCCCCTATCTTACGGAGTGCTTTTGTATGACCCAAAAACCTGCCGTCATGTGTCTGGAGCTTGATAACCCGAATTTTCGCTGATTGGCCCACTGAATCTGAAAAGGGCCACAATAGCTGAATATACTCATCCGCCTACAGTTGGAGGACTATGGACAGGCTCTTCCATAACATCCCTTGTCTTAAGAAAATATATGGCATCCTGCCTGGCTCTGGTAAATGGAGGGCTCACCTACCAGTATCTTGGAGGGACACGACTCTCAGATGGCATCAGGTGGATCACCTATTCCGCGTGCTGAAGAGGCCTTTCTACGCTTCATCACTTCAGCGCGAAGGTCAGAACTTCATCTTATACTACCCCATTATCTCCATGGAGCCAGCCTGGCGAGTCCAAACTAAACATGAGCTCTCTTGGCGTCCAGCGCCACGCAACCGGTCGGGTCATCTCCGCTTCAAAAGAGGCCCAGAAGCTGATCAGACTGATGTCAACACCGATGAATTACTCCGGGTGTTCGAAGAAGATAGCGATGTAACTGGCTCCGCGTTCTTTGATGAGGATGATGTGAGTTGGACGATGAAGGAAAATCCAGTCTCTCAGACAACCGCATCACAAATGCCTCCTACTTATTCAAGTCTTCGCCTCATACCCAACATCTCCTTAACCCCGGCATAATCGGGTCACTTATTGCATATATATAGCTGGGCGGAACTGGTTCACTGTCGGGGTCTCTGGTATGTGGCTATCTGGTAAGATCCGGTGATGCGGAGGATTCCAGCTTCACAATGGTATGAAAAGAAGCTGCTACGCCAAGCCAATTTGACTTTGATGGCGTATTAGGTTTAATCAGACTGTAGTTCGGCTTGGCAGCGTAGCATAGAACCAAAAGCTGTGGCAAGTACAGAGTAGGCGTTATCACCATACAGCGAAAGGTTCCATTAAAGTCCGAAGGGTCTGGTTCCTCCGCTGCTTCGAGAGCGTAAACCACATTACAACCCTTGTTGTGGCATATCCAGACTCTGGCTTTCAAAAGCGTAGTAAGTGTTCAATCAGGTTTTCTTCCAAGGTTGACCGGCTTCCGATCCCGATTCCCAGACAGCTTTTCGGCAACACTCAAACCCACATTGCTGACTCCGGTGACTAAGATCCACGGTGGTTCGTCCTGGAATCAAGGCTGCAATGAGCAAGAGAGCTTGTCCCCGATGTCACATTCGACAGTTGTATTAGCTGACTAATTTAGTTATGCCGTTGCCGTGGTAGTTTATCTTAAAATCGAGTCTTGATTAATCCGCATCGTTCCAGAATCCGCAATGTGGATAGATATACCCAGTCAGATCAACAAAATTTGGGATGGGCCTGGGTGCATCCATTAATTGACCAAATATTCTCTCCGTTGTGCTGATTCTTCGAGTAGCATCGTGACATGTAGTGGCGTAGATGCAATGAGACTCACCAAGCAACCCTTTTATCCCGCTCCTTTTAGTGAATCTAATTCATATTCATATCTTCATAATCACAGGTCAAGTAGAGAGCTAGAGATACAACGTGTCCACCTGCCTTCCCATAGTTTCATTAAACCACTTCATAATATTGAAATCAATCGTTAAAAATAAGCAACAATAAACGAGAAATGCCCACATATGCCCGCCAATTTAATCATAGACAAAGAATTAATATACAACATCCACAAGCCAAAAAGGAAAAAGGATTTTGCAATTGTATCAAAACCTCCTCGTCTTGTCGCCCCTCCAGAACCCCATAAGCTCACCCGTGTCCCCCATCCACTCCCGTACGCCATCCACCAAGGCCTTGGCCATGCCCTTATTCTTCAACTTCTTATCTCGATCAGCCTGCGATGACGCGGCTGTAGCACCTGTGGCATACTCGGAGCCCATACTTGGGAGCACATTCTCACCCGCGCTCAGGCTCACAAACAGCGCAAACGGCACCAGCCACACACACAGCCCAAAGTACGATGCAACCTCCGTGAAAGACGGCAGGTCTGGTGGCGTGTCGTAGTAATGATGTTGTCTGTTGGTACTTTCATCTGTTGTCCAGGGCATTGGGGAACCTTGCAAGAGGGATATCGGGTCCGAGAAGTGGCGGAACCAGAGCCAATGGTTGAGGCCGACGAGAAGGCATGAGGTGATGAAGATGGGATCTGAGAGCTTGACAATGGGGAAGCGGCGCAGGTTGAGGGAGTAGATGTAATGGGAGATTATGCTGAAGGAGCAGAGAGTGAAGGGAAGATGGTCGACTAGGCAGAGAGGGATGTGTACGGCTATTATGCAATAGATGAGACGGGAAAGAAGGCGGCGGGCAAGCACGGTGTGTTCTTCGACCAACTCGGAGAGATAGTAGAGGCCGGAGGCTAAAGAAGTTTGTTAACTTATCTATTATTTAATATATGAGGTATGGAGGGTTCATTTCTTACCTATGGCGAGGGTGAGGAATGCAAATCCTACCACTAAGCCCAGGTAGCCGACCAAAGGAAGAATCCACATGTTGCGGCGGGAGAATTTACAGAGGGAAATAAGAGGGAAATAGATTCTTCGGTCTGCGCGTGGAATACAGAAATGTTCTGTTAAACCGACATCTTGCTGTATGTGTTGCCCGGTATACGAATATACAGAAACTATGCAGAATGCTGTGGTGAAGTTGTCCCTTTAAAACGTTGGCAGACGGACATTTGAGGTGCTTGATGTTGTTCCCAAAGAGGAAAAAAGCAACCTCTTGAATTTTCTCACAGCCACCAACTTTTTATTACTTTTAACCACTCCAACGATTCATAAAAATATTAAATACACCAGCGCGCTGAAAGCTCCTCAGCTTTCAAAATACAGGAGAGGAAGAGCAGGATAACAGCATATTACCACGAAGAAGAAGAAGAAGAAGAAGACCCAATTAATAGGAATACCCCATTTTTTTCGTATGAATATTTTATGCAGAGGGGCACATTTTCTCCTCTTGACCACATCAACAACCACACAAAATGTCCCGTCCAGAAGATACTCTGTATGTTGTTTACAAATGTTCCAATAATATTACTGTAATTTCTCTATTCTTAAAGCCTCCCTCTGCTAACGTTTGATATACAGGCCCCCCGATCTCTTCTACAATGACTCCGAATCCCGCAAATACACTACCTCCTCGCGAATCCGCAACATTCAATCAAGCATGACCCAACGCGCCCTCGAACTGCTTGACCTCAAATTCCCCTCTCTCATTCTAGACATAGGCTGCGGTTCTGGCTTATCAGGAGAATTGCTCTCTTCCGTCCCGCAGTCCGAAGGCGGGCCGCACACTTGGATTGGCATGGACATCTCACCTTCAATGCTGGACATTGCTTTGCAGAGAGAAGTTGAGGGTGACCTGTTTCTAGCAGATATCGGACAGGGCGTTCCATTTCGTGCTGGAACGTTTGACGCTGCTATTAGTATCAGTGCCATCCAGTGGCTATGTAATGCTGAATCCAGCGATGTTAGTCCTGAGGGCAGATTACGCAGATTCTTCGACGGGTTATATGCTAGTTTGCGTCGGGGTGCACGTGCTGTGTGTCAGTTCTATCCCAAAAATGATGCACAAAGGAGCATGATTAGCGGTGCGGCGATGAAGGCTGGGTTTGGCGCTGGTATTCTCGAGGACGATCCGGGGACGAAGAATAGCAAGCTCTACCTTGTGTTGACAGTTGGCGGAGGTGGGCTGCAAGGGGATATTACTGGCGTGGTAGAAGGTATGGATGATGTTGATATCTTGGATGCGAGGAAGAAGGCTATGGACGGTCAATCCAAGGGGAGGAGGAGAGGTGTCGACCCAGCCCATGTCAAGGGCACCAAAGCTTGGATTACGAGAAAGAAAGAGCAGATGGAACGCAAGGGGAAAATTGTTAAACCTACATCAAAATATACTGGCCGGAAGAGACGTATCGCATTTTGATCGCGTATCCCTTCCTTCTACCGTCCATACATCTTGTCGACCCACCCCACAAAATGCCTCTCTACCGGCGCACGCGGGGGTGGGACGAACCTGCTACAGAGCTCTTTCTACTAGGGGATGATTGAGAGGCCCGTCATAGAATAATGCGAACGGATTACCCCATAAATTGGCAACTCTATGGGAGAAAAATGCCTCATGTCTCCGCCCCGCAAATCCTCTAAATAAACCCGCCCCATTACCACTGGGGATATTGCAACGTCATACGATCCCAGTCTGACCAAAAGCTTCTAACAAAAACCAACCCCACCCACCACTCCCACTTAATATGAGATTTCTATCCATCTTATTCCTTCTAACCCGACCGCAGGGGCAAACACAAGACGGCGACGATTTGCTCGTTTAGGAAACAATGAACACCGAGGAGGACATCGTTGTATTCAATTGAACTTGAAAAACATGATATATGCCTAATTCTATCGATAAAATTAGAACGACAGAGACTTGGTTCCAGGGAGCTGATTGTATCATTCATCCCATTCAGCCCATTCCGCACCAGGATGGATGAAACGAAGCGGGAAACAAAATCTTACTAGAATCAAAGAAATAGATTCCAAAAGAAAATTCCTCGAAATAGAGACAGGATGGGAAACGTGTGAACAAAAAATTTCAAACCGGCTCAGGCGCCTACATGCTTCATAGTTTATTTCCCTTCGAGTCCGACTGCTACCCCAATTCACGCTATCTCTACCTCTCCGCAAACGACAAAATTATATATATGTATATATACATTGTGCATTATATATTTTCCAGCACATCAGTTGTTCCCTTGAGTCCACCAACACGCTTTGTGCTATTTGGCTCTCTTGGGTGCCGAGTTAAATGGGAAGCTGGCAGTGTGGACTTTAAAAATAAAAGTAAAAATAATGTTCTCGGTTTTAACATTTCGACCGGAAAGGGGTCTGAATAGGAGGAGTAAACTTATAGACAGCTATGTGATGGATACTACATAGGTAGTGATATCAGATGGGAGTAGTCGCCCAATGCTTCAAAAGGACTACGTGGAATTTTAATTTGACTCTAACAATGTATCTTGTGGTTTGAAGTGTTTTCCAAGGTCCTATCATTGTTTATGCATGCGTATGTTCATAGAAATGAGTACAAATTTAACTCTCTCAAGCAATATTCCAGACGTATGAAACATTTCTTGAAGGGCAATAAATCAATGTATGTCAGATCAAAATATGTTTCACTGATTCGAACATGAAAAAACAACTTTTTACAAACTTATTTTTATATTATACTGTAATATTTCTTTCCACTTCTCTTCTGGCAATGCTTTGCTTTGCTTTATCGAAATTTGAAATGAACGGAATGGAAATTCTAGGATAATATCTAGAGGAAGGATATATTGCGAAAATATACATGTATATAAAAATCAAGCACTATTATAGCTAGATCCCATTCAAACGACAAAAAGAATAAGCACAAGTTAAATTGATAAACCAAAAAAGTAAGAAAGAAGCATTTAGCTGAGGTCATCCTAGAATCCATGTACAGTTTATGGGTTGTGGTACGTTGCGTTGCGTAATGAAGTGAGGCAGCCAGTTGTTCTCACTGATGATAGGATTCGTTGTGGGACGAAGGAGTTCTGGTCTATTAAAGGGAAATGAGTCAATGAGACGAAGTAGAAGCTAGGTAGGGAAAATAACATAGTCTAATCGCTAACGCTGAATCAAAAGGCTTTTCTATTTGATCGTTATAAAATATCATTTGTTTCCAAATGCTGCACATCTGGGAGAAGAAACGGCGGTCGAGGGAGACTGCATGTGCATTATCAACACCATATTATTAACTTATTGAAAATATGGAGTCGAGCTTTGTTCCCCTATGGATGTTCATGCGGGGAGGGACAAGAACATATATGCATCGGGTTAGTTATGAAACCGTTGGATTTCGCTTTACAGAGCAGCTTCCATCTTATCCAGGACAGCACGGGTGAATTCATTGGTGGTGGCTTGGCCGCCCATGTCACGAGTGCGGACGACTCTGATGATTTCACAAAAGATGGTTAGCAACGAAAGTCTAGACGAAAAGACGGTAAGGTTCTCCTGGTACCCCTGAGGGCATGGAGAATAAAATAGGGTTCACTTACCCCTCTCCGATCACGTCATAAACTGCCTTTGAGATTCTGTTGGCGTGCTCGTCAAGACCCAAGTGACGCAGGAGCATGGATCCAGAAAGGATCAGTGCGGTGGGATTAGCTTGGTCTTTGCCCTTGATATCGAGTCCAACATGTCTACATCCAGGTTCGAAGACAGCCACTTCACGACCCATGTTACAGCCTGGGACGATACCAGGACCACCAACAAGAGCAGCCCCGACGTTGGAGAGGATGCCACCGTATAGGTTAGGCATAACCATAACATCGAACTGCTGAGGGCGAGAAACTGCCTGCATGGATGCGTTGTCTACGATCATGTCGTTCGCTTCCAGTGTTGGGAAGCTCTCAGCAACCTTGTGGAAGGTCGAGCGGAAGAGACCGTCGGCCAGTTTCATGATGTTAGCCTTGTGAATGCATGTGACCTTCTTGCGGTTATTGGCGAGAGCAAAGCTGAAGGCAAACTTCGCGATCCGTTCTGACTTGGCACGCGTGATGATCTTGAGGGATTCAACGACACCGCTAACGGACTCGTGCTCGAGGCCAGAGTATTCACCTTCGGTATTTTCACGGATAATGCACAGGTCCACATTGTCATGTCGTGTCTTGTAACCGGGGATGTTCTTAATCAAAATAATAGAGGCGTAAATGTCGAGTTCCTGGCGCAGGGCGACGTTGAATGATTGGTGGCCGGATATTTCGACTGGGGTATGGAGGATGCCCTTGAGACCAAGCTTGTTGCGTCTTAGCGAGGCAATGGATTCTTTGAATAGATCTTCTGAGCGTTTATTCCCGAAATCCACTCCGCTGACGTCGACCTGTTCCCATTCAATTGGTACGTTGTCGGCCTTGAAAATTGTTTTCACCGATTCCGCTACCTCAGCGCCGATACCGTCACCTAGAATTAAAGAGGAAATATGTTCGTTAGAATCACAAACTCCTCTTAATAACGCCGTTGAAATTTCGCAATGGGTAAAAGGAGTGTTGAATACCTGGTATCAGTGTGACAGTGTATTTGCCGCCATACTTGGTTGGCTTAAATATATCCGATTGAACGGTAGCAAACGCTGGGTAAATTACTAGTTAGCAGCAGGAGTGGAGTTTGAGGCTAGAAAATAAAAATAGCGTAGTATACTTCTGGTAGCAATTGCAGACCGAGAGAGACACGTAGAAGAATTCTTAGCGACAGTGCAAAAGAGAGACTATGAACGTTAAGCAATGTCAATATAAGAGCGGGGTTGGTGTTGATAATCCGTGTCTTGGGCGGAAGATAAGGGGGGCCTCGATCAATTGAGTTGGAGGGTGAATACATACCTGCGCGGACTGCGCAGTTCTCAGAGAGAACATGGTGGATGTAAATGAATGAAAGTGGCTGAAGCTTAAGCCAATTGAGGGAGCGGGGAGTAATGCAGGTGTGTAGACGGATGAAGTTGAAGTTTAGGACGAGAGATTTTTCTTTTTCGGAACGCGGCTCCGCGGAGGATCTACTTAGTCAGATATTAGGTAATGCGGCATGCCACGGTAAGTTAAGTTAACTAGGTTTGTCAAGGATTCTTTCAACCATGAGGCGTCCATTGTTTATATGCTGGAACGTGAGGAAACCCATATTCTGTGTCCACGGGTGACTCGGCTCCAGGAGTCCAACTAAAACGTCACTGATTGATTCCTCTCTATGGAGCATGCCTTGAAGCTTCATGGGTGGGCCTACATGCAAGCTAAATAATGATGCAGGTCCGATCTGCTTCATTCGAGATTCACCCTGCAAATCATCCTGTCCATGGATATCTATATTCTCCTCCGGCCTTGTCAGTCGGATGTCATTGAATACTCTTTTCAGGCTGTGGAAGTAGCACGCCATCTGGGCGTACACGGTTCTAATCTTAAAGAACTGTCTACTTCGAGTGCTTTTGTGGATCTATCTGATTATGGAACGCATTGACGGAGTCAGCCTTTAAAATAGCATGGACCAAAGTATGGACCAAGCTATGTTGGGTCATATCACTAGGCAAGGCCGTTTTAGATGACTCATATCACTTCCTGTCAAGTTCAAATCAACAGGAGTGATATCATTCTTCTCATTTTGTGACAGCTCTCCAGTTCGCGAGCTCCTATGATAGTTATTGGAGACTGGCGGCTCCCAGCTAGGTCTTCAAAGACTTACATAGTCTTGATAGAAGGGCCATATTTTTCCATCCATCACGATCTAGACGTCAAAATATTCTCCCTTGACAATTCAGCCATTCCACGGTTGGTGTCCCGGGGTATAACCGGCTGACAACCATGGTACTTTGAGTATGCAGTAATTTATCTCCATCAATCCTGAGGGCTGTGCTATGCTTGCGTAGATTTGCTGTTGTTTGATGCGACCTATTGTTCACTTGGATCGCGACCTGTTTTGAAAGAACGAACTGGGTGTGCTGGAACAGATCACGTCCAAATTCTCTAGCTTCCCCTCCGGCTGTTACTTTCATTGAAGAAGCACGGAGGCCCACCAAGACTTCCTGTCGGTTAGCCTGTGATTTCCAGTTGCATTCGGAAATTGGGAGCTTAAATGATCACCAATAGGCTCCTCCATTATTCATTCCAGTACTTTAAATCACAATTAACGCTACAGTACTGTTATCTACAAGAGGCTTCCAAGAAAGCAGGTCTCTATCCAAGATATATCTGCGTAGTTGAAGCTTCTTATTCACCGGTTAGCCCAAGCTGCAGAGACGGATCTAATTTTTTCAGTAATGTCAGAAGTTTATATTTCGCTTTGCACTTTGACCGTTTGTTTAATAATTTTTGATAACAATGATACGCAATTGGGACCCTACAATTTTATCATAAATCCTAAAGTAACTGACTACCCTGAAAATAACTCCTGTCGTATGTTGTAGAGGAAGATCTCCAGAGGAACCCCGTAGAACTGGCAAGTCAGTGGATCACGTGATAGCTACAGGAAGAGGATAAATACATCAATCAATCACTTGCATTTTTCAACTGCTCTGTCCCATCTCAGCCTCCCACTCCCGATATGTACGCCACCTGTGTCAACCCGTCCAGTACTATAGTCGATAGCATTGATCGGGATGCTTTTATCTTCAATTAAGGCCTTTTTCCACCAATAACAATTTATCTTCAGGATCTCTCAATGAATCATGGCCCCTTCAGTTTGCCAAATGGCGAATATCCATCCATACCTATTCATATTCAGGTTGAACCATCATACCGGGACGTCAGGATGATCTTGACAGCCTTTTACCTTCGTTATTTTTTCTGTTTTATAGTTTCTTTCTCTTTTCTCTAACTCTTAGCTCATTTTCTCTGCCGTTGATGAGCTAGCTGCGTGATCTCGTCCCATGAAACATCAAAGGGTTTAAGCTTGTCCATGAGGATCGGATCACTCCAAGCGAGAACCTCCACGTCCACGCGACTGCCATACGCTAGCAAGCGTTCATATTGCATCTTCGCAAACCCATGTTTCTGAATCATCTCCCTGTGGGCAAAGAAGTGGAGTTCGAACATCCTGGATTTGGCCTAGTATTAGGGTTGAACTCTGCCCATTGATACCCCAATGCGGAAGTCTCTCAATAACCCTCGCCTATCTTTCACCATGCGGCCATTGCAACACAAGAGCTGTTTTTATGATATTTCTCATCTTCTTCTTCTATCTTAGAGGTGGGTTGGACCACTGGGTTGTATGTAGAGATACATGCAGGTCAGCCGTTTCCAGAAGCAAAAGCCTCCTCGCGTCCCCATCCTCGTTTAGGAACGCCTGGGGATGGTCGTTTCGTCACGGTTCTGAAGAACATACACATTTTCATCCATCGTTCGTTTCATATTGAGTTTACCCCCGGGTTTACCCCAGGGACATATCTCAAGTGAATACATTGCTCTCAATGGCCCATTGGACCGTTGAATCACGTCTCCACATCTTTTCCGCTGTGTTCGTCTATTCTCTGCGCTTGAAGATATTTACTTTCTTTATTCCCAACACTTCAACACAGACCCTTCAAACATATCTCCATTGTCAGCTTCTAGTTTCCTATCTCAAGGACCTCTTCTATAAAGTCGCTCGCTGCATCCCAGGTTCTCTCATCTTGCTCCTCTTATGCAAGACAGCGATCCGATAAACCCAGACAACTCCACATACCCCACAGACCAACAAACTCTTCCTACCAAAACTTCTGTATCTTAACCCCCATCAACAGACATGAAGTTCGTCGTGGTTTTCCTTGCATTGATGTCCGCTGCCGCGTGGGCCGTTGCCATCCCAGAACCCCAGCCAGCTCCTACCGTTGAGATTCCAAAGAATGCGCGTAAGTGGACATCCACTGCAACATATCCATGCATCTCTGTAGAAAGTGCCAATAAAGCATATTGACTAACCTCCTTTAGCCGTCGAGAAGCGCTGGTGCACTCGCCCTGGTCAGGGTTGCTAGTGGAATTCAACACCACAGCGACCATCGACTGCCATGGCAGTCGATTGTGGGGTCCCAATCTTCGGACTCTTCCATCCTCTCCGCTTCGACCTGGTGCTACGAGCGAGAGGAGAATTCTATCTGCTGTTACGCATCTCGTTTCTAGTGTTCGACTTGTTATCGTTCTTAAATACCGAACTTATGCGGATCGCATATTCGAGATATTCACATCGACTTTTTGCTGGCACATTTTGTTCTTTTGTTGCTTGATCCGTGATTCGTGTTTATCAATATGACGTACGAAGACTCAGCGTTAACTTCGACATGTGTCTCATTAACCGATACGTCTGCGGCACGAAGAGCGCACGCGGAATACAACAATGGCCTCGATATCAATGGAATATTACTGTTCTTCGTTCATGGTAATGCACTTGTACGACAAAGGATCCGCGAATGGAAAAGAAGGAAAAGGCGAACAAGGAGAAAGACCAAGTTGGATCTGCCCCTTTTGACTGCCAAAAGGTCCATATTCCATCATTTGACCGCTCTCTCAAATGGCACTGGGACAAACACACCTGGTCTTTCCAGTTCCGCCCGTCTTTCTCTTGCTTCATCATTGTGCCGTGCTTCCCCTTCAAAATCGAACTCGAAAATGCCCACTTTACCGCTCCGCTTGCTTATATGTATGACTTTAATGTTCCCCAACTGACCTGTGTCAATTTCCTTGAGAGCACCTTGCCATTCTGCGTATTTCCTTTCCTTTTTTTTTTTCAATTACCGGCTGTCTAAATGCTCCATCCCCGCCGTGTATGTGGATTTCTCCATATCTTGTCCATATGCTGCGAGGCACCTATTCCTCAACGCCCTGCCTCTGAAGTCCATACACGCATTTCCGCATGCACATTGGATACCTAACCTACATACATTCTTTAGATCCATTCATATGTTATCATTGAGGCACATGCATAACATCCCATTGGAAAGTTGTCTTTTGCAATGGTGGAATTGTGTTGTGGAGAGGGCATGTTATGTTTATGCTTTATGTGTATGTGTGTGTTCACTATTGTAATGATGTGCTGTACATGATCTTTTTATGCTACCTGTAAATAGATACGTGATTACAATGTGAATGAGTATATACTGATGTTTCCCTCTTCATCCATTTTCTTATTTGACCTTGCAATTGTTTTAAATATAACCTTGTGGTGAGATGATGTGTATGGCCGAAAGCTACAAGAATTTCTTCTTTGTTGGTTTGCTCACCTTGTATAACTAACATACTTTAGATAGCTACACACCTAGGTAGTTATATCTCATCGAATGCTTTTTCCAGACTACGAGAATTGAATACACGTTCATTTTAAATAATAAGGAGCAGATTATGCATATCCAAGTGGAAGGAAGGGGAAAAAAGAGAAAGAAAAGAAAAGAAAGAAAAAAAAGAACCAAGTTGGTTGTGTGCATCATCACGATCATAACTAACATCCTTGTAGTGAAGTGGAAGCTTGATTTAAACCCAAAGTTCCAATCGAACACCCAGAGTAGCCATAAAAGTCAGGTACTTGGGGAAGGTCGAATTCAATCCAATTGTACGTATTGAAATGATATATAAATGATATATAAATGAGAGGGGTGATAAAAATGAAACAGAACATATACCATGAAATCGATAAGGAAAACAATAAGTATCCCACCATTTTCGAATCTCCATTCTTTCAACAAAAACCCAACCAAACAAACAAACAACACTGTAAAACTAACTACAACATCTCTTGGTCATCCAGCAAATGAGCCCGCCTAAGCCCACAACCCATATACATATTGCTGCGCTGCTCAAAAGCGCCATACTGATCCTCCATCGGTTGCAGCAGCAGCTCTGCCTCTGACGGGCCCCCTCCTTGCCCCTGCTGCTGGTGGCCCCACCAGTTATTGCATTTATATACCGAATCAACGGCGGGTTTGTACGGTGACAATGACGCGGGTTGTAACTCTTCCGCCGCAGTAGCTACAGATGCCTGAGACGCATCTGCAAACGCGTGTTCACACGCATCCTTGGCTGATGATGCATCATATTCGCGCTGTGCGAGGGCTTCATAACCCGACATAACATACGGTTCTGCGTGTTGGTTATGTTGATCCATTGCGTCCCTTGTATCCTGCATAATATCTGCCTGTAAAGAAGAGGAAGAAGAAGCAAGAGCCGATGTCGGCCCGCCAGAAGCCTGCAGAGACATCAGATTTCCGGCTTTCGGCTGCGAAAGCTGCCACAGCTCAAGCAGCCGCGTCTTTTGCTCGAGTCCGGCTTGTGCGAACAGAGTTAGTTGTGACGGGAAGAGAGAGGACGGGTCCACATTGTTGAGGAATAGCATTTCTTCCTCTGTCATGCCAGCCTGCTGCATGTCGCACAGAATTGAAGAGAGGGTGGACCAGCCACCCGATGAAGGAATTTGGTGGGCGGAGTGGTGGTAATGCTGGGATATGTTGTAGACTATCGGGCGGGAGGTGGGAGGGGTGGAAGGGGTGGAGGATGGGGACATTTCAGGGGGTCGGGACCTAGCTATAGCTGTTTGAGGGGGGGTTCCTGGTTTTGGATTGTTGATGCTGCTGCTGGCATTGGTATTGAGAATTGCCTGCACGCTCATCTGACGGTCAAAGAGGGCAGCTAGGTCGTCCTGCATTTTGGAATTGCCCTCCGATGCGGATATGCCACACTGGGGGGAAATTGTTAGTGGGGAAAAGGAGTGTGGAAAGGGGGATATGCTGTTATTGTAATATCAACCTGATACAGGGGAAACATAGCAAAAATACTTAAATATAATAGAAAAGGTTACCTGATGGCAGGAAGGATTCTCAGCAAAGGCAGCAAGGAAATTTGAGATCTCTGAATCATGGCCGCAAAATGTACAATGATGCAACACTGAAGAAGACATGTTTTGCTTTCTGTCTTAAGCCCCTTTTTTTGTTTCTCAAGAGAGAAGGGTGCTTAACAGATGGAGGAGTTTTGTTTCTTTTGTCAAGGCACACAGGGATAGGGAGAGGAAGAATGCGGTGGCAGCAAAGTCAATCTGTATCTTGTTTCTTTTGAGACTATGACAACAACTAAGCTAGCTAATTATCGTAAAATATCTAAACTGACGGGTTTCTGTAAAGTCCTCGATTTTCAAGCAATGGAGATAGACAGAGTGTCCGCGACCAGAATCCAGAGGGTGTAAGTGCCGGTCCAGGAGGATTCCAGGAGGATCCAAAGGCAAGCTTTAGAGAAGGTAGTGAATCCAGGGGATCCAAAAAGCCCAAACTGATAGAATAAAGAACAGAAAACAGATAGTTCAAAATCTGAAAGACCTGTTGGGCGATATCTGGCATTTAACGAGAGAAATATGAAGCGTTGAAGTGAAGTTGAAGTTGAGAAAGTGGGGTGAGGTGGGAAAAGTTGTTGAAGAACATTCAAAACTAAGTTAAGGCGGATATTTATGCCCTGTGACGTGTTAGACAGACCAACTGAAACGGCGGACGACCACCGCCCCAGATTCTCTCTGAAAATCATCAATATTCAATGTATTCAACAACCAACACGCTTAAATATTGAAAATATTGATAAATTAAAACTATCTAATAGTTGAATGTATAGCTATTAATTAGGGTGGAGCTCACTGATGAGACATGGCTTCAATCTGAGCTTCAAGCTGCATATCAAGCTGCTAAATACTCTCATGATCTTCCTGTAACTATAGATAGAATAGTATTCTGGCCTTCGCTTAGAATGCCTTCATGTCTTTTTCTTCATCTTCCGCTTATTCCCTGCTTGTAGAATCTTGATTTCTTGATGAGGAAGATTTGTATTTATAGTCATTTGTTCAACCTTTTCATGATGTTGAAGATGAGATATTAACTGTCTCTTCTTATCAAGACTTTTCTGCAAGTGATGAATTTTATGATCAAGTTAATGATTTGAGATGTTTGAAATATTAAAGAAATGATCACATTCAAGTTTAAAACTATATTATAAAGAAAAAAGATTTTCTTCATACTTTATTGATAAAGACTTTTATTTTGATTTTATTTTATATTTTACATTTTGATTATTTTTCTTTTCTTTTTTTAAAGCTTTATTCATTTATCAAAAAATAATTTTTTAATTTTTTTTTTAATGTAAGATTAAGAAATAGTTTTTTAAATTATTTTTAAAATTTAATATTAATTTTTATAATTAAGTTTACTTTTTTATTTCTTAATATATCTGCATAAACAGGTATTTAAGATAAATAAAATTAAATAATTTTATATTTTAATTTAATTTTTTCTACTATATTTTGAATTAATTTAAGATTTATTTATTTACTTTAAATCTTATATTTTATTAAAAAAATTTAATACTGCTTAACTATATAAAAGCATTTAAATATTTTTAATATTATATTCTTGAATGACAATTGTTAGGGTGTGAATGTGAGCTGCATAAGAAGGAACTCTCTGCGTTGCTACTGCTATATAACGATATAACGAAATACTAAGCTTGATCGGATGAAAGGGGGTGCTGGGGCCTGCCTGCCCAGGTTATAACGTCCTGCATGGTCACGTGATGAGGGTTAGGCCTAATTGGGCGCCGAGTCTAATCCGACGTTGAGTCTAATTGGGCGCCGGGCCTCGGTCAGGCTCAATCGGGCGCTGAACCTAACATATACTAAGAAGTGTTTGTAAAGATTTTATTAGTTTATCTTAAAAACTGATCTTAGTTTACTAGATTTTCTTGAAAAATCTCATCTAGTTACTGA
This sequence comes from Paracoccidioides brasiliensis, assembly GCF_000150735.1. NCBI lineage: Eukaryota > Fungi > Ascomycota > Eurotiomycetes > Onygenales > Ajellomycetaceae > Paracoccidioides > Paracoccidioides brasiliensis. Next base: position 1,442,834 of record NW_011371361.1, read on the forward strand.
ACTAGTAGTAAAATCAAAAAGATTTCTATCAAAGCTTGTTAAATCAAATATACAAGAACTATAGATAGAAGTTGAAAAATGGAAAAAATACTCTCTACATCTGAAACAAAGAAAGAGACTAAGAAAAAGACTAATCAAAAACTCTCTGAATAAGAGATTAAAAAAAGAAATAAAAGAGATAAATTGATAAATCAAGCTAAATAGCTTGATAATCTAGAGCTTGTAGTATCTATTTTAAAAAATCAAATAAATAAAAAGACAAATTAGAAGATTATTATTCCTTTAATTTTAATATCAAAGCAAATTCATAAAATCATTAAGTTCAAAGTAGATATGATCAGCTCAATCAAATATATTCTACTTCAGTCTCAAACTAGTCAATCTAGGCAGGAAACTCTCACTCATCTCACTCAAATCAATCAAAAGTAGTATAGAGTGCAGTTAAAAAGCCTACTTTTGCATAAATATTTACTATTACTATTATTACTTTTGCTCAGTCAGTGCCTTTAAAAATTTCAAGAAAAAAAAAAACTTAAAATCAAAAAAAAGAAAAGCTTTAAAATAAAAATAGCTATATCAGTCAAAAAATAATATGTTATTCTAAAACTCTCAAATAAAAAAGTAATAAGTTAACTTCAGTACTTAAAAATGATTTTTGAGTTAAGAAGTAAGTTAAATCAAAGTTTGATTTTAGTAGTAATGAATAAAAAAAATTTTTCTACAATCAATATCTTTTTTATAAAAAACTTTATAGTAATTATCATATTGTCTGAATTCTCAGCTAACTTTCTGATTGAAAATGAGAAAGAATTATAATCTCTACTAGGAAAAAAACTATAAACAGAGATCAAATTAGATAGAGGTGAGAAATAGAGAAAATTAATCAATTATAATATTTTTAATGATATTTTTGATGATAAAATAGATATGATAGTATTGAAAAAAGAGATAAAGAATTATAATTCTATAATTTAATTAAAAAATAATTCTATTTGACTGAGCAAATTTGATATTAGAAAAAAGAAAGAAGTAGAATCAGTATTAATTGTAACTAAGTCTTCAGATTAGATAAAAATCTCATCACTCTTCATAGCTGATCAAGTGTTAAAAACTTTTGAATATATTGACTCTAGATTCATAGTCAAAACTCATATTTAATGCAAAAGATTTTAAAAATAAAGTTATTTTATAGAAGCTTGTAAACACTTTATAGTATATAAGATTTATACAGAAAATCATAGTACAATAAATCACACTTATATCATATATGATGTGAAGAGTAAATTATGTTCTCACATCATAGTTAAATGCAAGAATTGCAAGGAAAACCACATATCAACAGCTTTAATTTGCTTTTTCTATTCAAAGAATAAAAGTGATAAAGTTTCAAGAGAGAATTAAAGAGATAAAACAGTCTCTAATAATAATAAAGCAAATTTTTAGTCAACAAGTAGAATTAAAAGAAGAAATTTTTAACTAAAGAGATCATCAGAAAGCAAATTTTCAATAAAAACTAAATAGACTATAAATTTAACTACTTCTACAAGAATATATAGTCTTAGATCTCAGAAATTAATTTCTATAAAAGCTGTTGTAATCACTAATAATAGTGAATTACAATGTTAAAAAGAGAAAATTTTTAATTTACATAATTATTTGAATGTTTATTACAATAAAAAAAGAATAAAAAAAGTAAAAATTTTCTTCTAAAATTATATTTTTACAGAATAATATAGAAAGAAGTAATATTTCTATTTATTTTTATTTAAATATAGCTTTTGTTCAAAAAATTGATTTTATTTTAATATAAGAAAAAAATCTAAATACTGAATATTAATTTTAAATTTCACATTCTAGCTACTATTATTTTTTACTAAAGAAAACTAAAATTAAATCTAAAGTATTGATACATTTTAGAAAGAGCTTAAGATTTCAATTTAATTTAAAATATAATATGATTTTAGATTTTAATATTCTAGTTGATAATATTATAGACAAATTCAATTAAATTAAATCTATTTAGTTGATTAATATCTATAATAAAAATCCTTTATAAGAAAATAATAGTAGCTTAATAGTAAATAAAGCTCTTTTTAACTTATAAATAAATAAAAAATTAATCATAAGTAGAGATTTTAATACTCATCACTCATGATGAAATAATAACTATACTGAGTCTATAAAAGTAGATAAATTGATAAATTAACTGATCTTGAAAGAATTTAATTTAATTAATAAATCTGATAAAGAAATATACTATAAATAAAATCTATTAAAAAAGTCAATCATAGATCTAATCTTTTTATTTAAAGATCTATAAAGGAAAAGAATATAAAATTAATTTATTAATTCAAAAGAAGTATTAGAATCAAATCATGAAGTTATTTAATTCAATATATAATTAGATAATAATGATATAGTTGAGAATTAATTATTATCTAATAATGATATAGTTGAGAATTTATTATTATCTAATTAATATAACTTTGAGAAAGCTTAATAAACAAAGTTCATAAATTATATAAGTATAATAAGAGAAAAAAATTAAGAAAAGCCTTCATGAAATATTAGTACTGAATTATCAAAATCTATATTAAAAAATAAAATAGTATTAATAATTAATATTATACTTTCAAGTATCAAAGATAATA